>NC_092808.1:89253086-89853086 GCF_040954645.1 Diabrotica undecimpunctata | reverse complement strand
CGAAAGTAGTTTTGGAACTACATATTTGATAGGATCTTAGAGAAGCAAAGTGAACTATGCGCGGTTAGTCAACGGTGCTGCTGACAGTTAGATGTTTATCTTTCATTCTTGATTGATATTTTTGGGTCTTTTTGTAAATTATCACTGCGATTTTTTAATTATTGTGCAATATCTTCTGTTGATGGATTTCGATGAAGATGTTACAAGTAGAGGTGAGAAAATATAATTTGTAAATAGAAATAAAATATAGAAGTATGAATATAAAAACTTTGTAACTGGTTTTTGATTTTATTTTTCTGGGATAGTTTTTGATTTTAAATAATTTTATTTAGTTGCTATTCTTGAAAATTGGAACAAAAAAGTTACTACATGGTTGAAATTTGTGCTTTTTGTTGTAGGCGGCTCAGCGTCAAAATCAGATCCATTTGCAGATTCTGGATCAAAATACTTGCCCTCGGATGGAGCTTTGGCGAAAACTAGTAGGGCTGGGGGAAAAGACGACAATACAAAAGCAGATATCGATAGAGCGAAACCAACGAGATCCAGTCATTGTAAGCCTAAAAAACGTGTCCGCAATCCTGAAAATGGAAGAGAAACATAAATAAAAGAAAAAAATATGCTGGACAAGAGTATGCGATTAAATCCGGTAAAATTGTTCGCTCCAAATATTTTAAACAATTTGAATGCAAATGGAAGGTGTTCATTATGGATTCCAGCAGAAAAGTAAATGAAACTGCATAAAAATTTCTATATCTTAGAATCCTTCTACTTGCAAACTGCATATTTAGCGTACCTACACTCTGAACCCAGAATCTAAGAGGAAAAAAACCAAGCTTTACTTTTTACCCTGTCAGGAAGGTGTGGAGCATAAGGTGTGTAAACCATCGGTAATTTAAGTTTCTGCTGTAGATTAGATATACTGCTCAAACGTTAATCCATAGAAACACCACCACCTTGTGATAAACATGCTTAACACCCATTGAAAAATTTCCATGGTACGAATCTCGTTATGACAGGAAAAAAGCTTTCAAAGGAAATACTTGTCTTTGGATTTGAGTCTTGGTAAAATGTACCAGTTATATAAAGATGAAACACAGAATCCCCAGTCATATTTTATTTTCTGTGAATCGTTCAACAAGGATTATAATTTACACTTTCATCCACCAATTTCTAAGAGTTGAGAATTTTCACCCTCTTGTAAGAAGTTTGACTTATTTGTTATTGTATTGATTTAAGTCAAAATAAAGGCAACCAAATCATTACTAACTAATGAGCATCACGTTAAAGCATACAAAAGAACTATAAAATTAACTTGACTCACTAACAAAAGTACTAATGTATGATTATAAATTTTTTTAAAATTTGATTTCTGTTTTCCTGACTTGATTCTTTATTAACGCAAACAAAGATTTAATATAATGTGACTTTTTTCAATGACTTTCTCAAATCATTTTACTAATTCAATTTGCAGGTTTTTATAATTTGGTCTACAGTTTACTATATTCTATGTTTATTTACTCCTATATATAATTTATTTACACCATTAGTACTGGTACTGCCATACATTAGTCTATTGGAGAGTATTTAATTAAAAAGTTCAGTCCGTACAGCTTTTTCGAACCAATAAACAGATAACAAAAGAATTAGATGCCAATCAGCGTGTGACTCATCCGAAGCATTTCGTTCGAAAACCCCTTTTAAAAGAACGAAAATATCCTGTTTGTTTTAATCAAACCAATTGCAATAAAATTTCTGGAGTAAGCATGCAACGTGTTCTGACAGTGGCGGTTTTTCAGGAAAGGCAATGTCTAGCTGGATAATAATTCCTTTTACTGCAGTCTGCTTTGTTGTTTTAGAGATCTTTTTAAAGCACGTTTCTAATTGAAATCCATTTATGGCGTTTGTTTTTGCCAAAATAAAGTGGCATTTGCAGGAATAATATATAGATGAATGTATAGGCTACTGAAGAAAAAAATAATAAAGTTTAACGAGTAGAATGATAAGAAATATATTTTCAGTAAAGAGCTAAAAATACTGTAAATCCCAATGAAATTATAAAGAATGGAGTACAAACTTTTTCATTTATTGCGACTGTTTTGAGATGAATATTAAAGAGTGCTGCCAGGAATGATGGTACATTCTTCTAATATTTTATATATTTTATATTCTTCCAACACTTATTTTCTTGTGGCATCTTAATACAATTATTATTTTCACTGGAAATGTGGTTGTCTTTAAAAGACTTAACTATCTAACCCAACTTGAATGTCAACATATATAAGAATTAATAATAATAATTACAATACAATATCAAGTATACACTGCGTTCCAAAATTAACGCATAATTTTAAAAAAACCTGGTAAATCAAATAATTTTAATGTTTCGATTTTTATGCTAATATATGGAATTATTGTTACCCCCGGTATATTCTAAAATTTATTGAAAGAACGGTAAAAAACGCTGCAATTTTTTGCAAAAAAATTAAAACATGCCAATTGTGCTTCATTTTATTTCGAATTTAGTTGGGTTGGATTACGTTGAGCTGAACGTTTAAAGGGGTTTTTCTTTGAAATGAACCACCAGGAGCAAGAAAATCGAAATTTGTCAGAAAGTGACTGTTTTAGAATCGTTACTCTTCGCGAAGCAGAATACACTCAAGTAGACCTCGCTGAAACTTTTAACGTGACCCAGTCAACAATTTCAAGAGTGTTAACACGTTTTTCTGTTACTGGAAGACCCGGTCAAGGCTGTAGAAGGGTTACAACTCCTCCTAATCAAGACCGGTTTTTGACAATCCGTACACTGAGACAAAGGTTTATTACCTCTACAAAATAAATTTTTGGATCGTTATAACTATAGAATCGGCCAAAATGCGATTAGAAGAACACTTGGCGAAATCGACCTATACCCTGTAAGGGCATCAATTGGCCCATTATTGACCAAAGACCATAGAAATATTGCATTTTGCTCGTGAACATGTTGATTGGAATATTGACGATTGGGGAAGAATATTGGTCACCGATGAATCCAGGTACTGTCTTTTTTCTGATGACAGGAGAAACCGAGTGTATAGAAGGCCTGGGGAACGCTACGCACAGTGTAACACCGTAGGGACTGTACAGTATGGTAGCGGCTCGGTAATGGTGTGGGGTGGGATTAATTTAGAGGCTCGTACGGAATTAGTTAGAATAGATCGCGGTCGGCTTAAATCGCAGAGGTATATAACAGACATTTTAGAAAAGCATGTCGTGCCATTTGCACCATTTATTGGGGATAATTTCATGCTTATGCAAGATAATGCCAGGTCACACACGGAAAGAATTGTGCAGCAGTATCGTTAGGAGGTTGGAAATCCTGCCATGGATTGGCCTACCAGAAATCCTGACTTTAACCTAATAGAACATGTTTGGGACATCATAGGCAGACGACTACGAAAACTACCTAATACACCAAACACATTATATGAACTGTTTTTGCGGCTGGTTGAAATTTGGGATCAAATTAATTAAGAAGAAATCAGAACGATTATTCTCAGTATGAGAGATCGTTGTCAAGCAGTAACAAATGCCAGAGGAGGCAATACTCGATACTAGTACACTGTACTAGTATTTTTCTTAACTTTAAAAATTTCAATTTCGTCATTAATTATACGTTAATTTTGGAGCCCAGTGTACTTAATAAGATCCAAAATTCCCCAATATAAACTGGGAGACATAAGTTAGGAATATAGCTAAATGTTAAACAAACAATAATACAAAAATTATACAACTGTATAAATTAATTAGATTACTTATCTACATCAACAATTAACACCATTATTTTGATTTTTTTATTCAAAGAAATAAATAATTAAATTAAATTTATAAGTTGTTTATTGTCTATTACCCCATGAATCGAAGCCAAAAAATTACTTGAGAAATCCAAAAATTACTGGGCGCTATTTTTTAACTGGAATATCTCGTAATTATTAAAACTTTTATACTGCATCATGACATTTAAGCAAAAAAAGGGACTTTCTTAATTCATTTCAATATTGTGAAAAAACTACGTATTTAAGACAAAAACGTTCAACCAAAGAATGCCTTAAAAATACTTTCTCTTTAAAATAAAATTTTCTAAATTAAAAAATGTTTATAAAAAAAAAGTTATTGCAAATTCCAAAAGTAAACATGGTTTGCAATGGTTTATAATTACTAAAATAAACAATAAAAACATTTAAAATACATTTCATAATGTGAGTTTTTATGTAGTTTTTACATTTGCGAAAGATGGGGACAATAGGTCAAGTAGTTTTGTGTAAATGGCTGTAAAGGTGCTTTTTCAAAATGTTTAGAATTTTTTTAGAACTGAATGTTTTCTTAGAATGTCTTTGTTTCTGGTTTATTAAATGATTAAAAAAAAAGCAAATTTAATTGCTGAACATGACACTAATTACTGTGCATCCATACAAAATATTACTACTACTACTAAGGATTTCCACAGTTTTCACTGTCTTCCTTCACTCAACCGTTTTCTCCAATTTTCCCTGTCATTCCAGTCTCCATCTCGCAGGGTTCTTTTCTCCATAGCCTCGTCGATTTCATCTCTGAATATTTCTTCATACAAAATATTAAGAAACTTTAATAAAAGTTTTAAATTATACCTTTCAGCTATACTTCATAAACTACGTTGCACCTATCAGGCCAGTAAATGAACACCAAATACGGCGATACCGTAGAATTTTCCATGTCAACACCAAATTGCATGAAAATTAGAACTTAGGTTCTACCTTCCTCTACTTTGGCCTTGAACTTGTGCCATTGGTTGGTTTTATTTTTTAGTGGTGAAAATTACCCCTATTAGAAAAAAATCGTATAATTGTAAATTAAAGCAGGCAATTGATTCAATTCATCTTTTAATAAAGGGAATGAATGTCAATTAACATTAAACAAGATAATTTAAGGTTTTGTCACAGTTTAACCGCTAAATCTCACCCCCTAGAATAGTTATGATGTTATGTGGATAGAAACAATGTCATTGAAATCCGTATATTCACTGACTTGCATAGAAATTTAAATTTAGGTTATACTTACCCTTCACTTCAAAATTGGACTTCTGCCATTAATTGCTTTTTATTTTTTAGGGGTGATTAAGATTTCTTTACTGTTTTAATTTTTTACCACATAATTTCTACCCTATACAAACCACTTCTTGCGAAGAAACTCGAATAGTTGTAGTATTTTTTTATTGAAACAATAACTACAATAATTTTTTTAATCAAAATTTTATAAATGTATTTTTTTTTCAACTTAAAAATAACACTTAATAACCTGTAAGGATGGGTGAAAGTATGTGCCTTAATAGCACATTATGTGTATTTTACAATACTCCAGTCTACGCGTTCTGGTATTTATTAAAATATGTGATTGGTTTTTTACTCCTAACTTGGCTAACTATTAATTATTAATAATTATAGAAAATTAAAAAAAAAAAATAAAGCTTTATAAAAATTTTTTTTATGAGTTTTTTCCAAAACGTGCTAGATTTTTTGGTTATTTAGTGTTAAAATAACTCTGCTTCTACTGGGTCTATAGACTCCATAAATACACCATTTTTATACAATATTTTTTCCGGTGAAATACATACTTTTTGAAATATTTATAAAAAACCGTTTGAAAACATGTTTTTTTTTGAAAAATGCACATTTTCAAGCAAATATAATGTTGCTAAGAATTATTTAAGATTTATTTAATTATTAAATATTTTGAACGTATGTGTTTTCAACTTCGAAAAGGGGTGGCTTTTACACCCAATGTGAAAGCAACCCTGAGCTCAAGTCCAAAAAAAAAAGAAATATAAAATCAAATTTTCAAGCAAATCTGTCGTGATGAGAAAAATTAGTTTCCAAAACGGTCATTACGTATCATATCAACGGTATATGTGTATGATGAGAGTAGTAGTTTGTAAAAGGATAATGACATAAGTAAGTTTTCTTTGTTATTTTTGGTATAAATTTTACCTATTTATATCATATAATTTTTGTGCCATCTGTATTTTGTAACTGTTTGTGTTAAGTCAGTAATAAATGTTTAATTTATTTCTCTGAACCATTTTATCTTTTTATTTTAGAAAAGTCTCCTAACCTCTTTTTTTGTTTTTTTTAGGACGGAAGAACCTTTTCTTTCCTCCAGCAGCAAGTTTTCTCGAAAGGGCGTCCCAATTCAAATAGCTAGAGGGAACTCTTGTGTTTTGTTCTTTTTCTTTTTATGTAGAGATGTTATTATTTCATCCATAAGCAGGTTAAACTATAGAGGACTCAGGGAATATCCCTGTCTTATCCCATTGCCAAATTTAATTAGATCAGTTAGTTCTTCTTCTACTCTTACTTTTATTGTGTTGTTTTGGTAGACATTTTTGATCGTTATGATTATTCCTAGTACGTACAATAAGTGAATACCGTCCTTTAATTTAACCCTGTCAAACGCCTGCTTAAGATCCACGAAACATGAATGAGCCGGTTTGTTGTATTCTAACGATTTCACTTACTCTTGCCTCATTATAAATATAGCAGTTTCTTAATATTTAAAATAGTAAAAAATTTTTGTTTTTTTTGTTACTTGGTGAAAAATTCTTCTAATAATTTAATTTTATCTGACTCATTTATACTGACAATTCAAACATACATTATACATTTTAAAGTAGACGACTTTAAAATGATATTGCTAACATTGTTGAGTTGCGTTCCTGGGACGACTTTACTTGTAAGATAGTTCATTCGATTACATGAAATCAACTTTAACTTGAGAATGTCCGTCAGAAATAATCGGCCGAATAGAACAGAACAACTTATAGAACAACAATAGAACGAGATCCTTCCCTACAACATACACAAGGAATAATACGAGGAAAATAACAATAACATGCATTAAAGGATTATCAGAAAAACTTAAAAGGATAGGAAATAAATTCAACATGTTAACAACATTCAAAACAACAAACACATTGAGATCTATTTTGTCTAAAACCAAACCTAACAATGAACATGAAAGGACAAAAATTGTATTTATAAAATACCTTGTGAATGCGATCAGTTTTATTTAGGTGAAACACCAAGGCCATTAAATGTTAGAATAAGTGAACATCAATCTTATATTAAAAATATAAAATTTGATAGATCTCAAATATGTAAACACGCATGGAATAATGAACATAGGGTTCAATAGAATGATTCAAATAAGTCCTAAAAGAAACGGATGGTAAAAATATAAAAATAGAGGAAGCGGCTCTAATTATGCTAAATGAGACCAATTGTGTCACAAATTCCTCGGCAGAATATACTAGGATCTGGTTACCTATAATAACAGAGGAAATTATTAAAAGGAAAATACCAGTATTAGTAAGTCAGTAAAATATCGGGGATACATCATTTACGTTTTTTAAATAACAAACATATAAAATCAGAATTTGGTGTTTATTGAAAATAAACTAAATGTACGACCAAATACTTACCATGTCGGGATAGTATTATGAGGTTTTTTTCCTGTTTTTTCCCCTCATAATTTACCATGTAATTACTAACACGAGAATTTTATTGTCATCATGGCATGCGGTTGTCTTTTTAAAGACGAATTACATGCTATGATTTTTTCTGACAAATATTCTCAAGTTAAAGTTGATTTTATGTAATCGAATGAAACATCTTATAAACAAAGTCGTCCCAGGAACGCAACTCAACAATATTGGCAATATCATTTTAAAGTCGTCTACATTAAAGTGTATAAGTTATGTCTGAATTGTCAATATAAATGAGTCAGATAAAATTAAATTATTAGAAGAATTTTTCACCAAGTAACAAAAGAAAACAAAATTTGTTTAATTTACTAATGTTTGTATTTTAAAAATGATTTTCGAATTGGAAATTGAAACGCGAATAAACTTACTCTAACCTTTTGTTACGTCCCTCCACATATTCTCAGTTTTTAGTAATAATTTTATTATTTTATTTTTATATTTTAATTATTTACTTAACGTGTGTGTATGCCTTGTTATCGTAAATTAATACGGACCTGTACAGCCCCCCCCCCTAGTCTTAAGGGAGCAAGCTACGGGCGACACGCATATTTTTCAGTCTTAGTTTAGAGATAGCCCTGTATAAATCGTCGCGCTAAACACTCCAGTATTTGTGCAACTAATACCCTGACCACGTGACATTGTGAGAAGATTTTGTTCCCGAATCGCCCAGTGCACTGAGGAAGAAGAAGAAGTATCCATCAACATCACAGGTACCGTAATTTGATTGCATACACACATAGTATTTATATTAATTGATAAATTTACCTATAACTTATTTTCATATTAAAACTAAACCAGCACCTATATAAAAACAATTATGAGTGAGTGCTTCTCTTATAGAACTTAACTTTCATTCATTTGGTCCTTCTATCCGCATTAAAATTAGTTTAAATAATTTATTCAATTAAAAACGTGATCAAATTATATAAATTTTTAAATATTTGGGCAAAGTTTCTTATCAAAGGTCGTTTAAAATCATTGAAAAAATTCCACAGCCGTACACATCTGGCATCTTAGCTCCGTTAATCCCAACCAGGGTTTGTACCTGACCCATTGTTAAAATCGAAGTACAGCCGTTGAAACTTTCCAAAACACGTTCAATTTCTGTTACAATCTACAATTTAGAATTCTTTAAATATAAGGGGTTTATATGATTATATATTTATTTTATATAACTTAGGAAATTAAAAAAAAACGCAATATTAATTGAACACTGGTTTTAAAAATATTTTAGGCGTATATTTCTAGTTACAATTAAATAAATATATATTGATTTTGTTTAAATAATACTTGGAGTGTTGTTTTTTTTGTTTGCTCGATTATACATACTCATATATAATAAATATTTATTCTTACTGATACTTATTGAGTTTCATAACTTTAAAAGTATTACATATATTACATATACGAGTACATATTGAATTTATTGAGATCATTCTTTAAAGGTTCTTTGTGTTACATAAATTTCTTTTTCTATATCTACAATAATGTCTTCTAGAAGTTCAAATAGAATTGTTCGTTTGCGTGAATTGAGAAACGTTGACATTTGTAAGATTAAACAAATGGAAAAGCTAGCAGACGAAGTGTTGGTTGATGCTTCATTAATTCCAGGGTTTCTCTTTGCTGCAAAAGATTATGAAGCTATCAATACTAGCTTCAATAATCAGCATACTGAATTAATTAATTTAATTGCTGTCGAGGAAGACGCAAATTTGGATACGGAAGAAATAATTAGGTTTGAATTTGCCACTAGTATTAATAAAATAGCTTCTCTTTATTTTAAACATAATTCTTTATTAAATAATACAACTAGTGGAACTCAAAATGTGTCCGCTGATCCACAAATCAAATCAAAAACTAACGTAAATCTTCCTAAACTAAATTTAAGTATATTTGCGGGCGAGATTACAGATTTCCCCACTTTTATAGACTTATATAATGCTCTTGTACATAATAATTCTGATCTTTCTAATATAGAAAAGTTTAGTTATCTTCTGCAATCACTTAAGGGAGTACCTTACAATTTAATTAAAAGCATTAAGCTCCAAGATTCTAATTATATAATTGCTTACAACACCTTAATTGATCGCTATGAAGGTAAACGAGACTTATCTAGAGCATTATGGAAAAATATTCAAAATGCCAGTGTGGTTAAAACTGATGATCCTGTTTCACTTAGAAAATTATTAGATATTTTCAATAAAAACTTAGCCTCTTTAGAAAAATTACTTTTTTCTCCCGCTCAATGGGACTTTATTCTAATGAATTTACTGATGGACAAATTGGATGTAGAAACAGTTAGGGCTTTCGAATTACACTTTGCTTCAAAAAATGTACCTTCCTATGAGGAAGTTTATAAGTTCGCATTGCAGCGTTGCACTTCATTGGAGTCATATAAAAGACAAGTCAGCAAAAATGTTAAATCTATTAATTCCGATACTTCTAATAACGTAAGGTATTCATCTCGTCAAACTTCTACATTTTTGACCAGTTCTGTCAAAAATAAGTGTCTATTTTGTGGTTCAGATCATGCTTTATTTAAATGCAATCAATTTCTTGCTGAATCACCTCAAAAACGTTTTGACTTTGCTAAACAGAATAAATGTTGTATAAACTGCTTGTCTAAAACTCATGTTACGATCAAATGCCCTTCATCCAAAAGATGTACACATTGTAATAAAAAACATCATACTTCTCTTCACTTTGATAATCTCAATGCGAATGATTCTTCTTCTTCTTCTTCTCACAACGAGGTTGCTAGTTCATCTAACGATCCTATGCCTTCTGTTTCCGCCTTATCAAATACTTTGACAAATAATGTCTTGCTAGCTACGGCTACAATCCATGTTCTCGATCGTTTTGGTAAAGCCTTGGAAGTTAGAGCCTTATTAGACAGTGCGTCTCAAGCTAACTTCATTAGTAAAGAATGTGCAGACAAATTAAGTCTCCCTAAATTCAATGCGGCTTTATCGATACAAGGTCTTGATAGAATGTGCACCCCAGCCAAATCAGGCGTAAAATTGAATATTTCTTCGTCTTATGACATAAACTTTCATTGCGAGATAGATGCAATAACTCTTCCTCAAATCTGTCAAAATATGCCAACTGTTCCAATTTCTTTAGACAACTTGCCGTATCTTCAACATTTAAGGTTGGCTGATAAAATGGCAAATATTCCAGGTAAAGTTGATGTTCTATTAGGAGCAAATATCTTTCCTTACATCTTAACAGGAGGAATTATTAAAACCCGTAATGATCAGCTTTCAGCTCTTGAAACAAGTTTCGGTTATGTTTTGATGGGAAATATTCCACCTACAAATATAACAAATATTCATTCGTTTTTTACGTCATTTTCTGCTAATGATTCTGAGCAATTAGATGCGACATTAAAACAATTCTGGGCCATTGAGGAAGTACCAGAAGTTAAATCTTATTCTCCGGAAGACTCATTCTGTGAGAAGCTGTATACTCATACCACTTATAGAAATTCCAAGGGCAGATTTGTAGTAAAGCTGCCTTTCAAAAACGAAATACCTTCTTTTGGCGACACAAAACGTTTAGCCTTACAAAGATTTAGTTCTTTAGAGCGCAGATTTGCCAAAAATGAATCACTTAAGATTCAATATTCAAGCTTTATCAAAGGTTTCATAGATAATCATTATTTAAATCCTATTCAGCCAAGTACGGCAATAAATAATGCTTATTATCTACCACACCATTGTATTTACAAGGAGTCCAGTACTACTCCATTGCGCGTTGTGTTTGATGCTTCCGCACACGCCCCTAACTTTCCGTCTTTAAACGATACGTTATATTCAGGTCCAAAATTACAAAATGATCTTGTAAATTTATTGCTTAAATTCAGGTTTCATAAATACGTCTTTACTGCAGATATTAAATCCATGTTTACTCAGATTCTTATCGCTCCTGAGCAGCAAAGATTTCAAAGAATACTTTGGCGTTTTTCGGAACAGGAATCTATTGCTGAATACGAACTTACTCGGGTTACTTTCGGTGTGTCTAGCTCACCATATCTTGCAATTCGTACTCTACAGCAGCTAGCACTCGACGAACCGGACTTACCTATAGCCTCATCTATACTCCTAAAAGATACTTACGTAGACGATGTGGTGACAGGAAAGGATTCTTTAGAAAATAGTGTTCTTGCTATAAAAGAATTAATATCTTTATTGAAACGTGGTGGATTTGAGTTACGAAAATGGGCAAGTAATGCCCCTCAGTTATTCTCTCTCACTAATATTCCTTTGGATCATATTCTGCAACAGTCTTTTTCATTTGACTTAGATCAGTCTTCGTTGAAGGTATTAGGACTTGGATGGAATCCATCATCTGATGATTTCTTTTACAAAATTTTACCTCTTCAAGCTTCCTGCACAAAGCGAAATCTCTTATCCCAAATAGCTCGCATATTCGATCCTTACGGTATTCTTAATCCTGTCACTTTGATAGTGAAGACTATTATTCAACGTCTTTGGCTACTTAATTTAGATTGGGATGCAACTCCACCTTTGGAAATTACTTCAAGGTGGGAACAATTTAAAATTGAACTGCCTATACTATCTAAGTTTACTATACCTCGTCATATTTCTTTAAATGCAATTATTTCCTGTGAGCTTCATGGCTTTTGCGACGCTTCTTTACGTGGATCTTCTGCTGTTACATACCTTCGTGTGTGTTATGATACAGGAGTCATCAAAACTTATTTTCTTTTAGCCCGAACAAAGGTATCTCCTACCAGGGTACAAACTATTCCTCGTCTCGAGCTCAATGCAGCAGTAATTCTTAGTAAATTATTATCTTATATACTGCAGACTCTCACTATACAGTTTAGTAGAATTTACGCATGGTCAGATTCGACTGTTGTTCTTCATTGGATTAATTCACAGCCATATAAATGGAAAACCTTCGTCAGTAACAGAATTTCTTATATTCAAGACAGGATAGCTTCAAAACACTGGCGATATATTCCTTCTTCATTAAATAGTGCGGATCACGGATCCCGAGGACTTTTCCCTGAGGATTTCTTAAATACTCCTGCTTGGTGGGTGGGTCCGGAGTTTCTTCGCATTACTGAAGATAACTGGTCATTCTCTTTGACCGATTCTATTGAACATGACTTAGAATTGAAACAGAAAAGTTGTCTTTTGTCTTTTCCATCTGATGAATTTGTCGATAATCTCTGTAATCGATTTTCTTCCTTTTCAAAATTAAAACGTATCTTTTCCTATGTTCTTAGATTTGTTGGTAACCTAAAATCAGTCAATCAACGAACAGTTGGAAAGCTTTCTATTCAGGAACAAAGTAACGCCACTAATCAACTAATTAGATTAGTGCAACAAAGATATTTGAAGGAGGAAATAAAACAGGTTAAAGGTAAACTTGGGCGACCTTTGGTTAAGCTATGCCCTTTGCCTTATATTGACTAAAAATGCAAATATGCATTTTGGTGGGTGGGAATGTTACGTCCCTCCACATATTCTCAGTTTTTAGTAATAATTTTATTATTTTATTTTTATATTTTAATTATTTACTTAACGTGTGTGTATGCCTTGTTATCGTAAATTAATACGGACCTGTACAGCCACCCCCCCCCCTAGTCTTAAGGGAGCAAGCTACGGGCGACACGCATATTTTTCAGTCTTAGTTTAGAGATAGCCCTGTATAAATCGTCGCGCTAAACACTCCAGTATTTGTGCAACTAATACCCTGACCACGTGACATTGTGAGAAGATTTTGTTCCCGAATCGCCCAGTGCACTGAGGAAGAAGAAGAAGTATCCATCAACATCACAGGTACCGTAATTTGATTGCATACACACATAGTATTTATATTAATTGATAAATTTACCTATAACTTATTTTCATATTAAAACTAAACCAGCACCTATATAAAAACAATTATGAGTGAGTGCTTCTCGAGAATGCTTATAGAACTTAATTTTCATTCACCTTTAATTGTGGCTTATTCCCATTTAAATTGTAATTACTATAAATATAGCATCGGTGCATGATCTTTCTGATCTAGAACTTTGTTGATCTTCTGCTAGTGTTATAATTTCATTCAGATCATTTCTTATCACTTATTAATTTTTGTGTCATATTTAATACATTAATTCCGTTGTAGTTCTTCAGATGCAATTTTGTTCCTTTTTGAAGAGAGGTTTACTTGATCTCCATTCTCGTGGTATTCTGTTTGGTTCTATTATTGTTTGGATTAGTTGTATTATTATTAATAGGTGTTTGGTCAAATCTGATCCTCCATAATTTATGAGTTAATTCGGTATTCTGTGTTGTCCTGGTGACTTTCTTTTTTTTTAATTTCCTCAATAACGAAAACGGTAGGCCATACACATAATACATAGATATTTTTATTGCAGGTTTCCCCAATATTTAAAACTTTACATTGCAATGAGGTTATCGTCAAGGAGAAAATTGTGTAAATTTTACGCATTTTAAACCTGTTAATTTTTTATTATCTTAAACTATGTTTTAGATTCTTATACACTAAGTGACACAGAAATCCCAGTATCCATTAAAAATGATGAAAAATACATACAGGCTTATATTAACAAAAAAAAAATAATTTTTAGAATTTTAGCCATCTTAGTTCAAGCTTCCGCTTTTTTTTTCAGAGTTAGCAAATGATAAACGGTGCTTTGTCGTTAGTGCGGAATTTAATATTTTCAGTAAAAAATTAGAATATCAATAACAATTGAGAAGTGTTATTGGGTGATACTTTTTCAGGTCTGAATATATCTCCATTTTGTAATTATAATATAGAATTAATTATAAGTAGGTAGTTCTATATTCATTTGAATATTTGAATTCAGTTGTGCGGCTTTAGTTTTAAAAGATTAAACATATTAAACACTTCATCTGTATTTTAATTTCTTTAGTTTACCTCTTATTTAGTAGGCAATACACATTATTGAGCTCTCGTTAGAATACAGGTAATTACTCTATGTACCAAAAATAAAAATGATAATCAAATTCCTGTAGGTATATTAAATTTAGTAGTAATACGGCCAGAATTTTAAAAAGCGAGTAATTTAGTAAGTCTAGTACATAAGCTATTACCGGATATTTTATGGCCAGCTATAAAATTATCAAAAGATAAAGCAAGCCAGTGTTGTTACCATTTTTCATAACTTTAACGCTGATGTAGTGAACTTCAGTAAATTATTATTACACTAAATAAGGTATGAAAAATGATTCCATTTAATACTTTGTACAAAAGCTTTTATGTAAAACGTAATAACTTCAGATTAGACGTTATTAGGTATTATAAAATACCTTTTATGATTAAAGAACTTATATAAATGAATACATTATAAAAAATCCAAAAATATGGTTTATAAAGAAGCATTCGTTTTATATTGGCAAATATTGCTTTGCTAACGAAACTTATTAATTTATGGATTAAAAATGATCAAATTCAAATTGATCAAATAATAAAAGTGATCATAATAATTTAAACAAATACTGGCGGTATCAGAAAGGTTGTTTGAGGTAATAGCGGATTTTCTACTTTATTATTATATTTGTTTTATACCTATGTGGTGTTGGCTTACCGAATTATAGACCAAGAGCTAGTGAACTCTCCCAGTAACGTTGTGATGTAAGGCTAGAAATTCTTATAATAAGTACGGTAACGCATCAGCCCTACACGTCATTAACTCCTATATTTTTGAAAGACAGACATTATCTCGAAAACGGTTGAATTTTCAGGTTATTAACAAGTAAACCTTTTCTTTGTAAAAATAATGTATCTTTTATATTTTTTAATACAAATAGAGCTGAATTAAAGAGCAAAACCGGTAATGTAACTAATGGCGCCCTCCATTAGTTACATTAAAGTATGTATCAAATTATAATTTATCGTACTCAAAAGCATCCAACTGTAAATTTTTGTCCAAAAATATTTACAAACATATAAGTTATAGCGAAAAATAAAATTTTAAATTTCTACTTTAACACCCTGTATTTTTCTTAATATCAACATTTTATTAAAGCAAGTTGGCTTAAATCGTACTTTTTTAAAGTGCAGACTCTACGGTTTCTGTTTGTAATAAGAATATAATAAATAATTAATTAATTACCTTCCAAAAATAAACCTTTTAATTTTCATTTATTTTTATGCCCAATTACATGCCGTATAATTAAAATAACTTACATAAATGAGAACTAAGTTGAAGTAGCATTAAAAGGAATTTTCTCCAATAAAGGAGAAATTCCACCTTTAATTTCGTTCTACAAAGGATGCTCATTAATTAAGCCTTAAAGAAGATTTTATATTTAACGTAAAAAAGGTGCTCTGAAACTAAAGTTGGTGCTTAAATTAATGATTGAGATGTGTTTATCATTAAGTTGGGAAATGGCTTTCGAAACTGTAAAAGTAAACTCTTTTGTTGACGTTATGTCGGAAAAATGTTATGTAAGATCATTAGTAGAAAATAATCAGAAAAATAGATCAATCAATCTATATTTACAATCAAGCAATGAAACATAATAGCTATTTGATTGAAGTTTAACAGGTAACTTTATTTTGATTTACTATCTTTAATGGGAATTAACCTCAATGCTAGTTACAACTTTTGTTTATTTTGGCCTTTATTTTTATGTTTCGATTTTTACTTCAAAAATCGTTCTGGAAATACAAATTACTAGAATAAAAACAGAGTATTTGTAATGATTATTTGACGATGGGCTTACAAAAAAAAATAGTAGCGTTGAACGTTGACCTGATAATAAAGAATATTAGTTCAGGATAGTACTATAATTTGCCTGAATTCATGAAGATATATTTGAACATAGTAGTGGACAACAATTCATAATAGACTAAAATAATATTATTGTATATTTTACCATAACCCTTAGCCTCCCACCACGTTTAGATTTTTTTGACAGTTACTTCCCAACGGTACTTTTAAGTCTGCCTTATTTTATTGGTTATAAATGTTTACAATTAGCTAAAAACGTTTGAATAACATTCGAAGTTTTAAACATCAGTTGAAAACTACGGTAGTGAGTGCAATTTTATATGGTAAGTATTATTAAATTTATTTCTACAGATCGTGAAATTAGAATTTGACTATTATTTTCAATCAATGTTTATAGTTTTTAGAACAAATAAGTATTAAAAATTTTACTGTAATCGGTTTGTTTTTATTTATATAACTGTATTTTGGACTGAACATTAGAAGTACCGTCTGAAAAAATAAAGAGTCGTATTTTATTTATAGTTGTTGTCGCTGTCATGGCAAAGAATAAATATATTCTGCTATATTTTAGATAGACGCTTAAATAAATGAAGGCATCGTTTATTTTGGGTCCTGCTTGCAATTGCGATTATCAATAGATATGTAGTGTCAAAACACTTTTTAGACATGGAAGAGTGTATCAATAATGTAATAACATTTCGACGAGCTGTGGTCATGGGACTTATCAAATCTTCTCCATTACGTAAAATGCAAAAGAGAGAATGTCTGATTTCTAAATTGCAATGAAAAGAAGAAGGTACGGATACAGTGTACCAGATAGCATAAGCTTGAAAATCTTGGTAGTCACTGGGTTTAATATGGTGACAGTCGTGCAAAGTGTGAAATATGCAGTTCTGAAGGAATACAGTCAAAACCTTATTCATTTTGTTTTGTTTTGTGGAATACCATAACGTTAGTTTGTAAATTAATTTAGTTTGTAATTTGTAATTTAGTTGTAGAATAAACCGACTTTACTTATAATTACCAGTAAAAAATAAAGTATTTGTGTTATTAATTTTGCAATAATTATTTTTGTATAGAATATATATATACACGTATTAAAACAAATATTTAACAAAAAATTCTCAAATTCGATCTATTTCAATGCTTGGGATATAAGGTTACCAGAATTTGTAGGTACTTAAAAGTACCGTTGAGAGACTAAGAGTTAAAGAGTAAATTAATAAAAACCCATTATGATATACAGTGATACAAGGTGATTTACTAACCCCATTACTAGTATTATGGAAGAGGTAAGTGCAAAGTGAAAGGATTCATTCATTTCCGTGTCCGGAACACATATTCCATTAACCAAAAACAAATTAGAACTGTACAAATACAAATTAAAGTCTAACAAAAAGTTTAAATTATGAACAAAAGTGTACCATCCATTAATATAATGTACATTTAAAATTTTATAACTCTTCTCTGTTAGGTGGATCAAGTAGCTCGACAGAACTGTTTCCGGTCTCAAACCCAGATAAAGAAGGACGGGGTCTACAGCCAGGTAAACATCCTACTGATAGACCTTTAAACCATACAGTTCATATAAATCGGATTATGCCTCGGGAGAGGAATGATTTCATTATGACAACCAACGCGAGAAAGAGGGCAACGGATTTATGGAAAACCAGAAATATACTTCACATTGGTACTTGGAACGTAAAGTCTCTAAAAACAAGAGAGCAAGAAGTTACAAAAGAGCTTGTAGAAAAAAATATAGACATATGTGCACTACAAGAGACAAAGAAAAAAAATGGAAAGTGTCGAATTATGCTAGATTACTTTCTTATGATATACAGTGGTGTTGCGAAAGAAACCAGAGCCAAAGAAGAAGTCACCCCGTTAATACACAGAAAACTTGTACACCAAGTACAAAAATGTAAATATATCTCTGAAAAAATAGTTAGTATAAAAGTCAAACTGAATGTAGATAATAGCAATCTATAGGTACACCTAACAACAATAGAGATACCACCTCCAGAAAAAACTTCTACGAACACCTTCAGACTGTAATAAACGAGACCCCAAATGATGAATATATAATCAGTAGTGTTATTTTAAAGCCCATATTGGCAATTATACAGTTCCAGGAATAAAACAGCCATATAATGAAAATATCTGAAATTAAAACTGAGACCGTTTGACATATCTCTGCAGCATAAACAAAGTACTTATTAATACACTTTTGAAAACACCAGAGGAAAAAGATATATCATAGACTATATTCCGTCGAATAGAGAGTTAGACTCCTCTCAAATCTTGGATGTAAGAGCACTAACATCAGCAGAAATAGGAAGCGATCATAAATTGGTATTGTGCAAAATACGAATGAAAAGAAGTACATTTGACAACACAACAGAATACACCACAAAGATAAAAGTCGAAAGCTTACGGGATGACCACATAAGATACTTATTCAAAAAAAAAAAAGATTAGACAAAAGGAGAAACATCACAGAAAGTGATGAAGCTATTTTCTTGTGGCATTTTAAATTAATTACTATTTTACTGGGAATAAGCCACAATTAAAGGTTAAAATAAACGTATTTTAACCTTTAATTGTGGCTTATTCCCAGTTAAATAGTAATTAATTTAAAATGCCACAAGAAAATAGCTTCACAACAATATTAAGAAACCGTTATGGGCCCAGCGTTATTCAGAAAGTGATGAAGTCAAAGAAAGCTGGGCAAAAATTAAGTCTTATATTTTACCTTTAACCAAGGAAGTTCTTGGTGAAAAAACATAAATAAAAATAAATCGTTTCAAAAGCCAAGAACTTTGTTAATCAAGACAAAAGAGGGATACGATAATTACAAATCAATGAAAAACAAAACACATGCACTTGTTAGAAGATTAAAAAATGACCACTCGGTACGTTTATTGAAAGAAATGAAACATAATTTTTATGGTCTGTAAAAGGAAATATGGAGCTTTGTAAAAAAAGTGATCAAAGAACAGAGGTAAAGGATTTAATAGAACCAAAACGCATGGAAAATGATACTTTGAATTGGTCTTAAAAAGCTCTATGCAAAGGAACAATAAATTACGCTAGAATTGGAAACACCAGAAATTACCACAGATGAAGAAGTTCATATAAATACAGAGAACGTTCGAAAAATACTTAAAAAGCTGAAGAAAAGAGAAGCTGCAGGCAAAGATGGAATACCAAACGAATTACTGAAATATTGTGTGGAACAGCAATGACAGAACAATTATCAACATTAATTAACTATAAAACACAATAAAAAACCAGAACAATGGAGAACTAGCGAACTATACTATTCAAAAAAGGAGATACAAAACAGCCAGAAAACTACAGAGGTATTAACCTGAAAAATATTACTCTAAAACTAACAACTAAAATTTTACCAGAACTAATGAATCATAGGATAACTTTAGCACGTGAACAACAGAGTTTTCATATTGGAAGGTGTAATATTTGTCATAAAACAAATTATTGAGAAATCGTTAGAGTATAATAGACCAGCACTTTTGTGTCTGATTGACTTAAAGAAATGTAATCCATCTTCTGTATAATAGAGAAGTTTCCCTTAATATAATAAACACTAATAAAAAAATCTACCAAAACAACAAAATGAAAGTCAGAATAGACAGAAAAATAGACAGACAATTTATAGAACCAATTTGATCATGGATGAAATCATCAAAATTGCCAACAAAGAAAGAGGAGACAGTATGGGAAACAAAGAAGTAAAACTACTCTGTTACGCAGACAACGCAATATTGACAGCCCAAGATAAAGATAGCCTGCAAAACAAGCCAACAGATTCAACATAAGAGCAAAAGAATTTAATATGACCATCTCATCTCAGACCACATAGAGACCACATATTACACACTGGAACAACTGTTGGAAAAGAAAAAAACAAAAAATAGAGATATAAATTTAGCATTTGTGGACCTGAGAAAGGCGTATGACTATGTACCAAGGTCAGAACTATGGGACGCAATGTACAAATTAGAAATACAGACGGAACTTATAGAAGCTACCAAAGCTCTGTATAAAGAAAATAAAGTGTTCACTAAAATGGGAACAAGAATCATAGGAGACTTCACCACAACAAAAGGGCTCCTGCAGGGTTGTTCAACATCTCCAACCCTATTCAAAATATACTTAGAGAAAGCCTTGACTACATGGAAAAGAAAATGCGAAGGCATGGGAGTACTGGTACGGAATGAATACCTATATACGTTAAGCTTTGCAGACGATCAAGTAGTAATTGCACAAGACCAAGACGACCTCAGCTACATGATGAAGAAACTACAAGAAGAATATACCAAGGCTGGCCTAGATATTAACCTCGCAAAAACAGAGTAGGGTAGAGGCACCACTTATGGCCACTTTAAGAACTTTCTTTATTATTTTTCTATTGAGAAACATGTAAGAATTGAATAAAATCTTTCTGCTCAATGCCATGATTAACTGATCATAAAGATTCAATTCATAATGAAATTGTTATAATGTTTTATATTTTGAAAAACAAAAATCCCTACTTTTGGCATTACACTTTCCACACTTTAGGCCACCCAAGAACTAGTGAAAAAAAAATCGGTTGCCTGTAAAGTCGGTTTTACGGGCGAAGATTTTACGTGACAACGTCTTTTTCTCGGTAGAATATTTATTGATATGAATATTATTAAATTGCACAATAGGAACAATGAATTGAATTAAAATAAGAATTGCACAAATTTTAACTATAGAAATATATTTTGTTTACTAAAACATTGTACATGTAAACTTAAACTTAACTAATTTCTATTTAAGTGATTTTGTTGAGGATAGGACGATGATAGGAGAAATAGCATCGCACCAGCGGACCGATCATGTTTGAGTGGGAGAGAGACGAAAGGCATTCGCCGGTCCGGCGGGCCTCTCTCTCGTTCGGTGACTCATCGTAACAGACGTGAGCGGGCGTTACACTTTTTCATGAGTGACTCCGAGCCACAACCTAATTTAAGACGTTGTCACGTCAAAATAGAGATACAAGTTGATATTTATGCTTAAATATTTATTGAATTACAAAAATAGGTAAAACAAAATAAATTTATGGTAACACAAATAAGTAAAAAGTATTGAAAATAATAATTAAAACTTTTATAAATAGTAATTATGATTTCAGATTTGTTCATAAATGTCTAATTGTCCTAGAAAAATAGTCTTACATTTTGTTCCTTGTTCCTGGACAATAGGTTCGGGTAGTTTTCCCAAAATATCGCCTTTATCTATACTGCAAACGCCATTTTCTATAGGACAAAACACAGTTTTTTCTTCATTAGCACTTTTGAAACAACATTGTATCTCATACTCTTCTGATGAAAGGACATCTATAATTTTTTATATGTTGTCGTCGATCATTTTACCCAGTTGCTTAAATCTGGCAAGCACAAAGTCTCCCAATTTGAGATCATCAGTATCGTACATTTGAATATTTTCTGGTTCTGGTTCCATGAAGTCAACATCGTCTCCACTATTACCAGTTTCCTCCCAGTCTTTATGTTGTTCTGAAGAAGAGCCTGAATCTAAATCGTGTTTTTTAGGTTTCGTCGTTTTAAGTTTTGTTGTCTTTTGTTCCATTTTTTGACTTTTTTTGTGCCTTCATCTGTTTGTTATGCTCTCGAGCCTGTTTTCTTTCTTGCTTTTGTTTTTCTTCATCATTTTTAAGTTTCTCGCATTCTTCATGATACTCCACCCACTTATCAGATGTGACACGGTGTGTATTCTTTTTTTCCTTTTTTTCTTTAAGTCCGGTTCCTTTTGTTGAGGGTACGGGAGCACATTGTAAAATACTGTTGAAGAAATCGGTTTTTGTGCAAAACAAAAAAATATTACGTTTGACTTTTTCTACCTTATCTGGGCGAAAACTGCTATCCATCACAATATTGCTAGCAGTCGATGTGGTCGGAACTTGTTCGCCTAAATAATCATAATTGGAAGATTCCGAAAACACAGCATTTATCATATAATCATTTGTAGTAGATACCAGGGGACATATGTTTGGAAGCATTATTTTCACAGCATTATTATTAGGTTCTGGATCTTCTCTCGTCGAACCATTTACGTATTTGTTCTTCAGTTACTGCGCCACTCCCATCGTGAATGTATTCTGCTCTCTTCTGGGACAGTTGCTTGTGCCTGTTAATGAAGCTATAATACCATTTTTCGCCTGGACGATCGTTGACAAAAGGAGTTTTAATATTTGACTCTCGAATAAGTTTTTGTACCGAACTCAATAACCCGTCTATATCAATTGGAAACCCCATCTTTGCACAATTTAATATCTATTCAACTAGGAGGTCTTCAGTCTCTTTTTCCAAGTGAGAATCGGATCCACAGTGCACGGAATCTCTTGGAGACTTTCCGGATATTTTATTACGCAAAGTAGTTCTCGGAACTTTAAATTGACGACTGGCTGTGGCCACAGGCATTCCTTCAGATTTGGCATTTAATGCTAAATTTAATTTTGAAGGTGAGTACTGAAATTTTGGTATTCTTACCTTTTCTACTCTGCTTTTATTATTCTTAAGTGCGTTTGGCATTTTCACTAAAAGAAATAAAATAGCTATATTTATGTAAACAAGCTATATTAGTAGAAAAGTAATATGACCAAAAGTGGATTTCGTTTACCTACTTGTGGCCAGCAGATTGGCCCTAAGTAGGTAAATAGTGATTTTCGGTTTCCACTTATGGCCACCTTCATTTTTTCAAATATCATTCTATTAATTATAATGAAACAAGAAATATAAAATAAAAAGTGTCTATTTACCTTATGTCTCACTTCTAGTGAAGAAAAAATATCATATAGTATTGGATTTAAAACGATGATCAGATATGTTTCTTAAGAAAATTTGTTAGTTAGCTCGGCACGTGCAACACACTACCACTCAAACATCAACAATAAAACGAATGGATCAGTTAGGTAGGTTTCTGTCACTGTTTCCACTTCCTATATAATTATTTTAGCAGCTTCAAGCTTATTGGTTGATGGACGCCATGCTTATTATCCTACGAATCATAGTGAAATGGCCATAGGTGGGGTAGAGGTCATAAGTGGTGCCTCTACCCTACCTATCTACAAGTGAAGAAGACATAGAAGATCTACAGATTGATGACAACGTAACGATCAAAGGAAAGGATAAATTCAAATACTTGGAAAAGAGTACATTTACAATACAATAGATGTACAGGAGTACAAGAGTACAACATTCACGGAAAAGGCAATAACAGAGGAAAAAATTACACAAATATTAGGACAAACAAGAACAGCAATCCGACAACTTAACTCAGTACACCTAAATATGAAGACAAAAACACAGATTTATAAAACATTAGTGCAAAGTATTATGCCATATGGGGCTGAAAATTGGATCATAAACAAGAAAAAAGCAGTAAGATAGTAGCAACAGAGATGGTTACTGCACCATAGAGATACTGCAGAGTAACAAGAATGGATAGGAGAAGTAATGACGAAATAAAGCAAAAAACATCAATAGAAATAGACATACAAACATATATAGAACAAAAAAGACTAAAGTGGTATGGACATGTAAGGAGAACTAGCGACAGCAGATGGATACAGAGAATAACCGAATGGAGTCCCATAGGAAGGAGGAAAAGAGGACGACCCCGAAAATCCTGGAGGAACGAAGTAGACCACGCCATGAGTAAGAGAGGCCTAAACGATGGAGAATGGGACAACAGAGAGAGATGGAAACGGTTGAGCGAGGGAAGACAGTGAATACTGTAGAATCCCTGAATATATATAATCTCATCTCAGAAAACTAAAACAATAATAATCAGCAAAGAACCAATCAGATGTAAAATAGAAATTGCTGGCATCAATATTGAACAAGTAATAAATAACAGTAAAAATAAAAGACCTTGGAATCACACTGTCCAGCGATGGAGACCTGGACAAAGAAGTGAGAAATCAAGAAAAAAACGCAAATATGCTGGCATGATGCCTTAATAACACTTTATAGCGAAACCGACATATTAACACTAAAATACAGTCAAGAATTTATAGAGCCAGTGTAATACCAATAATGACATTTGCATCAGAAACAAGACCCGATACAGTAACAACATAAAGACTACTGAAAACGGCAGAGATGAGAGAACTGAAAATAATTACAGAAAATACGATAAAGGAACGAAAGAAAAGTGAAGACGCTAGAATAAAATGTAACAAACATTGTATAAATGAATGGACGCTAAATATGAAAAAAAAATAGAATAAGCACATAGGCAGACCCGTGTAGTCAAAATAGCAAAAGATAAATCACCAATCGGCAAAAGAAGTATTGGGCGACCGTGCAAGTTATCAATCTGCCAATGAACAAGCAGATTTACTGATAAAGAGAAAGGAGAGGAAGAAGAAAATTTTATATTTTATTACACCATAACTGTACAACTTGATTGGCCAGGTCGTTCCAGGTAAAAATATCTTCATAAGTATAGCTGCCAACAAATGATTGCAGCTAAACCTTATCTTAAGCGTATTACAAAGTCATGTGTAGTTGAGTGTCGTCTTTAAGTTTACTATAAACAAATAGACTAAAACAAAGGACTATTTATTTATGGTTATATCTGCTACCTGCTTTTGTTAGTAAACCCATCAAATAGAAAACGGCTTCATAATGACATGCAGATAATAAACTCTACAATAATTTGGTGGCGACTGTACACACAATTCATATCTGTAGAGGCTAATAGATGATCAGGAGTCTGTATCTCTCCACAAGTACATCTACTAACCTCAGCATTTTACTTTGTTGCTCCCATAATTTGACACTCCTACCCTCAGTAAGTTAAGACTTCTTCAATTGGTGTAGTGTAACTCATGTCCAGATACGAGTGGTTTACTAGGCTGTAGGTAAGTCTTAGCCAGTATATTCTCTCGCTATAGTTTAGTGCGTCTATCTTGTGGTGCTCTATGTGGAGCAAGAATTGATGTTAATAGTGCTGAAGTATTTTAAGACCGAAAAAGAAGCTGGATAAACAACCTGTCATAGCTCTCTATGTAGTGAGTATAAAAAGATTCGAACTTTAAGCTATGATTTTATGTCAACATAATTATTCTTAAGATGCAACACTTTCCAAATATTCCTTATAATTGATAAGTATGAGTCTATGTCATAAGATAATAGCAGAAAAATCAATAGGGTTAAAAAATAAGAAAAGTTACAATAAAATTAGACTGTGTCTATCCATCTCTTTCTTGATTTGCCCTTTTTTATTCTAATTTTTTCCCGCTTGTGACATTGTTATGGCCTTTCTTTACTTTGGCATCTGTAACAAGTGCCTCATTTATCTCACGTTTAAATATGTTTAGCCATTCTTTTCTTTAATATTAATTCTACTTCTTTTAACATGTCTGCTAACAATTTTCCTTACCCTACGCGTTTATTATTTTGTATTTCCTATGTTATTATTGTTCTTTTTTTCTACTGGATGTTGAAATATATGTTACGTTTTTCCTATATTCATTGTATTTCTATTCATATTATTTTTTTAATGTTGGTTTATAAGTCTTTGAAATATTTTGCCCATCTCTTTGGTTTATGTGCTATAACTCCCAAAATTCCCATTCAATTTCATGTCTACATGTTTATTTCCAACGTACCTTAATTTTTATAGGTCAGAATGAATGAGACGTGGCAAAAGAGATCAAATCCAGAATTGAAAATTTGGAGACAAATTTTATTAAGACAAAGCAAAAATTTAAGATAAACATTAGAAATAAAATACACTAAGAATGTGATCATGGAGCAAAACCAAGCAAAGCATAAATTAATAAGTAAAGTAAAGCATTAATTAATAATAACAAAATACAAAAAGATAAGTAAAAGTGGATGACGGAAAATGCATTGCAATAGAGCAAATGCAGAAAAAATATGATCACTATAATTTACTTTTAAAAAAGTAAGAGAATTATCTGAAAAAACACGAACAAACACAACCGGTTAATTCACAAAAACAATAAACGTATTAATATATCAATTGAAATAAAACAAGTTTGGACTACAGATCTTAAAGATCTTTTCATGGACACAAGAATGAAATGATTACAAATTTATAGCAAAGAATCTCCAATAATATTAAAATCTGAAGTCCAACATGCTATAAACAACTCAAAATCTGGCAGAGCCCCCTGGCCAGATAAGTCCACATCCAGCTGATTAAACTTATAGATGAAAACAATTTAATCGCAATAACTATCCTCTTTAACAACATATAAAAATCTGGTGACATACGTACAGAATGGCTACTATCGACCTTTGTTCAGCTACCAAAAACCAAGAATCCCAAACACTGTAATAACTATAGAATAATTAGCTTAATAACTGTCAAAAATATTTTTAAAGGTTATACGTACAAGAATATTCAGAAAGTGTAAAGCAGATATGAGTAATAGACAGTTTGGTTTTCGTAATGGTTTCGGAAAATTAGAAGCTCTGTATAGTTTCACAACTGTTGCTCAAACATCTCTAGACCAACAAAAAGATCTTTTCGTCGCATTTATAGACTATGAGAAAGTTTTTGACGAAGTTAAACATAACATTCTCATGGAATGTCTAAAGCGAAAAAGACTCAATAAAAATGATATTAACATAGTGAGAAATCTCTATCGGAACCAAGAGACTGTGGTAACATTAGCCAGAAAAAGCACGGATGCTCAACAGATAAGTAGAGGTGTGAGACAAGGATGTGTACTTTCTCCAATAATATTTATGATATACTCCGAAGAGTTATTTATACAAGCACTTAGAAAAGATCAAGATAAATGGTGAAAACATAAATAACATTCGTTACGCTGACGATACAGTCAGTATCACTAAAAGTGAGACAGGCCTGCACACGCTACAATTTGTGATACTGGGGAACAGTTTGGTTTAACAATAAACATAAAGAAAACAAAAACCATGGTTATCTGTAAGAGGGGTTAAGTCATAACAAGAGTCCAGATAAAATAAAGGTATTAAACAAGCGGACAAAATGAAGAACTTGGGAGTGTGGAATATTTAAGATCTAAATTTGAAATCAAAAATTCGATTAAGAATAGACCAATCAAGAGCAACCTTTTTGAAGATGAAGAAATTTCTAAATAACCAAAGTCTCAATCTGCAAATCCGATATCGTATGATAAAATCTTATATCCACTCTATTCTTCTTTATGGTGCCGAAGCTTAAATTGTTAATGTTGACTTAATGAAAAAACTGGAAGCTTTTGAGATCTGGCTTTTTAGAAGAGTTTCGAAGAACCATGGACCGATAATATTACGAACGAAATGGTAATGCACAGAATTGAAGGAGACAGAAAACTTTTGACCACCATTAAAAGAAGAAACACAGCATATTTGGGATACATACTTAGAAATGAGAATTACGAGTTGTTGCAGCTTGACAACAAATATCCTGGATGAAAAACATTTGCTACTGGAGCGGGTTAAACATACAAATTCTTAAAAAAAAAACCAGAAGAGACGAATTTGCAATGGTTATAACCAACCTTCATTATTGGAGTCGGCCTTAGAAGAAGAAGAAAGCACATATTTACTAACAGGAACTTTTTACTACACCTCAAAATAAGGTTGATAAGATGTTTTATGGTACGGAAGCATGGACCATAACAAATAGAACTAGAAAAGCTATAAAGGTATATTATATCTACATTTAAAAGTGGTTCTTATAGAGAATTAGCTTTTTTTTTCATTTAATTAAACAAAAATATTCGTCTTTTGTTTAAGAAAGAAACAAAATATATAAATTATTATCCTACTACCATTTATACAGATTTTTGTAAAAGAGTATGCGAATGAAACTGGAAATCTGTAAACGTTTATCCTAACATGTAACCTTATTGTTAATCGCCGCTGTATAAAAAATAGTTTATAAAAAAGTAAGTAAAAACAAAAGTTTTGTTTTTAATGCAGATTGCAATAAAACTCTTTAATTTCGTAACAAGTGCACATTTGGACAAGTGCACAATTATTCTCGGCATGGTTAAAACACAATACATTACGACTAACCGAAGGTTCTGAGGAGAACCATAGCTAAAAATAAAGAGGAACTTTAAAGTCTCTTACAGAATTTTAATACAAAAAGTTTTGTGATATATATTATACAGCCAATTACAGGAATTTAGATTCCTTGTGAACAAAAAGTAAAGTTCAAGGTTTAAGATAACTTATTTTCGTCAGAGGAAACATAATAGCTCAGCGATACGTAGAAGACTTTATGGAACCCCATTTCATACCCTGCCTTCAGAGGCTTCGACTTTCAATTTTTAAGCGTAATAATGCAACGTTACATATTTAGACCGTCACCATAGACTTCTGAACAGACTGGAGTCAAATATGTTGACCTGGTCCCCGAGATCTCCAGACTTATCACCGACTCAAAACGCGGCGTGGGGCATAATGGATAGGAGACTTCTTAATTTAGAGCACTCTCCTCAAACTTTGAGAGCGCTTTAAGAGAATTTAATTGGGGCATTAAAGAAGATACCCCAGGAGGATATTGACCACCTAATCAAAAGCGACCGCAGACTCTTTGAAGAGTGTGTTGCCAACTGAGGTGAATCAACACATTATTAATTGATTTACCCCTGTAGTAAGTTGTTTCAATCAAATTAAAATTTTGATAGTTTGTTTATTTTGATACCCTGTATAATTGTGCAAAACATTTTAAAAATATAATAATTTATAATGGGTGTTCGGATTTCTATGTCACTTAGTATGTTCTCTAAAATATACCAATAAAATAGTAACTTTACTCTGAATTAGAGAGCACTGTGTAGCATTTGGAAATAAAATAGTAGAAGAAATGGAAAATAATGTTTATTAACTATAAAAACTAACAAAAATTTTTAACGTTAAAGTTAATTTTTTGGTTTTTGATATATAAAAAATAGAGATAAAAAAATAAAGGCATCCAAAAGATACCATTCTGCACTTTGCATCCATATTTAGCAAAAATCATATCTTATTTAAACTTTAGTTATAACTAATATAACTAATATAATATTTCTCATTAATATCCTGGTTAAAATTAGTCCAACCTCAGTCTCCTTTCAGAGCATCTTCATATCGTGGGAATTTATGAGATCCCTTCTGTTCATGCAATAAATATCTATCGAAGATTTAAATTATCTGTTCCTCGAATTCTAGATCATGGTGATCAGACTATTGACCCCTGTTAGAACTTAATCAAGCACTTAATAGTATTCCATCATTTATCATCCCCAATCTCTTATTATCTTCTTTAGATAAATCCAGATTGGATGTTTTAATAAGCTTTATAAACATCTTTATATTACAGATATCTAGCAGAACTATTTTTTGTCTAATGCCATCTATTTCCCCACACATAAATTGTATATGCTATTCTTTGCATACGTGTTACCGTCATAAATGTTACATACGTAATTAAATTAAAAATATTATTAATAAATCAGCATACGCAATTAAAATCTAGGTGGAATCTAGTAGGGACTCATGGAAATGGTCAAATATATCGCTGCACACATTTATTTTACGTGCCATAAATTTCTGAAATTGTTTCTGTAATTCCTTGCCTAATAAAAAATAATTTTATTAATATGCTGGAGATCATAAAAGCCCAAATAACACTTATTTCGCAGAGAAGGAACATTTTTTTATAACAGAGACTTTTTACGACTAACAAGATTTGAGTTATTAACACGTGAAATATTATATGACTGTGAGTTAGAAAAGTTACATTTCTTTATTGGCCTTGCTAAATTCTACAATTAACAAAACTTTTTGAGATTTTAGTTGATTACAAAAAAGTTTTCCGATAAATTTCTTCAATAACTTAAAATACTAGATAACATTGAAATTCTAGGACTTTTATTAACAAGAATGTCAAAACTATTTAGCTGGACATGAAACAGTTCAATTATATTATTTTAAATCTCTCGCTGTTAGATCTATACATGAGATCTATACATAGATCTAACAATTAACAATTCACTTATTTTGTTTTTTGTTTGTCGATTGTTCTTTGACTAGGTGCTTAATAAAGTTCTTTCTCAACCTTTAGAAAAATATACACTGAAATTTTGATGTTGTTGAAGTCCAAAATTCTATATTTGTTAGTATCTATCGAATATCGACTAGCATTGGTAGATAATACGGAAAAATTAAACCTTTTATCGATTGCTACATAGCGACAATAGGAAAGTACAACTTGACGAAATTCGTACCAATCTTACATTGGAAAAAAAGAAAAAAAAATATTAGGTAAACTCAATATTACTTGATGGTGACAATATTGATCCTGAAATTATGAGACTAGACCCCCGTTTACAACGTAACAGAATAAAGTGCAGACGTTTCTAAGCCAATGAAAACGAATATGTTCTTTAACTTTGTTTTCTCTCGAAGGTTAAAAATCATTACACCTTGTTTAACCCTATTCACCACGTTACTAAGAAGTTCTAATCAGTTGCCAACAAACGTGTTGTTTAGATTTCTCAGAAGTATACTTTGCCTCTAGCCATGTTTCTTCTTCCCTTGCATAACTAATCCAAATAATGAATATTTTATCGATCGAAAGTTTAGGATTATAGGTTATCATCCGACGTGTATAAACTTAAATTAAGAGACCGACAAAACCTATTTGCATATGACATATTTTCCGTCAGAGTAGATAACCCTTTCGTACACTGCCATTTAAGTGGGAAAATATGCAGATAGCAGGCTCTTGTCGGTCTCTAAATTTGAGTTTGTACACACTTGCGCGTATATAATGAGTCCAACCATCTTGTTGGAGGACGTTCTCGATTACGATAAGCATCATGTCTAGGTCTCCATTCTAAAATTTTCTTGGTCCATCTTCTATCTCTGACTCTGGCAACATGGCTTGCCCAGTTCCATTTCAGGGTTGTAGCTCTTTTAACTGCATCTGTAACACCAGTTTTTCTCCTAACTATGTGATTTGAAACTGTGTCTCTGAGGGATATATTCAACATTAACCTCTTTATTACTCTCTGTGCCACTTGTATTTTTTTATTACTTTTCTGGTAACGGTCAGTGTTTTTTTCTTTTTACGTTAGAACCAGAAGCACAAGCACAAGGATCAAAGACCTTCTTTCCTAAACACATTAGAATATCTGATCTAAATATTTTCGTCACTTTTCCGTAAGCTATCCATGTTAGTCAGATTCTCCTGTTTAACTCTGTTGTTTGCCTGTCTCTTTCTAATTTAATCTCATGACCCACATACTTATAAGTATACAACGTAGGTCATGTATTGTGTTTTAGAAAACTTTTAAGGCCAACTCGTGTACAAGAACTCTGAAAATCTTAAAAAAGTTGGCAAGCATGATCTACTCGGTCTTCAGTAAGGACTACGTCGTCTGAAAACTTAAAGCTGTTCAGAAACTCCCCATTTATATTGACGTCAATATTTTCAAAATTATTATTTTTCATGGCACTTAATTGCAACAAAGCGATGAATAGTTTAGGAGAGATGGTGTCTTTTTACCTAATACCTTTCTCCAAGGGAAATATATTTTTGTGACCGAAATTTATACCCACAACGCGTTGTGAATTTCGTTTATTTCTCACATCGCGTTTCGGGTATTTTTGACATACACAGAACGCGATGTGGATAAATTACAATAACCCAGAATACGAAACTACGAAGGCCGTCGGAAACACACGACGAATTTTGCTTTATGGATAATATAAATACCCATAAAAGAAAATACAAAAGGGTTGTGGTCAAGGTTTTCTCAGATGCAACTGTAAAAGGTTTTGTGGCGACAATAAATGTTCCTTTAAACAAAGGAACAAACAATGTATTTAAAAGTATCATGGATCGCTGACATGCAAAAATAAATAAAGAAATTTGGTTTTAAAAATTTTTGTGTTTAAAACTTATTTTTATCTGCATTTTTTAATAAAATTTGTATTTTTATTTACATTATTTAAATAAAATTAGAAGTTTCGCTTTGTGGGTATTTGTATTGCCCATACCGCAAAAAATCGTCGTGTGTGTCCGACGGTCTACGTAGTTTTGCATTGTGGGTCTTCGCGTTATATCCACAACGCGTCCTGTGCACGTCAAAAATACCCGAAACGCGTTGTGAGAAATAATTCACAATGCGTTGTATAAATTTCGGTCGCTGGCCGAATTAGGTTATTGGGTACAACATAGACACCCACACACATGTATATAAATAAATATATATATATATATATATATATATATATATATATATATATATATATATATATATGTATATATATATATATATACATAAATATACATATATATATATATATATATATATATATATATATATATATATATATATATATATATATATGTATATATATATATATATATATATACATAAATATACATATATATATATATACATATATATATATATATATATATATATATATATATATACATCCCACTATCGTTTTAAGCTCTTTTCACGTTGCAGTCATTTAGCATCACCAAGAAATGCTATCATTTTCTATTTATAAGTCGTGTATGTTCGTTTAGTGCACCTTTGTAGGCTTGGCACCGTTGTCGGTTTTTCAATAATCCGATTTTTTTATAAATTAAATTTTTTACATCAAACCATCATTTTAACATTGGGAGGTAAAATTACTGTATTTGGTATCATTTTAAAGCCAATAGATGTTGCCAGTGTTAATACTTAAATAATATATGAAAACATAAAAATATCGATCGGTTTTGGGTCAAGTTCAAATGCAGACATTGAAACTACCTGCCGACCGGCTGGGGTCAACCAACTAGTTTTTTTATATCAATGTTCAGTTGTTATATTTATTCAATTTAGATATTTTTTCCCAGAGAGTTGTGTAGAGGAATATTTTACATATTTCCAAGCTGTTTAATCGAAGCTATCAGTAAATAGTTTAAGATAAATATTAGATTTTTATGGGATTAGGTCAAAAATATTGGTTGTGATTGGGATGAGAATCACATTTTTAATTATTTAATGTTTAACATTTTGATTTCAATTCAGGAAATCGTTCTCAAAAAACGTTTTTTGTACAAAATGTGTATACACATTTTTACATAATTTGTACAATAAACAAGGTTAAATATTGGAAATCGTATCGTTAAATATTAGTTAATTAAAAATGTAATTTTGAAAAAGACGTACAGTTGATTTTGCTTTGTTTTCTTAAACAATCTTAAAAGGCAAAATAAAAAATTTTGCTTATAAAACGTTTTGTATACATTCTAAAGAAAAATAATTTAAATAAAAGTTGTAGACCATAAAAAGTTTTCTATGTAGAGAAATACCAAATTTAAATACATAAATAATTGAGATAATTCCAAAAAACCATAAACTCTAAGATATTATATGTTTGTAGTAATTTATAAATGTTAATAACTTTGTTTTGTGACTAACGACAGATAATATAGCTACTTGAAATCATGGCAATTGATGAGTTATTAAAGTGTGCTAAATATCAAGCAGATCAAAAAATATTTTACAATTTATTCAATTTGTTTATCACAGAAAGCAATTATTTAAACAACTGTACTTGTCCAAACTCGTATGACTATAAGTATTTTGTAACTTGCAATCGATTATTTGCGCTTTCAGTTTTAGGGTATATTAAAAAAACTTTTAACATATTATTAAAGTTTTTATTAAAAACCAGTTTGAATAGGGGACTTTTTAGTTTTTAGACCACTTAACGTTTTTTTAGTTTCTTTGACAAGTGAGGATTAGGTTATTTCTTCATATGGGCTATGAACAATTGTCTAGTCAAGTCAACACTATTATAGTTACCTATACTTTTCCAGTAGTCATGCAGACGGTTCATTTTAATTGTCCCCATATGGAACTTAAGCTCGAGAAAAGTCTTAAATTCTGTTTGTGTTGTCTCTTTCCAAAACGCAATCCTCGATTTTTCTGAACGACTTTGTGCAAGTATTTTGTCAGTCACTTCCACCATTCATTTAATCCACATCGTCCTCGCCCGATGCTTCTAACAATGATTGTAATTCAGCAGTGGTCAATCTACGTTTATGTTCACATCTACCTTTTTTAGATGTCGAAGGCATATTATTTACATCCATTTCTTTATAAATACTATAACTCACTTTTACGGAGGTAATTAACAATAAAAACGTTCTACTGGAAACTATCAACTTACGACTTCCAATACTATAAGGCCACTTGAGCCACAATACGTTTTTACTCAATAATAGTTCCTGTATAAGTAAAATTGTTTTTTAATGTGCTTCATTGAAGCACACTAGATATATTTCAGTTTTGCCATCACATTCTTCAGAGTATGTTTTAACTTTTTTAACTTTTCTATCGGCCTTTCTACTAGTCATGCTTCTTCTTAAAACTTTGTAACATCTTGTACACTTTCTTCTCTTTGTATTATCTACATCGCTTTGCCTTAGATGGTATTTTTGGGTGTAACTGGTCATGAGGGTTACAACATTTCTTTATTTGTAAACGCCTTCGCGAACTCCAGTCTGAACTCAAGGATAGGTTGTCGCTTTTTTTACGTTTTCTATTATTTGGCAACTAAGCATTGACTACTGCGGTATTAAATATTAATTCCATTGCCACTTTCCGGTACCACTTCAGAATTTTGCGTATTGGGCTTTGGTAAGAAGCCACTTGATCACTAAAATCAACACTCTTTTTCACCAAGTTATAATCGAGAATAATTTGTGGTTTTAGTACTTGTGTATAATTTTTCTTTTTATTTGATTAAACCAAGATACAACTATTATGTTTAAATGTTGCAAGGATTAAAACTGGTCTTTTGTCGACCCATTTTATCACTCGTAAAATCAATAATGGGGTTAAATTTCATCGAGAGTAACTGGTTGCAACTTTTTTAATCGAGATTTTATTTTTACATGTTTTTAGAGTAAAACATCTGTACATGAATAATTCGTTTCTTGAACAATGATTTCAATTCATCGACCAATATTCTAAAATAAGGTGTTATTACGTCGTCCAGAATATTATAAACTGGTTCTCTTTCATAAAGCATTGGAAATATGGTTTACACTCTATATTTAGAAAAATCTTTTACTGCAACTCTTGTTCGACCTAAACTAAATTAATACACAAAACAAATTAATCTATTTTTTTTATAGAAATGCAGATTCCTGTCGGATTTTTATCAGTGCGGAATGAGTCACTGGTGTCTCGTATATCCGGACCTCTTATCGCATTACAAACATAATTCGTAATTAGCAGTGCGGTACAAGATACATTTATGTCGTATAATCTGAAAGCCGTAATAAGACCATAAGACCGTATGTTATAAATTAATATATTCCTAAAAGAATTATCTTGAAACATGAAATAAATACACTAAAAAAGTGCAATATTAAGTGTTATTTAAAAAATGGTATGTCATTCACGACGGGCGTACAGTTAAAAACAAAAGTTTTCAGTGTTCTATTGCTTGATTATTATCATCTGGTATTCTGAAAATGTTGACATTTTTTCCTGGTCTGATCTTCCTCAACTAACGTCATCTTTCTTAATTTGTGGGTTGTGTTGTTCAGGTCTCTTTTAGTGTTTTTGTTGGTATCCATACTGAATGATCTTCTTTAGACAATGTACTAATGTAGTGTTCAAATGTGGCATTGCGTGCGTCATGTAGCGCTGATCTTAATTGTCTGATTAGTCGATTATATTTGTGTTCGTCATTAAGATTTCGGCTTCTTGGTCATCTAACTCTTGCTCTTCATTTTTCGACTATTAGTTGTATATTATAATTCGGAGTGTTACTTGTGTTTTCTTGATTTGGAATTGTTAATTGTGTAGCTCCATATGAAATAGTAAAAGATGAAAACGGCAGCATATTCATGCATAAATAAAGGTAACGCGATAAAGATATCTGAAACAACTGTTTTATGTTATAAGAGATGAAATAGTCCGAAATTGCCAGGTGAACAGGGTACTATAAAGAGGAAGTAGAATTAGCTATGAAACAGCTTAAATGGGGAAAAGAAGTAAGCTTAGACCAAATACCAGCAGGAATTATTCAACTGGGGAAAAAATTAAACGGATAAAAATATTCACTCCATTTACAGAAAAGGGGGTGACCCGCAAAAATTTTAAGAACTTCTTTAATAGCCTCCAGTCAACAGTTTCCTAATCATGTTTAAAAAACGTACGGAATGCACTGTATATACTAACCCAAACCGTCAACATACTTGTTGTTGCAGTTATGTATTACGATCAACTTAAAGGTTATGCACGACTCCCCTTGCATAGGTACACAGGCATGCACCCGTGCGGGAGAAAAAAGATTTGTCATAACGTTACATTATGTTACATTTTAACGTTGAATATTTTATGGTCCCCTTTGGATTATAAAACGAATGATCGACTTTTTCTCGCACAGATCCCGCCTATGTAACTTTACAAAGCGAGTCGTTTGCTGGGTATTAAAGAAACGTCTATGGCCATCATATAATTTGACGCTATTTCACGTTCTACGACGCATTCCACGTTTGACACACTGTCTTGTTTAGTTTTCTGTCATTTTATTTGTTAAATCCTATCTCATTTTCGTCACAGCGTCAAGGAGCAGTAAATGTGTGCAGTGAACGGGAGGAATATGTTTAACAGTGAACGTTGGAGATATTTCGAGTCTTTCATATTTTCTTCTTTGAGTGCCTCTCCTATCGGAGATTGGATATCATTAGGGCGATTTTAATTTTATTTACTGCTGTTTTGAATAATTCACTCATCACTAACTCATTAGGTGGCCAAAGTGTTTAAGTTTTCTCTTTTTTATATTCAGTATAACTTCTGGATCGTTATGTATTCTACGTATTACCCCTTCATTTGTAATTTTATCCACTCAACTTATTTTTAGTATACGGCAGTAGCACCACATCTCAAAGCTTTCAAGATTTGTAACATTCTTCTGTTTAAGAGTCCATGCCTCAACACCGTAAAGCTAAGTACTGAATACATACTAAGTAGTTAACTAAAAGTGGACGTATGCAAATAGATGTATGATGTAATCGTACGGTATTTGATAAATTCTGTCACGTAATATGCCACATACCTCTGTGCGTAAATTCGTTTTATTGCTCCCAGTTTAAGGTGTTATTAGATGCAGCCATGTTGAATTTCTCTCCACTATCGTATTATCTTCGTTAAATCCTATCATTTTAGGCTCCATATATCCTGATTAGACCTATAGGACCTGAGATACGCAACTAAGGCTCTTTTGACATAACATATATAGGAGCAAAGATATATACCTAAGGTCCTTTTGACGTGTTGATGTATTTGATTTCTACGTCGTAGTATTCTATTGGTTAAATGTTACCATTTGAGGTACTGTACGTCACGATTGGACTAATAGGACCGCAGATACATAACTAAGGCCCTTTTGATAAACTGATGTATTTTATTTTTCTATCTTATTGTATTCGATTGGTTAAATCCTATCATTTGAGGTACTGTACGTCACGATTGGGCTAATAAAAACGAAGATACGTAACTAAGGCCCTTTTAATATTTTGCTGTATTTGATTTCTATCTCATTGTATTCTATTAGTTAAATTCTATCATTTGAGGTATCGTACGTCACGATTGGACTAATAGGACCGAAGATACATAACTAAGGCCATTTTGACATGCTACTTTATTTAATTTTTATACCTCATTGTATTTTATTTGTTAAATCCTTTCATTTGAGGTACTGTACGTCATGATTGGACTAATAGAACTAAAGATACACAACTAAGGCCCTTTTGACATTGTTCTGTATTTGATTTTTGTATCCCATTGTATTCTCTATTTTAAATCCTATCATTAGAGGTACTATACGTCACGATTGGTCTAATAGGACCGAAGATACGTGACTACGGCCCTTTTGACATGTTGCTGTATTTAATTTTTTTATTTCATTGTTTTCAATTCGTTAAATCCTGTCATTTGAGATACTGTACGTCACGATTGGACTTATAGAAACGAAGATATATAATTAAGGCCTTTTTGACATGCTGCTATATTTGATTTTTCTGTCTTATTGTATTTTATTGGTTAAATCCTATCATTTGAGGGGCTGTACGTCGCGACTGGACCAATTGGAGCGAAGATACCATAGGTAGTTGCAATATATCATATCCCGTTACTTTTAACCAACCATGATGCCAGAATGATTTGTGGATGAAAAGAATATATATATATTCTTAAATTTACTATTTCATTGTGGGTAATATTATATTCAACAGCGATGCCAAATTTCTGATGCTAAAATGATTGATAATGAAAGTGGGATATACATTTTCATGTATATAATGGCAGCGAGTAAACGGTAAAACCCTGAACTAAATATATATAATATTTTCACTGTACCATCATTTTAGACTCAAACATTTTCTGGAATAAACTTGTATAACTCAGTAAGGGATAAAAAGAGAAAGCGGATATTTTAAAATATCAACACGGTATCAACACTCTAATCAATGAGATGGTTAAAATTCTTGTAACAAGTACAGGAAAAAAGTTAATAAGGTCTTGTAAAGTAGCGTCGATATACAGATGCTACTTTGCAAGTCGATGCTAAATTGATGGTAAAAGCATAATGTATCGATGCGAAAATGATAGTATGATGTATATATATATATATATATATATATATATATATATATATATATTGTGACAATTGGGGTTTATAGAAAATAATTTATAAGTTATATACTAGAGAATTTTATAAAAAATATTTATGTGAGGGCATTTTAAGAAATTAGCATATAATAATTGTAAAAAGTTGTATTTTAGTAGTTATGATTTTGTAGATATTTTTAAGCGAGCCATGTGACTAGGCAACACACTATACCCTCCATTCCTAAGAGTCATTTTAAAAATTTTACGAATATAAGTGGGGTTATATTGTTTGAAATGTGTATTTTATTAAATTAGAGTGTTAGTTACTAATTTGAATGTTTATTCTGATCTGAAAAGCCTAAATGTAAACAAAATTATTAATAGAAAAGAATGGAATTCTCTGGATCAGCGGAGATGACCATTGTTTACAGTCGAACATTCTCGATATAATGATTATGGCGGTGGATCGAACAGATATTTTTTCGAGAACATCTATATAGAAGTTAATAGAACAAAATAGAACATGATATCTTACGAGATGGTTCTAGAAATCCAAAAAAGATATAAATACCCGTGATTTGGATTCAAGATGGCAGTTTTAGAAGTTTTTAGTCTGAAGTCAAGCAGTCAGAAAGTTTTTAGTCAGAAGTGAGGCCAGTTCATTATGAAAGTTAATAGACACATTTAGTTAGTGAATAGTGAAGTAAATTGTTCAGAATTTTCAAGAAGTCAGTCAGAAAAGTTTAGTAAGAAATATGAAAGTTAGTTGGAGTCAGTGAATCAGGTACAAATAGTCAAATTGTTTAATATAGTGAGTTAAATGAAGATTAAAAATTATGCATATAATTTAATGCACATTTATAATTATATACAAATAATTATTGAAGATTAAAAAAAGTATATTGGAAGAAATTAAATTATATTATGGTTGGAGATTAGTATAAATCAACTTATAATAATTGGATATTGGTATATTGAAAAGAAGAATAAATAAAAATGCTGTTTGCTGGTTTGGTTGGTGGTGTATAAATGCTGGTGAAGAAAACTATATCTTAAATTGGTAGAAGCTGATAATTGGAAAAAGTAATTTCACAAAAAACAAGGATAACTGAAGTACGAAGACATTCAGTGGTGATTAGAATCTATATAGTGGAAAACAGTTCATTTAGGCATTCAGTGAAAGAAAGGTACAAAATTTTGTTAATATAATTTAGTTAATGTCATAACAATTTCAATTTGAAGATAGTTTGTTTAAATTTTACATTGTCTATAGAATTTAATTAGTTTTATAAGAATATCAATTTAAAGATAGTTTATTTTAAATTTACATTGGCTAAGTTAGATATATATGTGTGTTTCATAATAGTTATAATAAAGATAATTTAAAAAAGTACTTACAAGCTAATTCTTTGAGAACCGCGATAAAAACCCTATATTATTAAAAATACTCATTGCTCATCATTCAAACAAAGAACACATCATAACAATATATATATATATATATATATATATATATATATATATATATATATATATATATATATATATTATATATATATATATATATATATATATATATATATATATTATATATATATATATATACATATATATATATATATATATATATATATATATATATATATATATATATATATATATATATATATATATATATATATATATATGCCGCACTCTGTAAGCGCTCTTAACTCTCTTAAATGGTTTCTCGAAATCTACAAATATTATTATTAATGGATTGCTGTATTCTGTAACTTCCTTTATCAAGGACTTTATTACTTGCAGGTGGCATTCGTTCCAAAGCCACCCTTAAGTTATGCTTGCTCTAGTGGTTGATGAAAATGATAATTGCAAATATTTTAGTAATTATTCTCACAAGAGCTTATATAAATTATATAACAAGCTGACTAGTATGTAGTTTCCAGTTTCTGTTATATCTCACTTTTTATGCATTATTATTATAACGAAACTATTCAATTTTTCTGGCGTAATTCCTCTAAAAAGGTAGGCGTTAGAAAGAGCAAGCATTAGAAAAACATGAAGCTTTTATGACACATTTAATTTCTAGTTTCATCATGTCACCTATAATTCCATCTTCTACCGTTGATTTGTTGATTTTCATACGGTTTAAATCTGATCCAATTTTCTCTTCCATTATATATGGAAGTTCCCTAGATCCTTGATTATATATTACTGAAATTTCTACCTCTGGAATAGGACTATCTTGACTATATAATGTTATAGTACTCTTCAATGATTTGCAGGATCTCTTGTTGTTCACATATGATATCCCCTTGGTTATTTTTTAACTTTTTTAATAAACATTCCTCGTTCCTGTCTTCAAATTTAGTTGTAGGACTTTCCCTTCTTTTTTTAATTAGGTTTCTATTACAATTAGATATTCATAATGGATGTCACTTGAAACATTGTTGTCAACTTACACCTTAAGAGAAAGTTCGTATTGAAGATCGAATACATAAATATCACACTTAACTATTTATTGTTTTTCAATCTTTTTAAGATCTATCAAGCTATGATTACCACTTCTCGCACCGATTTACTTTTTTATTTTAAAGGTGAACACTAAGCGTTTGCGGTCAATCATCTTCGTGACAAGCGATCATAACAAGAAAATGCTATTATTTATAAGGCTATTATACTTTAATTATTATTGTCCAATGTATAATGACATGGTATAATTACTTTAGATCTTTTTAAATTAAGGGCAATCTTTTAACAACCATTATCTACAATACTTTAACTAAACTAGGCATTAAATGTTTATTTTATATACATGGTAAATTAATACCACCGGGACAAAGGTTTATAGCGGAACGCAAGTTTCAAAAAATTTTGTCACTAAAATAGTTTGTTGATTGATAAACATACAAACTACATTTTAATGCATAGGATTTAAGCCTAAATGTTTTTTAAATGAAGTTTCTATACTGGCGTTGTATTACTTTTTCTCTATAGTAAAAGTAAGGCAAACGTTACGGAAGCAGCGCAACGACACAACGTCACGGACATAGAGCCAAGAAACAGTGAAATATGTACATTTATCAAATTTTTAAGACATATACATAACATATTTTAGGTTAGGTAAGGGACTCTAAATATACTAAGTGACATAGAAATCCGAACACCCAGTTTAAATGATTTTATTTCAATAAAATTTGGTGTAATTTATTTATCTTACTGAAAAAAAGAAGTGATAAAGTTTTTAGCCTTATCAGTTGGAGATTCCGGTTTTTATACTTTTTGTTTTTAAATTCACTAATAATCTAAAAATGAATATTTCAGCCGAAGTAAAGCTCCAAATTTGGCGGATTGTGGTTCTTGACATTCTTTGCGATTGGTTACGATTCCCAGAGTACGGAGACCTGTACGATTTCGTCAACTTAGTGAGTTTGATAGAGGCCGTATAATGGGACTTCGGAAAGCTGGACTTTCTTTTCGTGAAGTTACAGTTAGAGTGCAAAGAAGTGTAGACACCGTGGTTAGGTGTTGTCAGGCATAGCTTCAAGAAGGCCGTACGCAAAGAGCAAGGGGCACTGGACGCCGCCGTAGAACAACAGACCGTGAAGATCGCCGCCTAAGATTATTGGCCTTAAGAGACTGTTTCTCCACTACCAAATGAATGGTTTGCAGAACACAGAAGACCTTTTGGCATGCGAAGTGTTTACCGAAGAATGAGAAGTTTTGGCCTGTTTTCATACCGACCACACACTGGGTCCTCCCTTCAACTCCAGAACACCGCCGTAATCGCCTTCAGTGGTGCAGGAAACGGTCACTCTGGAATTAGGAATGAAACAGTATTGTCTTTAGTAACGAGTCTCGATTTTGTTTAGGCATGCACGATGGTCGAGCGAGGGTTAAAAGGCGACGTGGTGAAAGGAGGAATCCACAGTTTTTTGTTGAAAGACATGTTCATCACACTGTTGGAGTTATGGTTTGGGGTGCTATAGCTTATGGTTACAGGTCACCTTTAATCTTCATCAGAGGTAACATGAACGCGCAGCGTTATATCCAAGAAGTTCTAGAACCCCACCTTTTACCCTATCTTGACACCCTGGCAAATCCAACTTTCCAACAAGATAATGCCCGACCACATGTTGCAAGAGTCACAATAGACTTCTTTCAACATATTGATGTTACATTGTTAGCATGGCCACCAAGATCTTCCGACTTATCCCCAATTGAGCACGTGTGGGATATGATGTGTAGGAGATTGCTCAATTTGCAACGTCCTCCTCAGACTCTACAAGCACTTCGAGAGGAGTTAGGGGTTGCCTGGAATAAGATACCACAAGAGGATATTGACCACCTGATCAGAAGCATGCCTAGGCGCGTTGGAGAATGCGTAACACATCGGGGGACATCCACACATTATTAAAGGTAAAAGGGCTTTAAAGCAATGCAATCATTTTGAAATTTTAATCATTTACTTATTATGCTTCATTAAGTACTTATACAAAATTTTATTAAAATAAAATCATTTAAACTGGGTGTTCGGATTTCTATGTCACTTAGTATAGTTGAAAGAGTATAACAGTGGTTTTATGAACTCTGTTGATTCTGATTATGAACTCAACTGATTGTCGTAACTCTGAAAATTCATTCTCTATGAATCAGAGTAATTTTGTAAATATTGTTAATTTTTTAAAGGTTCTGAAGCTACTTTCTTTTGGCATGGTAAGTTAAATATTATGTTTTTTTATGCGATTAAGCTACAATTATTGGTTGTGATTATGATGAAAATCACATTTTTAATTTGACTAGTATTTGACGTTTCGATTTCCACTAAGGAAATCGTTCTCAAAAGAAGATTGTTTGTGCAAATTATGTAGAAATGTGTATAACCAAAGATTTTGTTATTGGTTATGTCATTTCAAAGTTGACACGCCTAACTTAGATCTTGTAGACCAATAGCCATACAACAGATTTTGAGGGTAGTGTTATTACCCTAGAAATATCAAATTCTGTTTGCTTTCGTCATGTTATATGTTTGTGTAAAAATCAAAATCAAGTTGTGGTTGTGTAACGTAAATTGAGCAAAAATTGATTTATTTATGTGTGTATTGTGTGTTGCATATGAGTTGTGTGTTTGATTGTAGACGGTGTGTTTGACATTATATTACTCAGTTATTGTTGATATATTCTTGTTGTTGACTTCTTCTTTTAGTATTGGCAACCAAAGGCGGTTACATTCTGCTGATGGGTTTGCTACACATGTTTCTTCGTTGAGTAGGATGAGAGTTGTTTCTTTGATTTTCCTGTTTTTCATGTCTGTTTCTTTCATGAATAATAATGCATCTTTCCATTGTGGTCTGTGCTCGTTGTCCCAGGCAAATTTGCATATCTGAGATTTCTCGAGGTCTCTGTTCTTGATGTATATTTTATGCTCGTTTATCCTGACGTTAAGTGGTCTTGCTGTTTCTTTCACGTAGAAGTTGTTGCAGACAGTTTTTTTTTATCTTTTTTGTGTGTTGTTGGGTTTGGTTTTGGACAGGATGGACCTCAGTGTGTTGGTTGTTTTGAATGTTGTTGTAATGTTGTACTTGTTTCCTATCACCTTCAGTTTTTCTGATAAGCCCTTTACATATGGATTTTTTGTCATCTTTAGATCTTTCCCTTCTTGTAAGTATTTCTGGATTATTTGTGGTGTTGTGTTGTTTCCTTTCTTTGATCTTGTGGAATTCCTTGATTTTAAAGGACAGTGGGTGGTCATTTTTAGTCACAACCTTTGTTAGCAGGTTTTTCTCTTCCTGAAATGCATTTTAGAGCAGAAGATTCATTACAACGCTTTACGTTGTGGTTGAAGTGGTAATTTAAATATCTGTTGATGTGTGTTCGTTTTCTGTAGACTTTGGGTGCATACCCTGTGTCTGCTTTTGTGATTAGCACGTCCAGAAAAGGAAGTGTGTTGTTGTTTTCTTGTTTCGTGGTGAATTTAATTGATTCTTCTTTATTGTTGATGTCCATCAGAAACTTTAATACTTCTGGTCTGTACGATCAAATTGGAACACATCATCTACATATCTCCATTATACTGAGGATTGTTTGTCTTGTTTATGTAGAATGATGTGTTCAAAACCCTCCATGAATAAATCTGCTAATAATCGAGATAAGGATGAACCCATGGCCCATAAGGATAATTTTCACACAGAAATATAAATTGAAACACACAAAATAACACCACCCTCAAAACGTGTTGCAGCCACAAGTGGCTAACAATAACAAAATCTTTGGTTACACACATTTCTACATAATTTGAACAAAAAAACCTTTTTTTTGAGAACGATTGTCCGAGTGGAGATCGAAACGTCAAATACTTACAATATTTTAATCAAATAAAAGGCAGATATTGAGCACAGTTTTTATTCAATCTTGTCCAAGTACTTTCGCTCCTAGAGCATCTTCAGGGGCATTTCGTCAAAATTAGGCTATCTAACAATATATGGTGAATGTCATAAACATTAACTGATACATTTACACAACACGAGAGTCTAAAATTATTATAAATTCGAAAAAGCTACATATCAGGATCATATCAGTGATATCAGGAGAGATAATGGATTTGTTTATCCTTCTTGGTCTTGTGCACTCACTACTTGATCGTCTGCAAGCTTAACGTATATAGGTATTCGTTTCGTACCGGTACTCCCATGGCTTCGCATTTTCTTTTCCATGTCATAAATGCTTTCTCTAAGTATATTTTGAATAGGGTTGGAGATGTGGAACAATTCTGCAGGAGTCGTTTTGTTATGGTGAAGTCTCCTATGATTCTTGTTCAAATTTTAATGGACACTTTATTTTCCTTACTGAGCTTATGTAGCTTCTATGAGTTTCGTCTGTATTTCTAATTTTTACATTGGCTCCCATAGTTCTGACCTTGGTACAGAGTCATACGCCTTTCTCAGGTCCACAAATGCCAAATGTATATCTCTATATTTTGCTTTTTTCTTTTCCAACAGTTGTTCCACTGTGTGTATATGTGGTCTATGCATGATCTTCCTGCTGTGAAGCCTGCCTGATCCTCCCCCATTTTGCCATTTATCGCTTGCTCAATCTTTTCTCGCAGTATCTTTCCATATAATCTTCCTATTGACGATATTACGCTTATTCCTCTGTAGTTTTCGCATCCTTTGCTATCTCTTTTCTTAAATATAGATGCCATATATGCCTCCTTTGAGAGCTGTTCTCCATTTATGGCTTTCTGAAATATCCATTTTATCGTCAGGTGTAATTTTTTTGAACCGTACTTTATAAGCTTAGGTGAGATACCTCCATATCTCGGTGCTTTTTTATTTTTGATTGCTTTTATAGCCGTTCTTATTTTCCTATCTGTTATTTCTATTTTTTGTTGTGGGGATCTGCTTCGTCTTCGCATAATATTAATATGAAACTTAATCTTATTTGAAAACTTAACTCTATTCTCTTGTATATTTACATTATGTCCAAATTTGACCCACTCTTCTTCTTATTTCTTATTTCTGGTCAGCGTCCTTGCTTTTGTCCATGTTGTTCCCCTTTTATCGATATTGTTTCTTTGCTATCCCATGTATGTCGTGGTCTACCTTTCTTCTTTGGGTTTCACAAAATTACAAAAGGGACTAACCTATTCCTTGGAGATCAAAATATACAGAACAGTAACCAAATTTGGTTTGCAGCAGTATGATTTAGCACTGATTGTATCAGCTATAATGGAGCTATTAATATCCTGCACTAACAACACCTCTTTAATTAATTTACTCGTAAAATTATTATAAATACTAAATATTAAGATTTTTGAGTTGTATCATAGTTCACAAATTTTATATAATCAACCGTTTTTATATATGCAAACCCACAGTACATTTTTTAAAGATACTACAAATTTAAAATAATATACAGGGTGTTAAAATTTAAAAAAAAACAAATTTGATTCCTATTAGCGTATGGGACCTCTTTTTTTCAAAGTAATTTCAAATGTAGCTTGTATTATTATACTACTACAATGACAAATACTTTAAAAATGTTTTCGTTTCGCCGTAGATCTCCCCCACGTTGTTAATGATTCGCCCTGTATTATGTACAAGCAACCTCACTGATAATTGAGCTGTCTGAAAATGTCGTAACGCAATAAAATTCTATCAAGCACAAGGATGATAAAATTTTCGTTAAAATGTCAGCTTGACTCGGGAACTTCACTGACATTTTAATAAACGACATTCGAATATTCGTAGTTAACAGATATAATCTTAAAGGTTAGCTGAAGTTTAATAAAGAATCCGAATTGTGATACTATAAAAACTAAATCTTAATTATTCTGTTCCCCTACTAATTTTGTGCCATTTGTTTAATGACAAAATCATGTCCAACTAAACATTAGTGTCACTTTAAGCAATAAAGCTTATAACTAAGAAGAATACATTATTATTATAGATTGTCAAAAAGTTTTTTTTTAAGTTTCCACTGTTTTAGAACGAGTTTATAGCGGAAGGCATTCTAAATCAATTAAACTCTAAAATAAATAGAAGAAGCATATAAGAGCCAATATATAATAAAGGGGACAACACTTCTATATATGGTTTAGTTTTTGTTGTGTAAGATTTAAAAAAAAATAAATTAAAAAAAAATAGACTGCAAAATTATTATGCGAAATTTATTAAATCGATTTTAATAAAATTTGGTGGACTCTTTTATAATGTTATAAAGATTTTCTAGACGAATTATGAAGTTCTTCAGTGCAACCTAAGTGGTTAAAAATCATTGAATAAGAAAAGTCTGGTTTCTCCCTCTTTTTTTTATGGTATTTATTGCTATTTTGCAGCAAGGGTGTAAATTAAAACACTATTTACCAGACGTATTTTATACCGTGTGGTGAATCGTAAAACGGGTCATAGGAAGCTCAATGGGAAATTCTAAATTGTTGAATTCCTGATTCCCTAATTATTTTACATCAAAAGTCATAAGAAACTATTTGTAGATGACTGAAATCTGTATTAAAAATAAATGTTAAAATTGGTTTACAAATTACACGTACTCCAAAATTTTGTAAGAATATAATACCTTTTCCAGGACACCCCAAAAATTCAGGCCACACGTAGTGCAAGAATGAGTATGACGTGTTGCGTTTGATCATATTGATGTAAGATGTTTGACAATATTTGAATTGTCACTATTTTTATTTTATGATTAAACTAAGAACAGTAAATTGTACTTAATACTACTACTACTATTGAACAATAAATATTACTTTTTAAACAATAAATTATATTGTTTACAAAGCAATAAAGGTAATGAAATAAAATCAGTTGACGAAAAATCGCAATAATGTTGTATTCAGGCAAAAGTGCGAGCACTGTTAGATCTTTATTTAACGTAGGATATTCTAATACATTCCAATTCAATTCCAAGTAATAGAACAATTTAAAGAATTTCAATATAGTTCTACTGTGATCCTGACTCCTAAAAATAATTGATGCCATCCATCCATTTGAAACCAATTTTTTTTTTCATCTGAAGCTATTTCTGCAAGTCTCTGTAAAATCTCTTCTCGTAGCAAGTCTAAAAACTTTTTTGAATGTAAATGTTTCTTATAGAAAAATGATCCAATAATATTGTGTCAAATATTCCTAGCCAGACATTTATTTTTCGACGATGATGGGTAGGGCCTTCAATAATATCCTGGGCTTTCTTTTCGACCAAATTCTATAATTTTAAACATTTAGTTCATTATTTAATGTAAATGTACACTCATCACTAAACAATGTTTCTTAAAAATTGTCTGTCTGCATTAGCCCTCTCTAAAATTTTACAACAAAATTTCGCTCGTCTCTCAGCATCTCCTCCTCTTAGTTCATGATGACATAAGGCCGTGAAATTATAAATATTAATGTGGTCTGCAATGGCCCGAGAACTTATTCTAGGATTCTACTGCTGTTAATACATTTATTTCATTTTGATTTTCTAAAATTCTTGGTACCTCAAAAATATTGTTTGTATAGGTACCATTAGAAATCACGGTCCTAGTATTTTCAAAATTTTGTAAAATTCTTTGAATTGTTGAATGACTTCTAATTCTAAAAGAATTGGTCTATAATCGGATATATAGTCGGATATCTTACGCTAAATAAAGAACTGACATTTCGCGCACTATAGCCTGAATAAAACATTTTTATTAGGCTACTCTCTCCTCAACTGAGTACATTTTTTAACCAACTTTATTGTTTTTTAAACAATAAATCACAAAATAACTACTTATCAATTTTTAAATATGTTAATTGTTTTTAATGTTGTTGACATATTTGAGAAGAAGGATAAATCAATTATTATTACTGAAGTTATCACGTAAATATTACTGCAAAAGTCCTAATGCCATCTCTCACATAAACATCAAAACAGTTCCGCCCTGGTCTAATTCATATTGTTTAAATATTAAATTTTGTGATCTCACAGCGATAATAGTTCTTCGGTACCGCTTATTATTAGAAATATGAAATTTTTATAATATTATTTCATTATTCAAAAATTGGGTTATTACTAAAACTAGTGCAATTTTTTTATTGCGCTAGTCCCCAACAAAACATTATGTCGTCGTATTTTTGTTCCGATAAAAGTATTGGCTTACTGTAAGCATCCTTTAGCTGAAATTCGGAAAAGGGAAATGAAGAAATCGTTTTTCTTGTAAATTTTTCACTTAGTTTGTCTGACTTAAACTTAACTTCCTTAAAAAAGTTTTGTAGAAAAAACAGTGCCAGTACTTCTTTTCCAACCTTAATATGGAGACTATTTTAATGGGAATAGCCACAATTTATTAAAGGTTAAAGTAATTTTGTTGACGTTTTAATTTCCACTTCGGAAATCGTTCTCAAAATACAAACATTAATAAATTAAACAAATTTTGTTTTTTGTTACTTTCTGAAAATTTCTTCTAATAATTTAATTTTATCTGACTTATTTATATTGACAATTCAGACATATATTATACATTTTAAAGTAGACGATTTAAAATATTGCCAATATTGCTGAGTTGCGTTCCTGGGATGACTTTATTGTAAGATATTCCATTCGATTTCATGAAATCAACTTTAACTTGAGAATATCTGTTAGAAAAAAATCATAGTATGTAACTCGTCTGTAAAAATACAACCACATGCCATGATGACAGTAAAATTCTCCTGTTAGTAATTCCATAGTAAATCGTGAGGAAAAAACCAGGAAAAAAACCTCATAATACTATCCCGACGTGGTAAATATTTGGTCCTACATTTAGTTTACTCTCAATAAACACGAAATTCTGATTTTATATGTTTGTTATTTAAAAAAACATAAATGATGTATCCTAACATAAATGTATACTATATATCTGAATTGTCAATATAAATGAGTCAGATAAAATTAAATTATTAGAACTTACTTTAACCTTCAATTGTGGCTTATTCCCATTAAAATAGTAATTAGTTTAAATATTCTTGCTTTAAATATTATTGCATTGCGATTGGCAACTATCCGTTTCCGACTGAATAAGCATGATTTAGATTTTTTTTTTAGTAAAATGCTTAAACATTGGTTTAAATAACTGTAACTATACGAGTATTATGCAATTATAGATTTAAATTCGCAATTGTCAAAGTAAATGTATATATCGTCAGCATATTTTTAGGTCAAAAGTATGAATTGTATACAATATAAGAATTAATTAATTACTATTTAAATGGGAATAAGCCACAATTAAAGGTTAAAATACGTTTATTTTAACCTTTAATAAACGTATTTTAACCTTTAATTGTGGCTTATTTCCATTTAAATAGTAATTAATTTAAAATGCCACAAGAAAATAGCTTCAGAACAATAAGTGGTTACTTGGTTACTTTAAGGTTAATTATTCGATTCCGGTATTTTATTATGTTTATAGAAAATTCGTAACTAAATCCAATTCGTTAACATTTGTTAACGTAGAATTTGTAGATTTGCTTTACCGTAGGCTTCCTTAATGTCCATAAGTAACGCTATGGTAGAGCAATTTATTCATCTTACTGAAAAATATTCACAAATCATTATGTTCTAATTCACAGTTTTAGAAACAAAAAATTTAAAAGTGTATTTCTACAATTTGTTTAGCAAATAACTGTCCTGCTAGTTACCTGAGGTCAATATTGACAGAAAAACTTTCTAAGAAGGAACAAATATACGCGGAAGGTCTAAATCACAAACCACGATGATTTATATAAATAATTAATTTAAATCTAAAAATTATCTCTATTATAAATCGCTATAAAATTACATTATTGATATATTGTAAGAATTTTAACTTAACAATGAGTACATGATATGAGAACATTTTATATCAAATAATAAACAAATATAATATTTTGTATTTTAAAATCGATTTCCGAAGTGGAAATTGAAACGTCAATAAACTTACTTTAAGTTTAAATTGTGGTTTATTCCCAAGAAAAATAATAACAATAAACAAATGTACTGAAATTTATAATCCACATTTTTATTAATACAATATTTGAGTTGTGAGACGGGCTTCTACTCGATGAAGATGGATTAGCTGTCATTCCTTTGCATATTATTTCCTAAAACTTTTTGTCGTAATTTTTAAAATTGATGGATACCCTATTTTATTTTTCGGTAACATTTTCCGTTAAAGAAAAGTTAAAAGTGTAGCTGTTATACACCGTTGGCATAAAATAAATTTGGGGAAGTTAAATTCAACTTTATTATGATCGTTACATTTTCTATAGGATTAATATCAATTAGGGATTTTGGATAACTTTTTTTGCAAGATTATATATTTTTACAAACTTTAAAAAGAAATTAAAATGTTAAGCTGCGGTTAACTTTTTTTTACCAATTTTTTATATTATTTTAAATTTTCTATACCAATTACACACTGAAAGGTAGCTAAAAATATTAGTAATGGGTCTTGGAGGTAATATAACATGCCGATGCTAACACCACGCTGAAACTCTGAGAAACGGCTATTGTTTCCCAATGAAAGAGTCAATGGTTCTAGAAATATCAATCAGCTCTACTAATACGAGTAACCACTACTCCCACTTCCACAAAGCTTACATAGTCGCGTAGCTGCTGAGTATATATCGTACAGTGGATCTGCGTGATACGGCGCCTTTAAATGGGAACAGATCTGGCCTTACAGGTTGGGGGTTGAGCAACGGTTAACTACTGAGCCTATGAAAAAGAACGTAGTTACGAAAACACAGGCGAAGATCTAGAAATTTATAATAGAGGGGCTTAACTTACCAAAAATATTATTATTATTATTATTTCAGATTTAGCCATACGGCTGTCACTTCCTCTAAAGGTAAAAATTTACCCATCCCAGATACCTACGGTATCAAAAGGATTGAGCTCTGGTGGGGCTCTTTGGACTCAGCTTGTTTATGTTTTCTAGGAGACTCTTCGGAATGACTACAGTAGTAGAGATACAGACTAATAGGTACTGTCTGGGTACCTTCCATTCTCCGTTGTCCCCGTATTTGAATTTTTAGATCTCTGTATTTGGCGATTCGGCTTTTCGTTATATTTAACACGCAGTTTACGCCACATCAATTATTATTGTTGTTTGTTTTGTTAATTTATTAACTAATATAAGATTTGGTCTATTATGTGCGTCTGTTTGGTCTGTGACCACAATGCGGTCCCAGTATAGCTTGTAGTTGTCATTCTCAAGCAGACTCTCAGGAACGTATAATATGGGAGATGGTTGGCTTGGAGAAGTCCCAGTTTAATGGAGGCAAGCAACCTCTTGATGTAGGATCTTTCCTACTATCATGTCGTTCCTTATGTTCAGCTGCAACAAATTCCTGGCAGCGCCCGGTAAGATGTTGGTTGGTTTCTTGGGCTTGACGTCCATATCGGCATTTGCCGTTTTGGACCTGAGGGTCTTTGACGATATATTTTAGGTAATTTTTGGTTGAAATAATGTGATCTTGAATGGCGAGCAAGGATTTTTTTGTTTTAGGCAACACCTTTCCGAATGTCAACTAATAATTTGACGCCGTATTGTCGACATAGCCTTGACTGACTTCGTTGGGATGTCGTTCATGTAGAGATTCACCCATACAAGTGTGCATTTTTTCTCCTTAGAAAGATGATTTATGCGTAATTACAGTTCCCCCAATTTAAGCGGTATTGTTTCATCTACTGCGCAAATTGCGCAGTAGATGTTTCAGGCTGCACCTGAAAATAAGTTCGTAAATTAACAATCTGTTTTTGTAAATGCTCTTCTACCTCTTCTAGTGCCGACTCCACTAATAAAGGTTGGCTATATCCATTGCAAATTGATCCTTCTCATCTCTCAATTCTGTTTTTACTCATCAGTTTCACCAATGGCCACGATGTCTTGGCAATTTTGCATATAGAATTCAGATGAATCGTTCCTGTGACTATATTTAGAACACTGAACTTGTCTAGTCCGAGATGCATACTAATATCATTCAAGAAGGTTTCTACTGTTTGTAGCATCTGATCTAGGTGGTTTCATAAAGAAAACAAGAAGGATAATTTGAATTGCAATTAAAATTTAAATCCTCAAAGTCAATAATTATATAGCCAACTTAGAGTTTAATGTAGTTATTATTGAAAATTGTATAATTATCACCGAAGACAATATAAATGATAATTTGAATTGCTAAAATTTTAATCCTTAAAATCAATCACATAGCCTATTTACAGTTTAATGTAGTTGGAGTCATCTAGGATGTTTTCTTGCGAAAACGCCTATGATTTCTTTTAGATTCAAGTCAGTGTTGCGAAGAATGTTGAGTAACACCAAACCATTTAGTGTTTCTTGGTTCATCCTTGATCTAAGATAGGTCTTCATACGTCTTAGAGTTGAGAAGTCTTTTTTACGGACTGTTGGTGTTGAGATTTAGAAAATAGAAGTAGCCTGACAGTCCAGGCAGATTTGTATGATGAGGATAGGATAGCTATACCGTTAGTTTCGGTACACCTGAGCCGAATTTGAATTACAATTACTGTTGATGGATTAATCCTTTAATGATCAGTGGCAGCTATATTTACCAGTGTTGCTGTAGGTTATTTTTCTAACTTAGAAGCCATAAGTATTAGACCGTAAGCACAAACAACACTGTTGTAAAGGATTATTTACGAAATTAAACAAAACCCGACTAGCGTAAACCTGCACCAAGGAAAATGTCGTTGAGCGGTAAACATTGCTACCAGTGATCATTTGTGCAGGGAACGTTACTGATGTTAATTTTATAGTAATTTATTCTAGTTTTTCATTGGTTTGTCCATTAAAATATTGGATATTAACAAGTACAGTAGTATAAAATATAGCGTAAAGAATGTTTTGCCATAATAACAAGCAGTAAGCATTGCCGACAAATCTAAGCTATTTTTTTACAAACTTCAGAAATATTTTCCATAAATACAAAAATAAATAGAGGGATTGCATTTTGTCAGAATGTTAGTGTACCTTCTACTCTTTCATATGAATATGAGATATCTTTTGTTATATTTTGTATAAGTTTTTGCAAGAAGATTTTCTGGGTAAATACTGAGACAAACGGTTTTTTTTTCAGTGAGCGAAAATACGAAAAGATGATAGAAACCGACTCTTACTGCAAGACCACTGGAAGTAAACGCCTGGATAATACCGATAATGATAACTCTTGTATGTCGAACTGTGGAGGTGATTCTTATGTAAAAGACAATATTTCACTTTTACCCTCTTCAGCTAAATGCAACGCTCGATCTAATTCAAGCATAAATATTGCTTCCAGTTTAATATTAAATATTTCAACATCAAACAAACCTAAGTATAATCAAATTTCTGACGATTAAGTTTCACATACAGATTATTCTGCTGAAGATATTTATATTAAGAAGCCAAAAACGTACATATATTCATGTGACAGTAACTCAGGGAGAGAAGTAAATAGTAACAAGGATTATGTGGATGTCTCATCTTCCAAAAAGTCAGAATTCACGTGGTTCAAAAAGATAGATCAAATTTTAGAAAAGGGTTTATTTTATTTTAGTGAGAATTTAAAAGTTAACAATAACTTTTGCACTGACGTTGACTAGTATTATGAAAAGAATGTTTGTCTATATATTATTCGAAACGTAGTTCGAAAAAATATTTTCCTATTTACAATTTTTGTTTTAATGTGTAGAAGTAGCGGTATAAATCTTTACCAGTGATTTGCAGATGAGGGTAAATACTCAAATGATCACAGGCAGCAATATTTACCAGCCCATAAAAAAAAATTGAAGATAATTTCAGTTTTTTCCTACCAAATTATTTATTATCTTCTATTCGATTTCGCAATTAAAAAGAATATTTATCATAAAACTAAAAAAAAAAAAATGATTTCTCAGCCTTAAAGGGTTAAAATGTGGAAAATATTGTTGCATAAATTAATAATTCAAAAATCAAGCATTCTAATTTAAAATAATGACACAAAATGATAATTTATAGCAGTGATGTTAATTTGCCTGAAGTAGGGACAATTGTAAAACTGTAAAAAAATCATATTTATAGACTAAATACAATAGGTGGGTCTAAAGCCCCGTTGACTCGTCGACTCGTCGACTCGTCGACGTATATATATATATATATATATATATATATATATATATATATATATATATATATATATATATATATATATGTATATGCATATTCTTCTATAACTTATCGAAAACTACTTTATTGAAATAACCCCGACTCTGTAGCTTTTCAATAATAAATGCTTGGTGTACTTACTTTTATAAACCTCTTTGCCTTTGTTAATAGTCCTAACGTCGTATGCCTAGATGCCTCAGGCCCCAAAGGTACTATATCTTTAAGTTTCTCTAAGCAGTTTCGCAGATGTGCTCGCCTGAAAACAAAAACAACTTGTTACTTTCCGCGAAATATTTCAAAGTTTCAAGTCAGCAGAGAGAAGAGGACAAAAGGAGAAAAGTTTTTAATGTTTTGTGTCATTGGCGCAGATGAATGTTTAAAGGGTTGTAGATGTGCAGCGTCTTACTGTAATTTGACAAATAAGGTAATAAAATATATCACGATAGTGATATAGAAATGAATCCCAATACATTTTGATCCTAAAACAGGATATTTTTTTCTTAGTATTGAACACAGTAACACAGGTACATTTTTGATAATAAAATTGAACTTTATCCACAGCGTATTTTAATTTTGTGTCATAGAAACAGTGAGACAAAAATGTTTTATTTTATTCAATTAAATAACATATTTAATTAAGTTATAATGTTTTTCGCCATTTACTACAAAAACTGGGTAATGATAAATAACTTTTTGCTGCTATAGGTATACATTGACTTGTCACCTCGGGGGAACAAATAAGGGTCTAACCACCTTCTGTTGTCTCCGGGTGCTCTGTAGAGGGCTTCGAATATACTGTCGAGAGCTCCTCTACTTAAGTCCATTTTCGGGTTATGGACTTGGAAAATATTTATATCTTCGGTGTCTTGCCTTGAAAAAGGCAAGATATTTCTTACACAACAAATTCCTCGTCGAAAATGGTACATTAGGTTGTGGTCTTCCGATGGCTTGTCTTGAGAAAGACAAGATATTTTCTTACATGACAAAGGATTGTCGAAATAAAAACACCAAGTTAAAGTTGAAAATAACTCTCAGCCACAGAGTATGGAAAATAGAACAGGAACAGAGCCCCGAGAGCACTAAGCTCTCGGAGAGCCCGTGAGAGACTGACCTGGCTAACCTGAAAATCGCCAATATTTATATGCGCTGTTCGAGCGATAAATAGGGATTTCCAGGTCAAGAGCCAATGGGAAAATTCGAGATACTAAGATTAAAAATAGATAAATATGGATTGATTTAAAAATGAGAAAACCAGAAACAGGAGCTGGTTTGTTATTTTCTATAAAGGCTTTTACTCTGCATAGATGCCTTAACTGTAAAGATATTACATAATACGCTATTAAATACTTTTTAAATTTCTAAAACTATCCTCAATTTATATTTCTAGGGTACAAAACATAAAGCCGCTAATTAAGCTATTAAACAATATAGCTAAATACCTCTATAAAATAAAAGAACTAGGAAAAATCAACTAAAAGTACTACCTAAATCGGGATAAGCTTATACTATAATCATCAAAGCACTTAACGACAAAACAGAAAACAGAATTCCATACCTACCAACCAAGGCAAGATAAACATTTTCGAGTTGTTTTAAAGAATATTCATCACTTCACAGATATAGAAGACATTAAAGAAAATATCAATCAACTGGACTATGAAGTAGTAAATTAAACGAAATAAAATAAAAACACTACATCTATTGTTTTGTAGACTTAAAACGGAAGGAGAACAACAAAGATATCTACAAAACATTGTCATATTTACATGCAAGACGCAGCATAACACTATGCGCAAACTGTCAAAGGTATCAGTATACAAAGAATTCTTGTCAAATGATTTCAAGGTGTGTAAAATGCGAATAATCTGATCAATCTCATTGACTTAAAATGTGTAAACTGTGGAGAAAACCACTAGGCAAATTATCGGGTTTGTGTAACATACAAACAACTGCAGGAAAATCTCCATCCAAAAGTGGGAGACAAATCCCGGCAAATAGTACGTAACACTAAACCAAACATCACCTATATTGCACAAGTTCAACAAAAACCCGAAGGCACGAATAATCCACCAACCAAACCTGACATACCAAATAAAATTATCGAGCTAAAAATATGATGTGAGAACTAATAACACAGATGGATACAATAATAAATATCATCCCAACGCTCGTCACAAAGATAGCCTAATGAAACAAGTCCTAAAAATAGTAACCTGGAACCCCAACGGCCTGACTCGACACCTCATGAATTAAAATACTTATTTGCAAGAATAGCATTAATATTATGCTACAGTCGGAAACACACTTGACGGAAAAAATAGTTAAATTAACTTAATACAGCAACATCAGCTACTTTATACTGCTTTGCTATGCCAATGGTAAAACTACTGTGATCGTTAAAAAAGGCTTAAAGCGTTATGAACTACAGAGATATCAAAATTATTACAGACAGGCCACAATTATCGCAATAGAAGATAAAACAAAAGGAAAAATTAACTAATCAGCAGTTTACTGCCCATTCAAATTTTTTTGCAAATATAAGGTAACAGATTCGTAGCAGAGGGTGACTACAATGCCAAAGATACAATCTGGTGCTCGTAACTAACAACAACAAAAGGACGGGAGTTACTAAAAACGATCACAGGAAACATAAAAGTTATATCTACTGGAGAACCTATATATTGGCCGACGGACCCTAATAAAATGCCAGACCTTCTAGACTTCTACATATCAAAAGGTATTAACACTAAGGTCTTAAACATTGAATCGAACCTAGATATGACATCTGTTATGGGTTGTTCCTTGGTGTCTTTTTCATTTTATGCCATACTGTTTAGATCAGGACTGTCGGAAGGCCTTTAAGAAAGGACGTTTATATTATAGTTTCCAAACCATTTTTTTTCTGGTTCTGGCCGTATGACAGGCCGCTCCGTCCTGCTGAAAAATATAATTTTCACTACCATTAAATTTCTCAAAGCTTAGTATTAGGCTGTTTTGAAGTATTTGTTGACATTTAACAGTATTACTTAACAAAGTTTCTTATCAAAGGTCGTTTAAAATCATTGAAAATAAATTCCACAGCGGTACACATCCATGGTATAATAAACGACAACGTTTATGGTACACATCTGGCAACAGATGCGATAATCCCAACCAGGGTCTCTACCTGACTTATTGTTAAAATCGAAGTACAGCCGTTGAAACTTTCCAAAACACGTTCAATTTCTGTTACAATCTACAATTTAGAATTCTTTAAATACAAGGGGTTTATATGATTATATACTTTATTCATATAACTTAGGAAATTAAAAAAAACGCAATATTAATTGAACTACTGGTTTTAAAAATATTTTATGCGTATATTTCTAGTTACAATTAAATAAATATATATTGATTTTGTTTAAGTAATACTTGGAGTGTTTTTTTTGTTTGCTCGAATATACATACTCATATATAATAAATATTTATTCTTACTGATACTTATTGAGTTTCATAACTTTAAAAGTAATACATATATTACATATACGAGTACATATTGAATTTATTGAGATCATTCTTTAAAGGTTCTTTGTGTTACATAAATTTCTTTTTCTATATCTACAATAATGTGTTCTAGAAGTTCAAATAGAATTGTTCGTTTGCGTGCATTGAGAAACGTTGACATTTGTAAGATTAAACAAATGGAAAAGCTGGCAGAGGAAGTGTTGGTTGATGGTTCATTAATTCCAGGGTTTCTCTTTGCTGCAAAAGATTATGAAGCTATCAATACTAGCTTCAATAATCAGCATACTGAATTAATTAATTTAATTGCTGTCGAGGAAGACGCAAATTTGGATACGGAAGAAATAATTAGGTTTGAATTTGCCAATAGTATTAATAAAATAGCGGGCCTGCGTAGCGCAAGCGGTAGGATGCTTGACTCGCAAGCCGGTGGTCCGGGGTTCGAATCCCACCGCCGGCAAGAACATCTAGACATTTTAAAAATGTCTATAGGCCCCAGGTCGACTCAGCCTGAATAAAAATGAGTACCTTGGGTAAAACCAGGGGTAATAATAGACGGTTGAAGCATAGCACTGGCCATGTTACCTTCCTTGTATACCGTAGGCCCTAGATATAGCAGACTACCCTGCTATACTCCCAAAGCCGCGACAGCGGTATAAAACGGGAGACTATTATTATTAATAAAATAGCTTCTCTTTATTTTAAACATAATTCTTTATTAAACAATACTTCTAGTGGAACTCAAAATGTGTCCGCTGATCCACAAATCAAATCAAAACGTAACGTAAATCTTCCTAAACTAAATTTAAGTATATTTGCGGGCGAGATTACAGATTTCCCCACTTTTATAGACTTATATAATGCTCTTGTACATAATAATTCTGATCTTTCTAATATAGAGAAGTTTAGTTATCTTCTGCAATCACTTAAGGGAGTACCTTACAATTTAATTAAAAGCATTAAGCTGCAAGATTCTAATTATATAATTGCTTACAACACCTTAATTGATCGCTATGAAGGTAAACGAGACTTAACTAGAGCATTATGGAAAAATATTCAAAATGACAGTGTGGTTAAAACTGATGATCCTGTTTCACTTAGAAAATTATTAGATATTTTCAATGAAAACTTAGCCTCTTTAGAAAAATTACTTTTTTCTCCCGCTCAATGGGACTTTATTCTAATGAATTTACTGATGGACAAATTGGATGTAGAAACAGTTAGAGCTTTCGAATTACACTTTGCTTCAAAAAATGTACCTTCCTATGAGGAAGTTTATAAGTTCGCATTGCAGCGTTGCACTTCATTGGAGTCATATAAAAGACAAATCAGCAAAAATGTTAAATCTATTAATTCCGATACTTCTAATAACGTAAGGTATTCATCTCGTCAAACTTCGACATTTTTGACCAGTTCTGTCAAAAATAAGTGTCTATTTTGTGGTTCGGATCATGCTTTATTTAAATGCAATCAATTTCTTGCTGAATCACCTCAAAAACGTTTTGACTTTGCTAAACAGAATAAATGTTGTATAAACTGCTTGTCTAAAACTCATGTTACGATCAAATGCCCTTCATCCAAAAGATGTACACATTGTAATAAAAAACATCATACTTCTCTTCATTTTGATAATCTCAATGCGAATGATCATTCTTCTTCTTCTTCTCACAACGAGGTTGCTAGTTCATCTAACGATCCTATGCCTTCTGTATCCGCCTTATCAAATACTTTGACAAATAATGTCTTGCTAGCTACAGCTACAATCCATGTTCTCGATCGTTTTGGTAAAGCCTTGGAAGTTAGAGCCTTATTAGACAGTGCGTCTCAAGCTAACTTCATTAGTAAAGAATGTGCAGACAAATTAAGTCTCCCTAAATTCAATGCGGCTTAATCGATACAAGGTCTTGATAGAATGTGCACCCCAGCCAAATCAGGCGTAAAATTGAATATTTCTTCGTCTTATGACATAAACTTTCATTGCGAGATAGATGCAATAATTCTTCCTCAAATCTGTCAAAATATGCCAACTGTTCCAACTTCTTTAGACAACTTGCCGTATCTTCAACATTTAAGGTTGGCTGATAAAATGGCAAATATTCCAGGTAAAGTTGATGTTCTATTAGGAGCAAATATCTTTCCTTACATCTTAACAGGAGGAATTATTAAAACCCGTAATGATCAGCTTTCAGCTCTTGAAACAAGTTTCGGTTATGTTTTGATGGAAAATATTCCACCTACAAATATAACAAATATTCATTCCTTTTTCACGTCATTTTCTGCTAATGATTCTGAGCAATTAGATGCGACATTAAAACAATTCTGGGCCATTGAGGAAGTACCAGAAGTTAAATCTTATTCTCCGGAAGACTCATTCTGTGAGAAGCTGTATACTCAAACCACTTGTAGAAATTCCGAGGGCAGATTTGTAGTAAAGCTGCCTTTCAAAAACGAAATACCTTCTTTTGGCGACACAAAACGTTTAGCCTTACAAAGATTTAGTTCTTTAGAGCGCAGATTTGCCAAAAATGAATCACTTAAGATTCAATATTCAAGCTTTATCAAAAGTTTCATAGATAATCATTATTTAAATCCTATTCAGCCAAGTACGGCAATAAATAATGCTTATTATCTACCACACCATTGTATTTACAAGGAGTCCAGTACTACTCCATTGCGCGTTGTGTTTGATTCTTCCGCACACGCCCCTAACTTTCCGTCTTTAAACGATACGTTATATTCAGGTCCAAAATTACAAAATGATCTTGTAAATTTATTGCTTAAATTCAGGTTTCATAAATATGTCTTTACTGCAGACATTAAATCCATGTTTACTCAGATTCTTATCGCTCCTGAGCAACAAAGATTTCAAAGAATACTTTGGCGTTTTTCGGAACAGGAATCTATTGCTGAATACGAACTTACTCGGGTTACTTTCGGTGTGTCTAGCTCACCATATCTTGCAATTCGTACTCTACAGCAGCTAGCACTCGACGAACCGGACTTACCTGTAGCCTCATCTATACTCCTAAAAGATACTTACGTAGACGATGTGGTGACAGGAAAGGATTCTTTAGAAAATAGTGTTCTTGCTATAAAAGAATTAATATCTTTATTGAAACGTGGTGGATTTGAGTTACGAAAATGGGCAAGTAATGCCCCTCAGTTATTCTCTCTCGCTAATATTCCTTTGGATCATATTCTGCAACAGTCTTTTTCAGTTGACTTAGATCAATCTTCGTTAAAGGTATTAGGACTTGGATGGAATCCATCATCTGAAGATTTCTTTTACAAAATTTTACCTCTTCAAGCTTCCTGCACAAAGCGAAATCTCTTATCCCAAATAGCTCGCATATTCGATCCTTACGGTATTCTTAATCCTGTCACTTTGATAGTGAAGACTATTATTCAACGTCTTTGGCTACTTAATTTAGATTGGGATGCAACTCCACCTTTGGAAATTACTTCAAGGTGGGAACAATTTAAAATTGAACTGCCTATACTATCTAAGTTTACTATACCTCGTCATATTTCTTTAAATGCAATTATTTCCTGTGAGCTTCATGGCTTTTGCGACGCTTCTTTACGTGGATCTTCTGCTGTTACATACCTTCGTGTGTGTTATGATACAGGAGTCATCAAAACTTATTTTCTTTTAGCCCGAATAAAGGTATCTCCTACCAGGGTACAAACTATTCCTCGTCTCGAGCTCAATGCAGCAGTAATTCTTAGTAAATTATTATCTTATATACTGCAGACTCTCACTATACAGTTTAGTAGAATTTACGCATGGTCAGATTCGACTGTTGTTCCTCATTGGATTAATTCACAGCCATATAAATGGAAAACCTTCGTCAGTAACAGAATTTCTTATATTCAAGACAGGATAGCTTCAAAACACTGGCGATATATTCCTTCTTCATTAAATAGTGCGGATCACGGATCCCGTGGACTTTTCCCTGAGGATTTCTTAAATACTCCTGCTTGGTGGGTGGGTCTGGAGTTTCTTCGCACTACTGAAGATAACTGGTCATTCTCTTTGACCGATTCTATTGAACATAACTTAGAATTGAAACAGAAAAGTTGTCTTTTGTCTTTTCCATCTGATGAATTTGTCGATAATCTCTGTAATCGATTTTCTTCCTTTTCAAAATTAAAACGTATCTTTTTCTATGTTCTTAGATTTGTTGGTAACCTAAAATCAGTCAATCAACAAACAGTTGGAAGGCTTTCTATTCAGGAACAAAGTAACGCCACTAATCAACTAATTAGATTAGTGCAACAAAGATATTTGAAGGAGGAAATAGAACAGGTTAAGGGTAATTCTATAAAATTCAAATATTTGAAAAAATTAAATCCCTTTTTTGATTCACATGATCTCCTAAGAGTGGGCGGAAGACTTAGCCAGTCAGAATTAGCGTATGACAAGCGCTTTCCTCTTCTTTTACCTTCCAAAGGTAATTTTATTAAATTACTTATTTCGGAAATCCATATTGTACATCTACATGCAGGCATTCAAGGTACGCACTTCGCCTTGTCACAAAACTTTTGGATAATTTCATCCAAACGTGTTATTCGTAGTGTTCTTTCAAAATGTCTTTCCTGTTGGAGACTAAAACCTCAAAATTATCAGCCACCTATGGGGGCTCTTCCCGACCTACGGATATCCAAGGCCAAACCATTTTCTTGCGTTGGCGTCGACTTTGGCGGTCCTTTTCTGATACGAGCCAATAAGCTTAAAAATGCTAAACGAACGAAAGCCTATATTTGCCTATTTGTATGCTTTGCCACTAAGGCTTTGCACTTAGAATTGGTATCCGAACTTAGTACCGAGGCATTTTTAGCCTCATTCAGACGTTTTATAGCACGCCGAGGACGTTGCTCTGTTGTCTATTCTGATTGCGGAACAAATTTTGTAGGAGCAAAATCCTATTTAGAAGACATTAAGTCACATTTTGACAAAAACGACGTCATTACATGGCATTTAAATCCTCCGGCCGCTTCCCATTTTGGTGGATTGTTTGAAGCGGGTATAAAAAGCGTAAAAACACATGTGTCTAGAGTCATAGGCGAACAGGTTTTAACCTATGAAGAATTCAATACATTACTAATACAAATAGAGGCTGTCTTAAATAGTCGTCCCTTATGTCCTGTCAGTAATGATCCAAATGATTTTTCAGTGTTAACACCTGGTCATTTTCTTACACTAGAGCCTTTAAAGATAATTCCCGATCGGAATTACAGTAATGTTAATTTAAATAGACTAAGTCGTTGGCAATTGCTGCAACGATTACATGCAGACTTTTGGCAAAGATGGAGCAGAGAATATTTACATACTCTTCATCAACGCTCGAAGTGGCATAAAAATGAGGGTAATCCTAATATAGGTACACTCGTACTAATACGTAATGAGACCAAGCCTCCCTTACAATGGCAAATGGGTCGAATTAAAACTTTAATTTTTGGTCAAGATGATATTGCTCGCGTAGCTATCGTACAAACCGCGAAAGGTGAACTTAGGCGACCTTTGGTTAAGCTATGCCCTTTGCCTTATATTGACTAAAAATGCAAATATGCATTTTGGTGGGTGGGAATGTTACGTCCCTCCACATATTCTCAGTTTTTATTAATAATTTTTATTATTTTATTTTTATATTTTAATTCTTTACTTAACGTGTGTGTATGTTTTGTCATCGTAAATTAATACGGACCTGTACAGCCCCCCCTAGTCTTAAGGGAGCAAGCTACGGGCGACACGCATATTTTTCAGTCTTAGTTTAGAGATAGTCCTGTATAAATCGTCGCGCTAAACACTCCAGTATTTGTGTAACTAATACCCTGACCACGTGACATTGTGGGAAGATTTTGTTCCCGAATCGCCCAGTGCACTGAGGAAGAAGAAGAAGTATCCATCAACATCACAGGTACCGTAATTTGATTGCATACACACATAGTATTTATATTAATTGATAAATTTACCTATAACTTATTTTCATATTAAAATTAAACCAGCACCTATATAAAAACAATTATGAGTGAGTGCTTCTCTTATAGAACTTAACTTTCATTCAACCTTAATTTCTTATATATTTTAATTTGTCCCAATATATAGTTGATAAGACTCGTATACTTTTCAATACAAACTAAAGGTAAAACATGGTTTCAATATATTTATTTCTAAAGAATATCTAACTGCAGTCATAAAAACCCCTATAAACAGGCGCGTATAAGATATAAAAAGATATAGCCAACAAGCAGATATTTCTGCCTTTTATAACATTCGCTATAAAATGAACTAGTGTTACTTATCTGAAACATTAAATCGAATTAAGTTTTCACTCTTCATCAATTTTTATATCGGCCAAAGAGACCGAAAGAAAAATTACTTGGAAACAAAATTCTCCGTATCAAAATTTATCACGTAAGTAGTGTTTCTAACGCTTACACTTCTTATATCAAAAAGTTTCACTTCGAGGTAATTTAAGCTGACAAGCAATTTTCTCCTAGCGGCTTACAATTTTTCCGGTCGTTTCAATTTTTTCATATTTCCGAATAAGAGCGATGTTATTTATTATTGAAAAATTTCTTGTAACAAATTAAATAACTTGGGGATGATTAACTTTATATTGCTAAAGCTCTATTTCAACCTAAAATATATTAAAGTTATAATATTAATTCTGAAATATGTAGAAGAAAGAGCAAATAACAAAAATACATAGATAAAATAACTAACATTGAAATAAGATAAATACAAAACATAAAAATTGTATGTACATATACAGATATACTAGATGAGGATAATAATGTAATTATTCTGCACAATATACAATATACAAATCATATTTCAGAAAGTAAAGCATGTATTTATTAAGAAACACTCAAATAGTACAGCTACTAAAAATTTTAGCGATAAATTTCACCAGAACAAGATTTTCAAAAGAAAAAACTGAATATTTCATGATCATGATATCCTAAAAATAAAACTCTCCTTCCCACGTGAATAGAATTATCAGCAGAACGAAATAAGCTTAATGTTCGCTCAGTAGATTGACCAGCCGAAGAAAGAAGTTAACGATCAGACAAAGATATTTCTAACAAAAAATAAAATGATAGCAACCATACTAATGTATGAATAAGTATGAATCACTAGTCCCTAGTTATTTAAAATACACCAGGAAGCTAAAAAGAAAAAAATATTTTCTTGCTTGCCTAGGCAAAGGAGAAAGATATTCTGCTTTGGCATCTTTTTGATGCCATACTCAACTGAAGAAATTCTTTTTTGACATCTTTTTAATGTCATGCTCAATTTGGTCATAAAACCTCTGCATAATGTCTATCTCTATGGTATGTATTATTTTAGTATATATATATATTGGAATTGAAATTTCCGCGGGAGCTATATGTGGTTTCAGTTGTTTATATATATATATATATATATATATATATATATATATATATATATATATATATATATATATATATATATATATATATATATGACCTTCCGTTTATCGTTTAACTGTACTCGTGCTTTTGCAATGGCCTGCAGAAAGATGACAGAATAACCCTGTGACAGCAGCATCCCGGTTTAATGGGGAACTTAGAAAATGAAATTTTTTCTATACCCTACCAACACGCAATAGATAGTGTGGTAGGTAAATAAACCACCCAAAATGCGCAGCAGAACAATAACAAATAGAGAAGAAACTTCAGAGGCAGGTGCAGAAACTACAAAAATAGTGGGTACATATTACAATTAAGCTCCACTCCATGCATTCTGTAAGGAATAACGAGATCAGTGGAATAATGCAATTACTATATACAGTATTGAATTATTAAATAGAATATAAAATCGAAACAAGGAAAACCTTGAAAATTTCGCACCCTAAGTTTTTATCAAATGTATTCAGAGTCCTGTTGATGAATATTAGGAACATGCTAAATTCTAAGCTAGGGCTATTAGTCTTGTCGGGTTAGACGAAAAACAGGCCTAACCTTGCATGCTGAGCTGCCTCAAATTTTGTTATTCTAACCTTCATGGGGGCCAATAGTAGTGTAAATTTAAAATCACGACTGAATTACGCTGTTGCGTTAGTCGCCATCTTGAATTTGAAAATAAAAAAAGAGAACTCTTTTAACTTTAGACAAAAAAGGGTAAGAACCAAAGTTGTTACAAATGCGATTTCCTATAATTTCTTTATTACAAATTTTTTTGTACGGTCGATATTTGCCAAGTTAATGAGAAAAATAGTGGACGGGGATGGGAAGAATAATAATTATCAAATTATGTCGTTTATTATTAACTTTAAGACATGAATAGAAATAGACAAAAATAGAAAGAATTATATTTTATACAATTTTTATATCTTTCATTTTTTTGGCGACATTAATATTTGAGATGGTACGTATGTGATAAAGGTGCGAACGTAAGACCTTGGTTATATAGGAATTAGTTTTGTTCAATCTCTTGGCCATTTTAAGCTTTTCGACAAAATGGTAACGACTTAAATTGTTGTAATTGCGATTTCCTAGAATTTCTTTTTGTAAATTTTTTCGTTCTATCGATATTTTCCGAGTTCAGAGGGAAACAGTGGAAAGTGGGAGGGCAGCATAATTATTAACTTATGTCGTTTATTATTACCTTTACGATATAAATGTGCATAAACAAAAATAAACAGAATTTTCTTGAATACAATTTTTTTTTGCTGGAATAAATATTTGAGGTAGTACGTATGCGGTAAAGGCGTGAGCGTAAGACCTTGCTGGTATTTGTTTTATAGGAATTGTTTTTATTCTATAAGTCGGCCATTAAACTTTTCGACAAAAAGCAAAAACTTAAATTGTTACAATTACGATTTCCTATAATTTCTTACTTGCAATTTTTTCTGTGTGGTCGATACTTTGCAATTTAAGAGGGCAAATAGATAACTAAGTATAGTTATTAAATTAATTATCTCGGTTATTATTAACTTTACGATAACAATGTACATCACCAAAAATGAAAAGAATTACATTTTAATCTATTTTGATTTGTCTGACTTTTGTGCTATTTGATATTTGATCGTAGAATATTTTGACTTATTCGTCCGGATGTTCCTTGGTAGGGGACAAATACCTGAACAATCTTTAAAATATATCATGAACTTATTTTGATGTTTACGTAGACCATTATTGTCCAGATATTGTTTATCGGCACGATTCTGTCGACAATTATTTTATGTATAAAGAAACTAACACTTCCAACAGTATATTTCTCTTCTCTTTTGTAGTACGATAAGTGGCCTGATTGAAGTGTAATAATACTTTCTCCTTTTTTTCTAACTTCACCTATCACACAATCTTAATTAACTTTTGAGAGTTTTCCTTCATTTCTTCCAATCTTTCCTCGATATTTAACGACCTTGAGGTTTATCTTTTTGACGCACTTTGAGTGGGGTTGGTTTTGCGTTTCCCGTACTTGCCTTGCGTGTTGGTGAATATTTATATTTATTTTCACGAGTAAATGGGAAAAGTTTGTCGATTTATGTAGAGCCCAACGTAAAGGAACAATGATAGTCAATGAAATTTCGCCCATTGTCCCAAGGACATCGTAAGCAGCCATGTGCCGTGCGTTCATGAAGTTCTTAGAATGATAGATTCCATCTTAAAGTTATGGATCTGGTTTTCTCCATATTTCGGATGGGTAGGATGTAGAGAGAAAAAAGATTTAGATCGGGGTAGATGCGTAGATTCATGTTATGAGTCCTGACATCTGACATGGTTTCAAAAAGAAGCAAGAGGGGGGGACATGAGTTCGCGTGGGCAGGTTTACTCTTCCTGAAGTAGATCTGCCATGATAGCAAATAATAACTTAGTACTTTCAATATTCTGTAATTTATTTCGAAAAGCATTTAAGTTTTCTAGGATTTTAGAAACAGGATGGTAAAGTTACCGGGTATGTCGATAATTTATTGATTTTTGTTACAAATGAAACGATCAAAGATGGGTCTATATGCAAGAGATCTAATAATACTAATAGAATTATAGAATAGAATCGCAGAAAAAATATATTTACAAATTTAGGTCCTTCTCCAACAAGAATATCCGATGATTTACGCCACATCAAAGCATTCAAGGGAGGCAAATAGTAGTGTCAAATTTATTGGCTGCTTGATAATGTTGATATTACATGTTTAAGTCCAAGCTGTTGATCACAAATGATTAACTTTAGGCTATTTTGTAGCTAAACTTGTTGAAGATGAAAAAAGTATAGTCTATTTTATGTTTAAAATCTAAAAATGTATCACTCATTTCGTGTTTGTCAGTATAAATGTGTGTTTATTATTGATAGAGATTTTAATTTATATCATTTATTTTTGTTTTAACAGAAATACTTACCTTAATATAATTTTCAAATAACCATATTAACCTTATATATTATAACCTTTTGAAAAATCTACTAATCTCAATTAAATGTAAAATGCCCATAACTTTTTGTTACATCCAATTTTTTTATGAGGAATGCTTTGAAAGTAATAGCCAAAAAAACATTAAATATTTTTGTTGCTACAAATTAGAGTAATCGACTAATTTTTATCAGTTTTTCTTTGTATACATCACATATGCAAAACTGCTGCAGTGGCTTTATGCACACACAAACTGGGAGGACGATACACGTATACGAATAAACAAACCATAACAAAAAGGCATTTTTCTGAGAATTTATGAGCGAACACGGAAAGTTACTCATACACGAAGGTCACGTACTCTCATATCTCTAATATTCAATATTCCAGCTTGAAACTAAAATTTTGCAAATCCTTACACTAACAAATGTACACTTTGGAATTTATTATTCCACTGGCGAAAAGTTTATCTTCTGATGTGACTGTCGAAAGCGCTGACAAAAGATGCGATTCAGCGTTACATTTCGTGAGGATTTTCTTTCGAAAATGATCCTGATTCGAAGGGCACGGTCATAATAGTCGTATCAATGTACACTGATAAACGCGTTTGTGTTTTTTTAAATAGTTTTCTTATAAAAACTGTGATAAAATTAACGTGGGCAAAGTAAGTTAAATATTTGTCACTATTTAAATATGGGATTCATTCAGTCTGATTGAAGCTTTATGTCTGCTATGGATATTGAAAAAGAAAACTAGTGATACAATGAAAAGGATTAAACTTGGGATTAAAAATCTTTTACTTAAATGAATGAGGTTAAAATAATTTTTTTAATTTTCCAGCAAATTACTTAGTTTTTGAAAACTGGTTATTCAAAGTAAAAAATAAATTTGAATAAATAAATTGTAATAGCAAAATATATAAAAATTATTACAAAAAATGCTGGTAACATGTATAACCAAAGTTATTTAACTCGTATATATATATATATATATATATATATATATATATATATATATATATATATATATATATATATATATATATACATGGCTGAAAAAATCTGATAGTGGTGTTTTTACCTTAGGAATATCAAATTCTTACTATTTTAAGTGTTTTTTTAAGTTATATCTTTGTGTAAACTGTATCGTAATCGTGATTTTGTGATGCACCTATAATATGTATGAGATTATAGGTTACTCCTCCTGTTACTCCGCTATTGTTGGTATATTCTTGTTGTTACCTTTTTATTTTTGTAAAGGCAATCAATATGCAATTGCAAGATTGCAATTGGCAGGCAATCAAAGCCTGCTACATGCTGATGAGATTGCTACACATTTTTCCCCATTTAGTAGGATGAGAGCTACTTCTTTGACTTTTCTCTTTTTCATGTCTGCTTCTTTTTTGCATCTCTCCATTGTGGTCTATATTGGTTGTTCCAAGCATGTTAAGATTACTAGTGGTCACTTAAGAAAAATTACATTTCAGTTAAAAATAGACGTAAAACACTCGCAAACGACCGTTTTTAATAAAAAAAGTAAACCTAAATTTATGCCCATTCTTGTTATTTACTCATACCCATTTAAAAGAGAAAGACTTATACTTTAAGGTGTTACGCGTATTATTTTGGGATAGAAAAAAATTAACGAGTCTACATAACCTTATAAATGTCAAAAAGTATTTGGGTTAGAACATATTGACGATTTACAGCTAAGATTCGTATTCAGTATACCAAAATCCTTCGGAAAAATGTACTCCATTTTCTTTGTCCCAACAAACACAACAGTGCACAACACCGTGTAAGGCGGTAAGATTTGGGTTCTCCAATGCTATCACCCTCCTCATCGCAGCCGCACTTTTCGCTATGCCCCACACATCCGCTATATTGGTGTAGTGTCACTCCCAGATATTTGACGCATTTCTTTGATGCTAGTTGTACCCCCGCACATTAGAGTTTCATCCCTTGTCTTTTCCCGTTACCCTTTAGAATGATGGTTTCGGTCTTCTCTGCTGCCAGTTCTAGTCCGTGATCTGTCATCCAGTCCTTCACGACGTTGCTCTTACGTCTTACCTGAAATCGGAGATCCGGCCCGTAACGCGCTACTTTCAGCATAGCGAGATCATCAACAAAAGCGAAGGGGGTTATATAACCCGATTAGGGTTCACCATATTCGCAGTTGATGACTCCGTTATATGCCAGATTCCATAGCGTCGTACCCAAGACCGATCCCTGTGGGACTACAGCCGTCACTCCCAGATATTTGACGCATTTCTTTGATGCTAGCTGTACCCCCGCACTAGAGTTACATCCCTTGTCTTTTCCCGTTACCCTTTAGAATGATGGTTTCGGTCTTCTCTGCTGCCAGTTCTAGTCCATGATCTGTCATCCAGTCCTTCACGACGTTGCTCTTATGTCTTATCCGAAATCGGAAATCCGGCTCGTAACGCGCTACTATCAGCATAGCGAGATCATCAACAAAAGCAAAGGGGGTTATATAACCCGATGGGGGTTCACCATATTCGCAGTTCATGACTCCGTTATATGCCAGGTTCCATAGCGTCGTACCCAAGATCGATCCCTGTGGGACTCCAGCCGTTACGTCAACAAGCGTTCCCTTTTCAACCATAATCTTTATCTTTATCTTCATCAGATAGATAGAACAATCTGTCTCTTCCAATGCTCGCATTACCTCTTTCCACTGCAGAGTGTTGAATGGATTTCTAACATCGAAGAGCAGCAGAGCTGCCCAGCGCTGTTCGTCCCCAATGTTGTGCAATGCATAAATTACACTCAAAATTGCATCAATTGTGCTCTTTCCTTTGCAGAATCCGCATTGCATCAAAGATAGGCCTCCTGATCTCTCAATCGTGTCGTCAATCAGTCCTCCCGCAGCATTCTCTCCCTGTTTTGGGAAGCAGTGCCAATCTTTATGTCCTCCAAGCCTCTGTGTCTGCGGCATCCTTGTGAACTATCGCGAATTGTGTTCCTCTGCATGTGTTATATAGTATAAAGGAGACATCTCTATGAGAGAAGAGAGCATTTGACAAAAGCCATAAAAAAGATAAAGAAAGATCAATGAAAAGATGGCAAGAAGAGTGGAACAACACGGAAAATGTTGCCCAGTGGACCAAGATGCTGATCCCGAGCCCAAGGGTATTTGTGAACTTTGGTCACAGGTAACTGGATTACTTCTTAATGCAAGAGCTCACAGGACATTAGTGCTTTAGGGCATATTTTCATAGGTTCAGAAAGACATATACAGATAAATGCCTTTACTGCGAATACTCTGACACTGTTACTCACACAATGCTGGAGTGTAATAGATGAACAGTGGAGAGAAACAGAATGTGTAGAGAAATAGGTATGTACCCTGTTACTGTGAGGGAGATGATGGTGAAGATGACAGGAAATAAGGAGGAATGAAATATTGTACATAACTACATCCGAACAGTAATTAAAAAGAAAGAAGAAGAAGAAAAACACCAGCAAGACCAACGACAGAGATAAGATCTAGATATAAAAGGGAGTGCTCCGAAAGTGTCGTTAGCTTTACAGCAGCCATCCCACTTTCAGAATGCGGTACGTGCAATAGTCAACTGCGCACAAGTAGGAGAGGGTGGTTTTAGTTGGTAGGCAGAAAAACAGAAAGGCATTTGCAAGACCTCCTTCTTCTAAGGGGAAATGGGCTCGAATGTACTCCTCTACCCTGAATCCAGCACACGCCAGCCATCCCTAGGGATGGGTTAACCTGGTAGTGTTTTTAGAAATTTCCACCCTTAGAAAGAAAAGGCTTGTTGGCCTGTGTTATCGTTGGGAAGGGTGAATATATCCAAGACAGCCGCAGCTTTATCATTTTGCAAACGATCTTCACGTGTTAAATCATTGTCAAAACGTAGAAATCTGTTGATATTCCAAAAACGGTTTATACCCGAACTTGCTCGGTTGTTCTAAATTCTAATGACGTACTCCTACCGTGATAATGATACATAAGTAAGCATCAAATTCTTCTACTGTGAGCGATTTCCAAACTCTTTCGAAGTTTGCCTGGATTTTCGGTGTTGATACACTTCTGGCTTTTCGATTGGTCACGGTAATAGTAATGTTCCACATTATATCACTGAAAATACATTTGAAACTATCTACTATAGAAAGAGTGTTAATAGAACGTGCTGAGCCTGCCATATCACTCAATATATTATATTTTAGTGTAGAACGATCAGAAAACCATTTATATATAATGGTCTCAAGGGAGAAAATAGATCATAATGATAATTATTCCTACATGGACAAAGGGTGACTTGGTTGTAATAATTTGATCATATACAAGAACAGTACAATAGTCTTGTCGCTCATTCTTTGGAAACAAGAACTTGGGGTGGTGAATAAGGACGAACGATAGAAGATAGATAGAGAATAGGCAGATAAAGTTTAACCAAAATAAAACGCGAAATGCTGAATTCTAGAAAACTTCAAAAAGGGCGTCAATACAAGAGATTTATAAAGGACTTACAATCGTCATAAAACATAATCAAATAATTCATAAGCAAAATTACTAAAATTTACATATTTATCTATATACTGCAAAAAAAGTTTTATCGTCAATAAAATAAAATCATCAGGTAAATAGTAAACCTCCAAATATGTATTTGTTCATTACCATAAAAAATAAAAAGTAGGACACATACCAACATCAATGGACTTATTACTATGTAGATTGCGGTCCTCGATCAAAACAAAATAAAAAATTATTTAAAAAGATAAATTAAATTAATTATTGGACCGAACTCTAAAATTTGAATAAGGACTGCAATCTGTTAAATCAGGAAAGGCTTTTTGGGTTGTATATTATAATATTTATTATAAATAACATATACCATTCTCTTAAATTTAAAAAGTGCCTAACTTCGCAATAAATACAAAATGGATCATATATTTTAATTAAAATAAATACAATTCCCGTAAAAAGAGAATCGTCTATTTAAAATATTTACACTCACTCAAGATCGGCCAGCGCAGCGGTGAATTAAAAGGCAGAAGAATTAACATTCTCGGCCCATAACTAGGGTTTTTCAATAACTGATTATACTACTTATGTGATGTCGGGTGCCATTGTAACGACGGACTAAGGATAAGATGAAATCGGGATGTTCGGTTATTTACAACCGAACACCAGACTAATTAAGAATTGAGTGGCAACATAGACATTCTTAGTCGTTATTTAAAATTGTGTTAATATTACACAATGAGTTTTAACTTTCAACGGAATTAAATTACATGAGGAAACTCAAAATTAAGGCGTAGTCAGTGGCAATAATATGCATTTTTCTAAATAGTCTAAACATAGACAGGGTTAATGATATGATAACTTGAAAAACACCGTGGCTTGGTACAGTAATGTCAAAAGTTTTAAGATATAAGAAAATAGAATGCTACATGTGTTTTTTACAATTCCTTGAAGGTCGTCAATATCTTCATCATCACTAGCAATATTTCAATGTGATTATGTCAGCAAAAAGTCCTGCACATCAAAAGCTTCTTAATCCGAAAATATTTACAAAACGAAATCTTCATTTGATTCTTGGTTTTCGATCGTCTAGTTCTTTAACTTAATCTCCGACAAATTGTTACACGTAATTTTTCTACTCTTCATGGGTCAGCCTAAAAGTAATGTATTTATAAATCAAAGACAAACATTTATACCTTACCGTCTCTAACTTGCTTCTCTTCTTAGCATAATTCTAACAAAAAATACACATAAAATTACACAAAAGATATACACGAAACAAGCCGAGGTATCCCAGTATCACGGATATAGATAACCGCAGAGTTTTACACATATATACGAGGGATTAAGTAATATAAAGTTTTTAACCGGTTTTGTCCTTGTGTGGATTTATTGGCCAGCAGCTTCGGAAGGATGAGCTGGTAACTGAAAGGACACTCTGTGACCTGAGACTGAGAAATTAAACCAAGAAAGAAAGAAAGAAGAACCAAGAGAGTGGCAGAATGCAGAAGACAACGAGAAATCACTGAATTAAAAGTCCCTGATGACATCTCTAGTAAAACTATCATGACAAATACAACTAGATCTAAGAACTATTAGCAATCTTTACTAAAATCAAACATCGTTTATACGTATAGAGTCAGTAGAATCTGACGATATCAAAATTAAACGTGGGGTTGGACAGGAATGTTGAATATTACCTTTGCTGTTCAATATATACTCTGGGAAAATTTTTTAAGAAGCAGTAGAGGATATTGAAGCCAGAATTCGAATTAATGGACAATTCATCTCTAACATCAGATGGGCAGACGACACGGTCGATTTCGCTGACAGTTATAAAGCCCTCCAGGAGTTAATAAAAAGGATAACCGAAGTAAGTCAGAGATATGGACTTTGACTATAACATACACCTACCTTGGTACAAACTTCAATGAAAATTGGGACCATTTCTTACCTAGAAATTTAATATAAGATAAGGAAAGCAAGATCTGCATTTTAAAAAATGGCTAAGCTATTCAAATGTAATGATTTATCTATCATCATAAAAATCAGGTTACTACGATGTTATATCTGTCCTTTACTGTTGTACGGAGTTAAGACGTGCACTCTCGCATACGCTTTCTCCCTCTCTAATGGTGCTACAGCCCAAATCCTTCTAACAGACGTTACCTGCAAGAAAATTTTTCGAAATGTGGCTTTATCGTCGAATCCTAAAGATATCTTATACAGTAGAAAAAAGAAAAAGTGCTGTTAACCACAATAAAAACAGCGAAAATCGAATACCTTGGTCACATCATAACTAACAGTGAAAGATATGGATTGCTGCAACCAATTTTACAACGAAAAGTAGAAGGAAAGCGAGAACCAGAAAAATCTACGTGATTGTTTTAACACGACAAACACAGATCTTTTCAGAGAAGCAGTGTACAAAGTGCAGATTCCATGAAAGAATCTATGAACAATTGTTCGTTTTCTAATTTATTTATTGCAAATGTTAAAACTTTATTAAATTATTTATAAATGTTGCAGTTTAGCACATGTTGCATATTTATATCAAAATGGATACCATATTTATATTAAAATTTTATATCAAAACGCCGCACAAAAGTAAACGACCAATTCTTTCCCCACGTTTTCCCACTTAGAATTTTACAGCTACACACCCAGAACTCGCGTCTATTCATTATCTTGGGCTAGTCTAAGTTAGGTTCAGTCCAGTTATTTTTGATCTTAAAAAGCGCTTTAATTTATGTTCTACATTTTTATTACACACTGTATAATACAACTCAGTATCTTTTCAAATAATTTAAAATAAAATACAATTTGGGAATTATATATTATGTTAATTATCAATGATTTACTGATAACGGTTGTAATTAAATTATCACTTTAACATAACAGCTTTAAATTCCGTTCATTATCTTTCAATTTTGGTATAGCCGATGAATAATTTCCTATTATAGCTAAAAAATTTACATTCCAATTAACAATTTTCATGTGTTTAGCTGAGTTGCATGCGGCGCACACGTTCTCAAATTTATATGTAAATTTCGTGCATCAAATTTTGCAACCCTGTTAAATTTATAATATATTTGTGCACAAGAGCGCATTGATTGTATCTGAAACTGCAGTTGTGACATGTAAATATCGTATAATGTATATTATATGGAATCAGGAATGTTCCTGTTACCTACAAATTATTCTGTCATGTTTAGTAGGTACCTCTATAATATAATGAAGGAGCCTGTGGTAAATGCCTCAGCACGAATGCCAAATGTTTTAGATTTTTGAATAAATTTAATAGGTTAATTTAACATTTTTGGACTATCTCGAAATTACATTGTTGTTAAGAACCTCTTTCAAGAATTTGGGATATTTTGAAATTTGATAATTTTGAATTTATAATAATAATAAGTTTGATGAATCGTATTTTGAAAATCAATCTAAAACTTATTTACGTGCACATTAACCCACATATTAAAGGAAACTTGTAAGCTGTATGAGAAAATGTGTATCGATTATGAAAACCAAATTTGCCAAAATATATGTGCTTCGCTTAATAAACACTGCAAACTTCGTCATATAAACTTCATTTTAAATAAATGACTGATTTGGAAGGTGAAAATTCTGGACAATCTATGGACGTGCCATTTAAAATTTCGACTCTCTAAAATATATACCCATGTAGGTTATTAGAAATAGAATAATCCAAAACAACGCACTTTTATTATCAAATTAACAAAAAAATACGTAACAGATATTCCAATAGTTCGTAATCAGAGCTTAAAAGATCTATTAGAAATGACATCATCAACTTGATCACCAATTATTGATCAGATACTGCAATGGCATTAAGAGAAGTGAATAATAATAGAGAACCAAGAGAAGATGACATGGTGCTTGATAAAAATTAATTTACGGTTTTAATGTCCTCTTTATTAGATGTTTATCCGGAAAAATCTCAACTTTATGAAAAAATGCCTCATGGTACATAAATTATTTATAAAGATACTAACAAGGCAATTAACTCTTAAACTAGATTTTGGCCAACGAAAAAGGCAGGCAAAATTCAATGGGTTTATGGTAAAAGTGACTACTTGCTAATTGTGAAAACAGAAAAAACAGCGAAATACAGAAAGCCATAGTTTTAATGTTAATGTTTGTGAATTAATATACAACATATATTGCTGTACTACCGCCATCTATTGGAATTTCATTCTGCTCTTATTATATATTTAACATTTTTGTGTTTTTCTTTGTTTACGTTTAATTATACAGTGTGTAAAAGCCAAATGGAATAAATTCATTATTTAGGTTACTGTACATATTTATAAAAAATCCCGTAACACGTCAAATTTAAATTATAACTTGACATTCTTTAATGTGAAAATGCAACCCCTACGTTTCACCCCCTTAAAATGACAGGTACAACCCCCAATTTTCAAAATAGGAAGTATAGGCTTGTGATATATCGTTTGAAAGGTCTTTTCATTCTCCATTCAAAAATGTTGTCGCTTTCAAGTTTATTAAGATTAATTAAGATAAAATAAATTAAAATCATGTGGCAATTCCCGTTTAGGTCTTGATAATGAGAAAGTGAACAAAAACCATAGCAATGTGGTTTTTAGATGGTAACCATTAAAAAACTTTAAGGAATTTCCGTGGCAACGTCATTTTAACATGCATTAGTAAATTGTTTTATTTAAGTTGTCAGTATTTTAATTTAAGTAAAAAGTTCGTTCAATTCAATTCTGAAAAATGGTTAGATTAACGGAAATGCATAAAATAACAGTTTTACAAATGATTGGTTACGGAGATAACATCCGAACACAACAGGAAGTAACTCGCCTATTTCATGAGAAATTTCGTAATTTACCGCCTATATCCCAAGGAACAATAAGTAAAATAGAGAAGCAGTTTCGCGAGTTTGGTCATGTAAGACAGATAAAAAAAGCAGCTGCCAATGCACTGAGTGATGAACTCAAATTAGATGTGTTGCTTGAGTTTCAGGAAAATCCACATACATCGAGTAGACAGGCATCCACTACATTCAATGCTAGCCATACATCGATAGTAAACATATTAAAAGAAAATAAATTGCATCCCTATAAGATGATACCTACTCAGGAGCTCATGGAAGACGATTTTGATAGAAGAACTTTTTTTGTGTGCAAATGATGGACGTGTTGGATAACAATATTATCCAATTAGAAGACGTTATGTTTTCTGATGAGTGTACTTTTTCACTTAGCGGTCATGCTAATCGGCAAAATTGCCGCTACTGGGCCGCGGAAGATCCTCATCGGATGAGAGAAGAACACACTTAATACCCTCAAAAGGTTAATGTTTGGGCAGGGATTGTAGGAAACAATATCATTGGTCCCATTTTCATTGAGGGCAACTTGAATGGCAACAATTATTTGGCACTACTTCAAAATGATGTCATTCCTACGTTGGCAAATTTATATCCTGATCCAGGAAACCCTCAAGTTCCAGCGAATACGATATGGTTTCAGCAGGATGGAGCACCACCATATTACCAACTTAATGTCGGGCAGTACCTCGATACAATATTTCCCAATCGGTGGATAGGGAGGCGAGGATCGATTGAATGGCCAGCGCGATCACCTGATCTTACATTATTAGATTTCTTTTTATGGGAATATGTGAAGAGTCATGTGTACAAAACTAAACCTTCTGATTTAAATGACTTAAAAGAACGAATAACGCTTGCGATTATGTCGATCACGCCTGTTATGTTAAATAATGTTAGAAGACAGTTTCATTTGAGATTAGGATGTTGCCAAGACGTTCGCGGTGAACATTTTGAACATCTACTTCATTAACATTCATAGTTCTTTTTCGTGTTCTACATTTTATTACGTTTTGCATTACATTTTAGTTTTTGATTGTATTGTAGCGAATTTCGGTAACCACATGATTTTAATTTATTTTATCTTAATTAATCTTAATAAACTTGAAAGCAACAACATTTTTGAATGAAGAATGAAAAGACCTTTCAAACGATATATCACAAGCCTATACTTCCTATTTTAAAAATTGGGGGTTGTACCTGTCATTCTAAGGGAGTTGAAGGTAGGGGTTGCATTTTCACGTTAAAGAATGTCAAGTTATAATTTAAATTTGACGTGTTTCGGGATTTTTTAAAAATATGTACAGTAACCTAAATAATGAATTTATTCCATTTGGCTTTTACACACCGTATTTTCAATGGTTAACAATATTTATGTAAAAAAATAATTTTTTTATATTAACCAATTTTGCAGCTTAATAAAATATTTCGAAGCTAATTAAGTAACAATAAAATAATTAAAATTGTGCTTTACTTCAAATCACGTGAATTGACTCATTAACTCCACAATTTAACTGTTTAAATTAAAAAGCTAAAAACGTAATTTTGATTGCTTAAAATTATTGCTTTATGGGAGCATTAAATATAGAATTAATAATGTGTATAACTGGCGAACTAATGAGGGGTTTTATTTCGGCAATAATGCTTCAGGTGGTAGTAGAACGAATAATACAAAATTAATGGTCGCCGGTCACGGAATTCTGGACGGAGCCAATAAATTCCGAAAAACGTGATATGCGTGAAACAAAATCAAATTAAAACTTTGCTGGATTCTCACAAACACCTACAGTTCATTCGAGTCGGTAATTTTGTATGCAATTACCTTCCGTAACAGCATAAAACGGATAATACTGTTGTGTTATGAAAAAAGGAACTTAAGTAGAAAACAATTAAAGAAAAAAAAAAGAATATTGTTTTTGTAACTTCTTGAATTAAATTTTACCATACACTATAGAACAAACAGTTTTATCTTATTAAGTACGAAGATAATATAAACAATAATAACTTTTATAATAAACTGCAAAATAATAAAAGTTTAAAAGTTGAAAAGACAAAGATAAACTAGTAAACAAAACTTTTTAAGTGCAATGTTGTAAATTTTCTTGCCTTTTATAGCGTATATGTTGCTTTTACCACAACAGTTCAAGCGAAACTAAGAGGTTTGCTATTCCTCTGGAGTATGGATGACATTTTATCCCAATTTATCTACCAAATATTTCCATTACTTTTTATCTTCTGTTAGTCCTTGTATTTGTCTTTTATGTTTTGTTATATGTTTCTAATTATTTTTTTTTTATTACTTTTTTCTGTATTTTGTGGTCCATCTCGATTCGTTTATTGTAACTGATTTTCTATAAATTCTTTTTTTTTTTATTATCTATTTTATTTAGCCAGAAAATATTACATTTATGAATGCAGAGATTTATTATCTGATTTATTCCACTCTTGTAAAGATATTGCTCTGCTTGTAAAAGGGTCAATTTCCAAAGATGAATGAATGTTAAAAATATATTATTGAAAGATTATTTTGACAAGATAAGAAGAATGCATGGAGCTGCTTTTTTTTTGTTTTACATACCGGTAACTAAAAAATTGATACAATCTTAAGCATTGTATCACACAGTGACACAGTATACACAGTTGGTAAAGTATATAAATCCCGATGCACCTCATTATTTACGTCAGAGATCTAAGTTGACATTGTTGCCAAATTACAAAAAAATCCTGAATTCATTTTAAATCAAATATATCACATAATTATTGCTTGCATATAAGTGGATTATACAACAAAACTAGATTTTTAAATGTTAATCAATATTTTTCGTTAGCTTTAAAAAATAAATTAAATAAAATAAATACAATTAATCAAAATTAAATAAAATTAAATAAAATTGTATAAAATTAAATAAAATTTAATTAAATTAAATAAAATTATATAAAATTAGGTAAAATTAAATAAAAATTAGTAAAAATATAAAAAAATATAAAAACCAAATAAAATTGTATAAAATTTAATAAAAGTAAACAAAATGAAATAAATTTAAATAAAATTATAATAAATTATAAATAATTAAAAATTAAATAAAAATTTAAAATCATCAATAGTTATAAAAAATCATAAAAATTAAAGTATATAACATTTAAAAAAACTTAATAAACAAAAGCTTAGTTTAGAAATTTTAGGAGGCGTTTATAGAAGAGTAGGTATTTACAAATTAAAAGTTTTAATGAAAATTATGTAGTCTATTTATGGAACACATGATTTAATATATTTTGTGACCACTAAACTTTAAATTTTTTATTTAGGTGTGGGAGGGTAGGGTATTTTTTGCAGTTTTATTTAATTATATTCGATAGTATAAATCTTTAAGAATATCCTTTTAAAATTTCAGAGTGACCGGAGCAAAATTTATAGAGTTATGGGTATTGTTACAATAAATTATGTTTTCATATTTAACCTGTAAACATGTTATTATTCTAACAAGAATGTTCTCGTATATTCTCTGAAACCAGTCTGGCGCCCCCTTTTCTTCGAGAAAGGTCAACACCGCTGCGAGCCACGATGAGACTGGTCTTCCTCCATGGTGTTCGAGCCAATTCAGGTCAACATCTGTCTGTTCGAAGGGAATCGCCGGAATTCTCGATTAACGGCATTTTATATTTAAAAACGGAATTTTGTTAAGGACAGTCAGTTTTTTTAAACATCGCGTCGAGTTTTTAAAATGTTACGCACGTACTGTAATAAATGTAAATAAATTATATAATTATTAGTGTGAAATAAATTAGTTATATGGTACAAATAAAGCCTTTAAATAAACTTGTAAGTGTTATAAGTGTATAACCTTTGATAATAAATAAAGACAATAAATTAGATTAATAAAAATACTACAGTATCTGGGAGTGAGTGAGTGGAGTGAGTGACGTGAATGAGTGAGGTTTAGTATCTTTACGAACAATTTTTTTTGTTTATGAACTCTTGCGTAGTTATTTTTATAAAGTGTACCTAGACTGTTGAAAATTTTAAAAATCTGGAAAAAATCTGCCTTAAAATGTTCACACAAAAAGTGCGGTAATGAGCTTCAAACGATAAATTAACAGGATAACTGTTTTGTGTTTGGAATTAAACGTATGAAAAGACTCCGTTTGGGAGATATTAAATGTCTATTAAATGTCTAGAAATAGTACTAATACATATCATAAAAATGTAATCAACTTTGCTTAAAAACCTAATGTATCACTAAACTAATTGTTGGAGATAATTCTATGGAACCATTACGATTTTCTAGAAATAAATACGATATCTGACAATTGTTTCACATGTAGTATGTATATTTTGATATGTTTTTTTTGTCCGATTTTTTTTGGTACAAAGATGAATTGTGTTCATATGCACCAAAAACCACATCCTGTTTTATAAATTGAATTATTTTAACATACAGTGGCTTAAAGCTTAAATGATGCAGTCGCTACTCAATAAACTAGCTTGTGTCAGTGGCTCAATATTTATTAGAAAAAAATTACATACTGTAATTACTACAAGTCTTCTAAAATAGCGTAAGATATTTTTTGGGTTTCAAATAGATCATACATAAATAACAATACATATTTAGTTATTTTATGCATGATTTTAATTTAAAATTAATAAAGAAAACAAACTCGACGCATTAAAAATGATTGCTGCTATTTTGTAAATCCTCCTTTATTATCAATTACAGCCTGTAGACGATATTGGGGTACTATTTACTTTATTTTTTAATGTAAACCACAAATTTTCAGTACCATTGAAATCTGGTGACTGATTTTAATGACACTTCGGCGATTATAAAGCAACCAAGTACGAACCCGATATGACGTGTGTTTTGGATCGTTGTCCTGATGAAACTGGTTCTTGTAATTGATAGCTAAGTTTTGAACACTAGCGGCCAGCTGCTGTCTTAGTATATCCAAATACATGTACTGGTTTATATTTCCTTCAATAAAATACATGTTACCTACTTCTGCGAACGACATACACCCCCACATTATAACCTCACCTTCACCGTAAGTTCTCGTAGATTTCATATTTTTAAATTTTAGTTTTTTATTCGGCTTTCCCTACACCGATATGATTCCATCGTACCCAAACAAGCTTACTTTGGTTTCATCAGCAAATAGTACTAAATTCTAGAAGCTCAAACCTTTGTTAATATGCTCTCTGCCGAACTACAATCTAATAGGCCTGTTTTTATTTCTCTAATTATTCTTTCATAATATCCGTCTAACTGTTTCGGGGTAACATCTTTTTCCAAACTGTCTTTTTACCTCATCTCAAAATTTTATTGCACTTTTTTGAGAATTATTTGCTATTTTTCTGACAATCCATCTTTCCTCACTTTTGATAAAAATCGTATTTGGAGCTAACCTTGATTTATTATCAACTCTACTTTCATTTCGGTAACGTTCAATAATGTGCTGAACTGTTGATAAACATTTATTTACCATTTTGGATATGTCTCTTTGGCTATATCCATTTCTATGGTGGGTAATAATTTAATTTCTTTCACTAATCGTAGTTCGGCGACCCATTTTTAAATAATTTTGTTATTTACCAATTAACTACTTTTAAATGTCAAATTAAACATAAAATGAACTGCAATATCGATTTAATGCAACAACTACTTCGCAAATTTCAAATTGATTTTCATCTTATCTGCATCATTTTAGCTGTGACATCAAAATCATACATAAAATACTTAAATATTTATTGTTATTTAAGTCTGGTATACTAAAAACCTAAAAAATAACTTAAGGTATGGGAGAAGACTTATAGTAATTTAATTTCAGTATGTAATTTTTTTCTAATAAATATTGAGCCACTGACACAAGCTAGTTTCATTGATTAGCGACTGCATGTGGGCTGTGGGCTGTGGGCCACAGTAGATATCAGATTGTGTTTTCTGATACTCACTAATAAGTAAATAAAATAGATATTATTTTTTAATACAAAATATTTGGTCATTCTATCCGAAACTATAAAATTGATGTTTAAAAACGTCCGCAATACTACATTTAACGCAGAAGTGGGTGGGTTTGGGAAAACTGATGAAAGGGAATGGGCCAATTCGGCCGTGTGCCAAAATTATGAAGAGAGCGACATTGGAAAATTGAGGGATATCAATTATAATTAACAAACGACAGAATTCGCTCGTGTATGACGCGTTTTCCGTTGATAACACAGTTAACAATGCCGCAATGGCGCGCGGGCGGGACTAACATCATCTATATGTACTCCAGAATCGGATTTATTCGATTGTTAATACCATACTATTAAATATTACTTGTAATAATATTTTAAAAAAAGGTGATGTATAGACAAAGTTATTGTATTAACAGTTTTAAATTTAAGAAATACATTTTTGTCTTTATTGTACAATTGAATCGGTCATTTTAAAAACCACGTACATCCACATTTTATCAAAAATAACTTTTTAACCTAATCATCTAGTTTGTACCAGCCTCTATCATTTCGTGAACAAATCACACTAATCCCATTCTTAGTTAGTGATATAAGCATTCCAAACATATTCAGTTCATTTGAAAACCACATATATCCGGGATATATGTTGTTTTTTAAATGACCCGTTAGGATTTTAAATTAATTACTATTTAAATGGGAATAAGCCACAATTAAAGGTTAAAATACGTTTATTGACGTTTCAATTTCCACTTCGGAAATCGTTCTCAAAATACAAACATTAATAAATTAAACAAATTTTGTTTTTTGTTACTTAGTGAAAAATTCTTCTAATATTTAATTTTATCTGACTCATCTATATTGACAATTCAGACATACATTATACATTTTAAAGTAGACGACTTTAAAATGATATTGCCAATATTGTTGAGTTGCGTTCCTGGGACGACTTTACTTATAAGATAGTTCATTCGATTACATGAAATCAACTTTAACTTGAGAATATCCGTCAGAAAAGATTATAACATGTAATTCGTCTTTAAAAAGACAAATACATACCATGATGACAGTAAAATTGTCCTGTTAGTGATTCCATAGTCAATTATGAGGGAAAACCAGGAAAAAACCTCATAATACTATCCCGACATGGTAAGTATTTGATCGTGCATTTAGTTTACCTTCAATAAACACCAAATTCCGATTTTATATGTTTGTTATTTAAAAAACATAAATAATGTATTCTCCATATGTTACTGACTTACCAATACTGGTATTTTCCTTTTAATAACTTCCTCTTTCAATATGGGTAACCAGATCCTACTACATTCTGCCGAGGAATTCGCGACACAATTGGTCTCATTTAGCATAATTAGAGCCACTTCTTTGATTTTTCTCTTTCTACCATCCGTTTCTTTTAGGACTATATTTGAATCATTCCATTGAACCCTATGTTCATTATCCCATGCGTTGTTACATATTTGAGATCTATCAAATTCTCTATTTTTAATATAGGATTGATGTTCACTTATTCTAACGTTTAATGGCCTTGATGCCAATGTATATATATATACATTGGCAACTAGAACAAGACTAAATATATCAGCTATTTTGGAGTTAATAACATTATATACTGATAATACATATTTTCAACTAAATAATGAATTCTATAAACAAAGTTTTAAACTAGCAATGGGCTCTAGTTTATCTCCATTATTAGCCGATATATTTATGGAAGATTTTGAAACAAATATTATTTCTAAACAAAATTTAAAACCCTCAGTATGGTGGAGATATGTAGATGATGTATTCTCAATATGGCGTCATGGATCAGAGTTATTGGACACATTCCTAAATGATATAAACGATAAAGAAGAGACAATAACATTAACCATCGAAAATGGAATTTATACACCATTTCAATATGTGGAACTAGTATGGTCATCGAGTCAGAAAAATAATTTTACCGTATTTTTGATTTAAAATAACAGCCTCATAAAGGATTTTAAACGATGGTGGCCTAAATATTATAAAAAAACGTGCTTATCCGTAGAAACTTCTAGCAGAGATGTACCAAAAGATCCAAAGCAAGCATTCATCATTGCATCGTTCAATCACTTTTCTTACTCTAATACAACAAAAGAATATGTGATCGCACGTGACTTCATAGATGGTTTTACATAACATTCGTTTAAACTTTCAGTAACAGATACTGTTTCTGGTTTTCCTGTAGAGAAAGCTTACCCTGGTCAAAAAATTTGTATTACAGACAAGAAAATGACAAATTTACGCAAGTTTAAGCCTTAAGTAGAAAATGAAGAAGTAGAAGACTGTAAAGAGTTTTATTCCGAAATTTTTGACTGGCCTACAATAGCAGTAGAGTACATAGATTACTGTTTACGAAAATTTCTTTCTATTGTTCGATTCAAAGTTTAATATGTAAAATATATTATTAAGTTGACATTGCGAAAAAGTAGTTTTATTTAAGAAAATTTTCGAAAAATAGCAGTAATTTTAAAAACCGCATATATCCATCGATTTAATAGTGTTTTATGAAAAGAGTATTATGTCAAAATCTGCAACATATGATATATAAGGTATTGCATATATTATGTACATTAGTACCAAGTCACAATAATTGGTCCCTCAAACAATATATTGCGTTAAAACAGTTTTTTTTCGTTTTTCTCAAAAGCACTACTAATGGATATATGTGGTTTTTAAAATGACCGATTCAATTACAATTGAAGACCAGGCGGTATCTGTTCAAGATTACATACGCCCATTTGAGTAAATCGCATACGATCGTATTTTCTTCCTTTAATAGCTTTAAAATATTATTAGAAATGATAATTTCACTATGTGGGTACTTTAAAAGGTGGGCTAAATTTTTTATTAAACAATTTGTGAAAAAAAATTGGAAAAATGAAATTTTTTCTCCTTTTCGTTGCTATATTTTGACAAAATGTATTTTAGAAAAAATTTGTACGACAAAAAAGTTTTGGAATTAAATTTTCTACAAGATAGAATGAAATGCAAATTTAAAAAATAATTATTATTGTTTCAAAATTAGCAATAACTATTAAAAAAGGGGCAAAAATCAATGTCTCTCAATAATATTTTTCAGGTAATTAACATACACAGAAGACTTTTAAAGTATATCGAGCAAAATCCCTTTAATATAAAAAAATACACAAAATATCAGCACAATAGATAAAGTAGTTTTCGCAAAATAATTTTGCAATCTAAATTTTTGAAAAAATTTTCAAACTTGCCGAGTCAACAAAAATAAATTGTTTTTACACATAAAAGGGAGTTCAAGTTTTAAAATAAAATGCAAGCCATTCAAATCTGTTGAACAGGAAACTCTAGGGCATTTTTTAAACAACTGTAAAATTTTTAAGCTCAAAAACAAATATTTTTTTACAAAGTAAAAGTGGAAAATCCCAATGGTTGGCTATATACCACAGTTTAAAAAACTTACATGGAAGTAAGAACTTCTTTTGAATAATGGTAGTAGAATAATAGTCTGCAACATATGATATATAAGGTATTGCATATATTATGTACATTAGTACCAAGTCACAATAATTGGTCCCTCAAACAATATATTGCGTTAAAACAGTTTTTTTTCGTTTTTCTCAAAAGCACTACTAATGGATATATGTGGTTTTTAAAATGACCGATTCAATTACAATTGAAGACCAGGCGGTATCTGTTCAAGATTACATACGCCCATTTGAGTAAATCGCATACGATCGTATTTTCTTCCTTTAATAGCTTTAAAATATTATTAGAAATGATAATTTCACTATGTGGGTACTTTAAAAGGTGGGCTAAATTTTTTATTAAACAATTTGTGAAAAAAAATTGGAAAAATGAAATTTTTTCTCCTTTTCGTTGCTATATTTTGACAAAATGTATTTTAGAAAAAATTTGTACGACAAAAAAGTTTTGGAATTAAATTTTCTACAAGATAGAATGAAATGCAAATTTAAAAAATAATTATTATTGTTTCAAAATTAGCAATAACTATTAAAAAAGGGGCAAAAATCAATGTCTCTCAATAATATTTTTCAGGTAATTAACATACACAGAAGACTTTTAAAGTATATCGAGCAAAATCCCTTTAATATAAAAAAATACACAAAATATCAGCACAATAGATAAAGTAGTTTTCGCAAAATAATTTTGCAATCTAAATTTTTGAAAAAATTTTCAAACTTGCCGAGTCAACAAAAATAAATTGTTTTTACACATAAAAGGGAGTTCAAGTTTTAAAATAAAATGCAAGCCATTCAAATCTGTTGAACAGGAAACTCTAGGGCATTTTTTAAACAACTGTAAAATTTTTAAGCTCAAAAACAAATATTTTTTTACAAAGTAAAAGTGGAAAATCCCAATGGTTGGCTATATACCACAGTTTAAAAAACTTACATGGAAGTAAGAACTTCTTTTGAATAATGGTAGTATTTATTAAAAATAATTAAAAAAATTTATCCAAAGGGATTACAAATCTTCAAAACGTTTTCGGTCCAGTCGCACCTTAATAGCTCAATGTTTTGTTATCTAATAAATTAAACCAAATTTGTTTAATTTATTAATGTTTGTATTTTGAGAATGAAGTGAAAATTGAGTCGTCAATAAATTTATTTTAAACTTAAATTGTGGCTTATTCTCATTAAAATAGTAATTGGATTATTTTTATTTTTAATAAGAGTATATTTTTTGTTTATCTTTTAAAGAATGCGCTTTTATTTTTAATTCAACCAAAAAAAAAATTGTTCACATTATTAAAAACCGATACAAATGCACGGCTTTATAAAGGTCAGAGTATTTTTTTCTAGTTTATAAACTCTAAGAAATGGATCGGGTATACGTAATTCAAATGTGGAATTCAAATGACTAAAATGTAAATCCCATCCGTTGTTATGTGTTACTAAATGATTTTCTGTCGTAGTGTCGGGGGAGATCGGAAATTACAATTACCTCGTACGAGGCAATTTTACCGATTTTAGCGCAATATGTAGTGTGCAATATCTAATCCAAAACTTATCGTACTACTATATGGAAGGAAGGACACTGACGAAACAGAGTTAGCTAAGAAAGAAAAGAAGATGAGTAAACCAACTCAATCTGTTCTTCGGTTTGCTAAATACATTTAAGGAACCAACCGTAATATCACAACAAATAATTGGTTAATTCTATTAGTACAGCAGTTAGAAGTAAAGAAGTTAACGTAAGTGGGAACCCTTAAGAAAATAAACGGGGAATCCCCCGGAATTTCAGCCAAACCGATGCAGAGAAGTAAATTCGACTTCTTACAGATTTACGAAAAGTTTAACCCTAATTACCCATCTGACAGAAAACTCGAAGGCAGTTTTACTTATTTTTTCGATGCGCCATTCAACAAGCACGTATCAGATAACTGGCAAACCAGGAATTATTACTCATTATAATCTTACGAAAGGAAGTGTAGATACGTTAGATGATAAGTGTGCCAAATATTATGTTAACGTCATCCTTGCCGATAACCACTTACTTGTTTTACCGCATCATTGATTTAGCTGCTGTTAGTTCGCATCGTATGTATTAATCACTACAAGAACAAAATACGGAAAGGCTAAACTACACAAACGAGTTGGCGAAGCAATTTTTGTGGTACATCTTCAAAGAAGACACAATAATCTCAGAATCCCGAAAAAATTAATATGTTGAATTGAACGAATACTAGACAAAACCGCCAAAAAGAAGCAGATTTTGAAGAAAAGTTTGAGAAAAGAAGACGTGTTACAGCAAGGGTGATAGTATACATCCCTGTCGGACCCCGCGTTTGATTTTGATATCATCGGATTATCCTACTTCTGTACGGACAGACGATGTTTGATTCCAGTAAAGATTATTAATTATTCTTTAATCACAGGTGTTTATTTCAATATTTGTTAATATCTCCATCAGCTTTTCGTATTTTAGTGTATCAAACGCTTTATAGACAACTACTTTTAGAAATCACTCAAAACCAAAAACTATTTGCCAAAATTTTAGCCAATCTATGAAGAAGAGTTGGAGTTACAACTAAAAGAAATTAGGGAGGCCTATGTTCAACTTTCGACGTAGAAGGCTGGATGATCATGATGATGAAGAAGAAGGTAACACAAGAAGAAAATATCTGGGGTTAAATATATACTAAAATAATAACAATTAGGAAAATATTCTCTTTACTATATGTTAATTTAAGTATATATTCGAAGATTGTTAAAAAAATCTATAGATATTTTAAAATTTTTCTGGATATAAATAAATGCCCCAAAGGGCAAATCCATGTAATAACGCTTGTTTAATATGTACAGAACGAAATCCAATAAAAAAGGGAGAACAAGTAAACAGCTTTCTCCAAACTCATAATTAAAATAGAAGCTGGGTTTTCCGGCGCAGTTATACTGTTACAACTAGGAAGGTTCTTACAAGGTGGCCTGACGAAAATTAAACACAACCATTATCAGGAACTGTGATAAAATTTTTAAAAACCCAGCGACAAATCGATTTTTGATTAAACAGAGACTTATTTTTCCGGCATTTTCGATTATTTTACTTTAACACCTAAGCCAAAGTAAGACTCATCCCAACATTTTTCCATGTTATCAAAAATTATGATTATCAAAAAAAAAAAAAAAGGATAGGAACATTCAAAATAACAAACACATTGAGATCTATTTTGTCTAAAATCAAACCTAACAATGAACAAGAAAGGACAAAGAATTGCATTTATAAAGTAATTTGTGAATGCGATCAGTTTTATTTAGGTGAAACATCAAGGCCATTAAATGTTAGAATAAGTAAACATCAATCTTATATTTAAAATAGAGAATTTGATACATCTCAAATACGTAAACACGCATGGGATAATGAACATAGGGTTCAATGGAATGATTCAAATATAGTCCTAAAAGAAACGGATGGTAAAAAGAGAAAAATCAAAGAAGCGGCTCTAATTATGCTAAATGAGACCAACTGTGTCGCAAATTCCTCCGCGGAATGTAGTAGGATCTGGTTATCCATATTAAAAAGGGAATTATTAAAAGAAAAATACCAGTATTAGTAAGTCGGTAACATATAGAGAATACATCATTTATGTTTTTTAAATAACAAACATAGAATTTGGTGTTTATTGAAAGTAAACTAAATGCAAGACCAAATACTTACCATGTCGTGATAGTATTATGAGGTTTTTTCCTGGATTTTCCCCCATAATTTACTATGGAATCACTAACAGGAGATTTTTATTGTCATCATGGCATGTGTTTGTCTTTTTAAAGACGAATTACCTACATGCTATGATTTTTTCTGACGGATATTCTCAAGTTTAAGTTGATTTTATGTAATCGAATGAACAATTCTTACAAGTAAAGTCGTCCCAGGAACGCAACTCAACAATATTGGCAATATCATTTTAAAGTCGTCTACTTTAAAATGTATAATGTATGTCTGAATTGTCAATATAAATTAGTCAGATAAAATTAAATTATTAGAAAATTTTTTCACCAAGTAACAAAAAAACAAGAATTATTAATTAGTGATTTGGAAAACATAGTTCAAACTATCCTGGATTGCTGGTGATGGGTGATCATCGGTTTTATTGTAACTATCTGACAATTAGAGGGGAAGTTCTTGAGGGGAGAGATACTGACAAATAAAATAGAAAGTAGATATTGTGTAATTGTTTGGTAAAAAGAAAGCGATATTTTATATTATTTAAAAGTTATTTACATTTATTCAATAGGTATATTTTAGAAATGTCTCTTAATTTATTGAATTATTTATTAAAAGAATAGCTATATGACAATAAATGAAGGTATATGTATAATTTGTGGGTATGGAATAACTTTGACTTGTAATTATCAATTTGCGATAAATTGATTTGGTCTCTGTTTTGGAAGAAAATTGTGATGTATATATTAAAATTAAAACAATTAAAGACACTTAGGGACAAACAGAACACAATCAAAAAGACAAAACAGACATTTAATTTAAAAGATTTAAAATTATTGGTAATTAACTGTCGACGGGGGTGTCGTCAGGTCATTTAGGTTTTAACAGAAATGTGAGACAACGTTTCGAACAAAAATGCCGGAGGTCATTGGTCAACTAAGAAATAAGTAATCAGCTAAAAATAATAATTTTAAAATGTATTTTATAGAATAAATCAAATAAAATATTGGAACGAATTTAGAAATTTAAAGATTTGGGGAAAGAATTTAAAAAATTTAATTTCAATTTTAAAGAATAATTTAAAAAATTGGAAAATTACAAAGGCGTTAATATGATATCTTATTTGATCCCCATTATCAGTAAAACATGTCGGGATGATTTTTAACCTGGTTTAGGGGTGAAACTGAAATAATCGAAAATAAAGAAAAAATCTATCCCGCTTTAATCAAAAATCGACTTGTCGCTGGGTTTTTCAAAAATGTCACAGTTCCTGATAATAATGCTTTCGTTCGGCCAACCTGTAGAATATAGTCAATACATGCGATATATAAATACAATAAAATAATATTAAATCGCATTAAATTAAAAATTTTTTAAACTTTAGGTGCATACAATTTTTATTTTATATCTATCTATTTTTTGCTTAATTTTTCTTTACATAATTAAGAATAATACATGTTACATGTTAAGTTAAACATATACATAGATATATGGATGTACAGTTATAATAGAAATTGGGAACTACCTATTTAACAAGTCTTAATCAAATAGTCAAATTCTTTTAAATCTTTTACCAAAATTGTTCAAAATGTAGTGTTCAAAGAAAACCAGAACAAGCGAATGCCAGTGAACGGAGGAAGTTAAAGAATAGCACTAATATATTATGGCTTCTCAAGGCGTGCCAAAATCCAAATGTACAAAACCATAATACGACCAGCAGTGACATATGGAAGTGAAACATGGACATTGAGAAAGAAAGAAATCAATAAGCTATTAGTATGGGAACGCAAAATCCTGCGAATTATATATGGTCCTTGCAGGGACAGCGTGACAAATGAATGGAGGAGCAAATACAACAATGAAATAGAGACTCTCTTCGGGAAAGGAAACATCGTAAGATACATAAAAGCCAATAGATTAAGATGGGCAGGCCACGTGGTACGGAGTGATGACGACAGACTGATTAGCAATGTGTTTTGGGAAAGACCAGATGGTAGAAGATCGACAGGAAGGCCTAGAAAAAGGTGGAAAGACGCAGTCAGGGAAGACCTGGAGAAGATGGAAGTAAGGCCATGGGAAATAATAGCACAGGATCGGAATCAATGGAAGGCAATAGTAAACGCGGCAAAAACTCACGAAGAGTTGTAAAAGCTAATGATGATGATGACTAATATATTATGAAGAACATCACACAACATGATTGTGCTATAACTATATAAAGTTTTGGAAATGCCTGCGTTGTTTATTAATAGACAATTAGATGGTGATGTATATTTAACCGCTTAGTGAAGTTTAATTGTCATTGTAGCACAAAAGAGAAAATAAGTAAATTTTTTGTTGAATACAAAAGATATTAAAAACTTTTATCTTAATTTCTAATTGTTTTTTACTGTACTTTATGTTTAACATATCAGAACATAAGTTTACATCTTACAATTATTAAGAGACTAGTCGTGCGTCAAGTTCGAGAAATTGTACATCGATTACTGTTAATGGAAGTATTCCATTGTTTATTATCATTAATCATTGATCTTCTGAGGTGGGTGTTGTTGAACGTCTACTTGTGTTGACTTTTGTGTATTGTTTATAGATTTTAAGTTTCCTACAAATACATTAAACTTGTGCCGTAATCATAGTTAACAAGTTTTAAACGCTTCATTGGATCGAAAAATAATAATACGAAAATAAAATTTCGATCCTATAGTTATATGTTTGTTTGTACGTTCGTCCATATATCCGTCTTAGAATTAATACATTTAAAAAAAACAACACCTGTTGGCATGGCAAACATTGTCAAAACGGAAATACTCACTTCCAGTTTTAAGAAAATTAATACAAAACTATAACTCACCAACGTACACTTATTTTGACAACGGATTCCTACGTGAAAAATGATTTTATAACCGATAGTAATTTTATCTTTCACATGCTATGGAGGTTCCTATCAATTGCTCCCTACAGTAACTCATTAAATTTTTAAAATAATAAACTGGTTGTTTATTTTGTACACAGTCAAAGGCCTTGTTCAGGCCAATAAAGCCAATTTACCTTATAGTGTGTCTATTATCATCCATATTGTCATGTAATATCTCATATGTAGCTATACGTTCATTAATAACGAAGTTGCTGTGTAGTGCCCTTTTGGTATTCGCCTTGTTTGTTTTTTCTATCTTTTTATATTCGTTATATATCTTTCTTTCAGTTCCTATGCCATATGTATCAGTAGTCATACGAATTAGTAGTTTATTTTGGACTCTGACTACACTAAGAGGCCTCCTTTCGTCAATAAATCAAAATTTGTCTTTTAGTTAAAGTATTTTTATCCATAGTGTCGTATGATATCTCATACGTAACTATACGTTCATTAATAATGAAGATATGGTATACTGCCTATTTTGTAGTCGCCTTTTTTATATCTTTATATATTCGATATACCCTCCCTTTCCAGGGCATCTCGTTCTTTACTTAATTTTCGATATTTTCGTTGTTATTTCATTTGCGATATAAAGCAAACCTATCGACAAATTAAAGTAAATAAGGAATTGAGGAACTATAAAGGGGTTCTCTAGAGACCAAGTTTTTCTAAACCTCTTCAAGACACTTTACTACGTACAAGACACTTTACTACGTACCGTAACTTACGGCACTTCTTCGTTTTATTTCGCTTAAAAAAACCTCTACAAGAGTAACTCTTTTATCTACTCACCTTCTGCACTTATTCAGCTTCTAGAGCTCGATGGTTTTTTGCTAGGCAATGTACCAGCACCCATCTCGACGGCCTTCCGTCAGAATCACGCTTCAAGTGGTTCTCTTTTATCTACTCACCTTCTGCAGTGAGCAATCGCTTAGCTTTTAAAGGTCGATGGTTTTTCGCTAGACAAATCAACAATGTCTGCAACCATCTTCGTTTATTTTTAAGGCTTTAGCTCAGACATTTTTAAATGTTGTTCGTTGACAAAGAGGAACCTTCCATTTTTACGGTACTAGGCCTAAAATGGAATCCTATGACTGACTTTTTTTCTTATTCTTCTCTATTCGTTCGTAAATCAGTCGTATTTTTTTTCTATCCTCTTGTTTTTATTTTTCCATGTCTTTTTGCTAATCAAACGTCTTCTACAACCGTTGTGGTACTTCAATATATCCTGGGATAATGAAACATCTGAACAGATAGAACTGACCTCTGTACTTGTATATGTTACATTTCTAGTGTTATTCTTATACAAGACAATCTGTCGCAAAGTCGGAGCTCTTGGCAGCCATATTTCTGGCTGATCTAGTCACATGTGTCAAAGGGTTCTCGTTCCGATCTTCCGATGTTTGGTCTAATTCGGCGATTGCGCTCCCTTGAGCTAATTTTACTACCCATACATTGCCAATCGTATTAAACACATGCAAGCCCTGATACCATGCTATACTCGGCATTATATACCTTCTAATCAAAACCTCTCTGATTGTATTAGTCGTGTTTTATCACGACTACTTGTGTTTTATCACGTTGTATTCGACCACTCTTTAAAACCTATAACATAAACTTTCAATTTTGATTTATGGCACTAATATGAGGCAATTAAAATATGACTAAAAACCGCAGAATTTAAGCTTCCACATAACAAACGATTTCACGTCACGGGAAATACCTTCATGAAGACAGTTTGGGTGTAGTTTATAGCAGAAGTTGGGTACTTTTGAAAAAAGTACAATACTAGTGCAATTGAATAGGAGCAGTTTTTAATGTTTTACATCGTTTGTAAAGTAAAAGTTTAAGTTCAGCGTTTTTAAGCATATTTCAAATATCTCACATTTGTTGCCAAAAACTTAAAACTGAAATTCCATGCTATAGGTTTTGAAGGCTAGTAATCAAAATTCCATAGTGGCGAGCCAATGAAAGGGATAAATTGTATTGATCCCATGAGAATAATAAAAAAATGGCAAAAATCGCGCCCCATTTATATATTCGACACCTTTATAAAAACTGAGTTCATTTGTGGAAATATAGAAAAATTGCATACGAAAGCAGTACTCTTTACCTTTAAAATGCATTTTGTTTTTTGTCTATAGGACACTCGGATCAAAAGATATAGAATTTTTACCTTCGAAATTTGAAATTTTAAAAAAATTTCACTAAACATTGATTTCGCGCGCGTTAACTAACATTCAAAATCGACGATCTTAGAGAACGGTTCATTCTATACAAAAAATGCTAAAGATCATTTTTGTTCAAAATTATCTACATTTTTTATTTGAAACCTTTTTTCTATGGTGTACAGATTTTTGGTAAATCGATTTTTTCCCGTTTTTACCTCCCTACGAGGCGGGTTTTAGGGGAAAGTCGGGGTGTATGGTTTTTTTGCATCTTTTTTGTAGTCCTTAAATTGACATTCCTGTTAAAATCTTGTTTAAATGATTTTTAGAGGTTCAGCAGCATCTTCGTCTCTGACGACTGGAGTATTAACCGTCGATCAGAACTATTCTGCGAAGCAGCAGGAGAAACACGCGATATTAGTTTACGTTATGTTTAAGATTTGTTAATTCCGTTTGTTTTTTATTGTTAATTTAGTATTGTTTAAGTTTAAATACACGTTAATGAATAAAACCGTTTATTGTCTCTGTTTTTAAAGATATCAGGGAAATTTAAAAAACCCAATGTTAACGAAATATGTCACTACAACATGGTTTTAATATAAACCCATTTTTGTACCTTTTCCTTTCTACAGGGTGTCTCAAACGTAACAATAAGAAAAATATTTTTTCTTATACCCTGTATAAGCCCAAAAGGGAAGTTTGTATAAACCTTTGCGTAACAGTATAAATAATAACAAACATAGCGGAATCCGTTAATCCGTTCAGGAGAAACTCAACTATCAAAATGAGTATAATTTTTGGTGGTACAAAACTTTGGGGTTAAGTGTATGAGCGCGTGTAGGTCTTGAAATATTTTGACTGAATGTCCCTGATTTATAAGTGAGCTTCCGTTCAGTCCATAATCAGCGAATTCTTTTATTAAACTATCTTCCGAATAGATATTAAAAACGATTGTAGAAAGCACAGAACACTAACTAACTACTCTAATTATTTATATATGTTTAGTTTGGTTTTATGAGATGTAAATACAATTTTGGTATTATCATTGTGTCTACAACTTTAAAATTACTGTAACATTTTTATTAAATTAACATAATATGACTTCGAAAATTTTGTAAAAAGGTAACTAAAATAATCTTAAAATTTATAATGTTGAGTCTCGCAGTAGATACAGCAGTACGTATGAAATAGGAGCTAAGTAAAACACAATTAACCAGTAACTTACAATAATGGTTTCCAATGACTAACGTTGGTGTACGATAAAGATAACTTTTGTTTAAGTCAAATCGATATAAAACTATGTAAATAACAAATAAATAGTGGCCATAGTGCCAGTAAAAACAACAGACAATTGACTTGTATTATCACAAACAAATTATTTTTAATGGGGAAGAAACATCCCAACTGAAAAAAATTAACGAGTTTTTTAATAGTAACCCTTCGAAACAGTGTGTTGGAAGTGTGACAAACATTGAAAGCAAAAAATATAAAAATAAAATTAATTAAAAACCTCTTCTTTGAAACGAATACGAAACCATACCAAGAGCAAACCAACCAAAAGCCATTAAGTCTAGCGTGTATCACTCAGATCAAAAAACAAGTCTCAACGTTTCTTTTTCTTTCAATTCTCAATCAGTGTTGTGAAATGTGTACATGACGATTCATTGGCGTATCAATGTAAAACAAATTTACCTTATTAAACCAAGTATAAGGGGAAATTATTGTCTCATATAATATTAATCCAGTTCATTTATTAATTTATACCTTCGTTCTGACTAATAATAATTATGTCGTATAACCGACGAGTACGATAAGTTAAATATCACAATACTCTTCCATTTTGTAGGTACACTACTTTCCTTCGTCGTCATTACTTAATTTTCAGGGCTTTAACGTCAAGGTAGTTTAGCTTTCTACGCTTTATATTGGTGCCTCTAGCTGATATTCATTTAAATTATTTGTCTAGAGTACCATCATTTAAATAGGTTAGATCAAATATAACTTTTGGTCAAGATCATGATAGTGGATAGACTACATTACAATTATCCACACATATCAACGATTGACCGGTTTGAGGTTGTGAGCTTATATGTGGAATCATTGATCACAAACACAGGGTCACTACAGGAAGAAATAAAACGTAGACGTGATCTAGCAAAAATCGACGTAGAAAAGATGGCTAAGATGTGGAAGTACTCTTAAATTTCACGAACGCTAAAAATGAAGTTGATTAACTGCTTAATATTCCCAATACATACGGATGTGAACATTGGACCCTAAAACAAGCGGAAGAAAGAAAGAGAGACGCCACGAAAATGTTCTGTTAGAGAAGAATGTTACGAATTGCGTAGACTGACCAAGGGACAAATAATTCAATTTTAAATGAGCTAAAGTCAGCGAACGGTTCTCCAGAAAACTCCTTCTCCAACAATTAAAATGCTTTGGTCATATTATGAGAGCAGAATTAGGATACGAACATATCGAAAATATATGGATGTGTGCGATAGAGGTCCCAGTTGAGGTCGATACATTGATGTCAAAACAATCCCCGAATATCACGAGTAAGATTCCTAAAAAGATAGATCGACCAAATTACAGCAATATGCAAATTCATTTTATATTCATTAGTTAAAAGAAATGACAAGGGTCAAATATCTTTGGAGACGGACAACACATGACATCACGATGACCACTGCACTTCCTCCAGGGGACCAGGACTGAAAAAAGAGGAACACTTTACTCTGTTAGATTTATTTTGTTCACGTGTATCCAGAATAACGTCTATAAAAGAAAGTTAATTCATATTGAGGTCTTCACAGCTAGACTACATAAAAAACGCTGAATATTTGACAACAGGTCGTATTCATAAAGAAACAATATACATAAAAGACATCTCTGATTATTCCTAGAATATAGACAGAATATTAATTCGTTCATCAAAAATATTAACTCAATGATTTTGTAGCATCCAAGAGACTACAAAACGGAGCGATTATTCTAGTGAGATGTGTTTTTAATATACGTCCTATTCCAGGAATAGTTAGTACAAACTCTTGCTTAAAATTTCAAAAAATTTGCATAAGATAATGTTAAATACTTCTCATTAAGAAAATACCATAGTAAAAACAATTGAAACTCATCAACTAAGGCAAAATACATACAAAATATATACGTATACGTATTTCTTGGTTTACCACTCATCAGGGAGACTTGCGAATGCTCAAACTAAACAGAAACGCTGTATCTACCTGGCAATTATTGAAACATAATATACCAGCGTACGCTAGAAGTGACCTCTATATGAAAAACCATGAAGTCAGGAGGCTTCACCAGATTGTAATTAAAGTTGACGTTTTGATTTCCATTACCGAAATCGTTCTAAAAGATTATTTTTAAAGATTTTGGGAAATATAATGGTATCTATAGCCACAAGTTATTGATAGGTTATGTCTTTCAAAATTGTCATACTTGGCATCCATCTTATAAGCAACCGCATGTTATAGTTAAAAAAAAATTGAGGATGGTGTTTTTACCCCCGGAGTATCAAATTATGACTATTTTTGCGTTTTTTTGTGTTATATGTTTGCGTAAATGTATTATATGATTGCGTATTGTGTGCTGCATATATATTTTGTCTAAGTTCTATGTAATGTATCCACTTCCTATTACTCTGCTATTGTTCCATCCATACATCCAATGGCGCTACAGCCCAAATAGGGCCTTGGTCTCCTTCAACAGGCTTCTCCAACCATCTCTATTTACCGCTGTTCTTTTCCATGAACGCGTTCCCAGGCAGTTCCTGGCATCCTCATCGACTTCATCTTCCCATCTCTTTTTAGGTCTTCCAACAGGTCTTTTTCCCTGCATTCTTGCATTTAATAATTTTCTGGGGATTCTATTCTCATGCATGCGGACCACGTGCCCTGTCCATCGTAATCTCTGCAGTTTAGTATGTTGTGCTAGAGTTGGTTCGCTATATTGCTCGTATATTTCTCTATTGTACCTAATTCGCCAGTTGTTGTTTTCACTTATTGGGCCCAGAATCCTACGTAATATTTTTCTTTCAAACACATCTAATGCATTGGCAGATTTTTGTGTCACCACCCATGTTTCGCAACCATAACTTACTATGGGCCTGATTATTGTTTTATAGACCCGGAGTTTTGTTTTCCGGTGTACGTCTCGCGATTTGAATATGTGGCCCATCGCGAAATAGGCTTTATTTGCCAGCACAAGCCTTTGTGCAACTCTGCTATTGTTGGTATGTTCTTATTGTTGACTTCTTCTTTTAGTAGTGGTAACCAAATCCTGCTAAATTCTGCTGATAGATTTGCTACAAATTTTTCTTTATATTGTACTATATATATATATATATATATATATATATATATATATATATATATATATATATATATAACATTGTACTATTTGCTCATTGTTCCAGGCATATTTGCATATCTGGGATCTGTCAAAGTCTCTGTTCTTGATGTATGTTTCATAATCGTTTATCCTGAGACTTAGTGGTCTAAACGTTTCTTCCACATAGAAATTTGTGCATTCACAGGGTATTTTGTAGATACGGTTTTCTTGTGTGTTGTTGAGTTTGGTTTTGGAAAGGATAGATCTCAATGTGTTTGATTGGTTTGATTGTTGTACTTACTTGTTTTCTATCCTTTTCAATTATTCAGATAATCTCTTTACATACTGTATTGTTGTAATCTTTGAGGCCTTTTTGTGGTTGCAGTGGTAATTTAAATATCTGTTGGTGTTGATTGGTTTCCTGTAAACTTTGGATATGCATATCCTTTGTTTTCTTTTGTGATTTGCACGTCCGCAAATTGAGCAATAAATCATTGTCTAGTTTAAAATAAGTATTATCTGAGCAAAGTTTAGTAGCTTATAATAGCTGATACATTCAGTTTTATTTTTCTTCAATATATCAGCCCTCCCTAGTTCGCCTCTTAATATTTTTAAAGTTTTCTCCAATGGTAGATTGCTGATAACACTGGTGATATCAAAACTGACTGCCGTTAGAGTAAAGTCAACATAATATTTAAATGAAAATTGAAGTTCACGCTTCATTTAAAATTAAAAATATATGAACAGTATTGTTTACACGGTCAAAAAATTTATAATAAATTTAAGTCCTGCAACGTTACGCTTGTGTTTGCTGCATTCATTTTAAATTTTCTCACCAGCTCCCGAGTAATCCCTGCCTAGATTTGTAATTAAAATTCAGAGCGGTCTGAAAACCTACAGTGGTATTTTTTCCGACATGCCAAATAAAAAATGTTGGCGCATAGCGAAGCTTCGATGATGGAAACTGAAAAGGTAGGGCAGGGATCAACTTTTTTGTGACACAAATTAGTGTACGGAAACGTTTTTTACCTACGACAATCGAATTTATCCTCGGAAATGTGACAGACAAATGATTTTTTGGGCAATATTGCGATTGCAGCCAACGGTGAAGCGAGCATTGTAGAGAATAATCATTCACTAATTAAAAAAGTGGGTGTATTCTGCTTATATTTGACGAGAACATATATATTTTTTACTGAGACTAATTTGCAGTATATTATTTTCAGCAACCGTTAAATAGAGCTATTAAAGTAATTTAAAATGATTATTAAATACATTACTTAACAACTAAAGTGAAGATTATCCTTTTTTCGAATTGTAGGCACCAGGAGTTGCCATAATAGAAAATTATAGCTTAGGAAGTGAACCTACCTAGAAAACTCATCATAATACACAACATATATGGATAACTGCTTTCAAACCTAGCCCTCACCTAATCTAACAGCATTAACTTGAATAAAATAAATAACCATACAGTAAGTGCTATGAAGACACTGTAGAAAAATATTGTAGTAAACAAAAAAATCATGTGACAAAAAAAACACACGAGAACGTATTTTAAAGAGCAAAAAAAATTGACCAAAAATACCCAGCGGGATATGAACGGATAAGCAAATGTTTATCAAACAAGATGACATGTACAAAAATATACAGACATTTTTTAGAAAGTAATAGATCAGAATAAAAGCTTGGAACCACTGAGAAGAAATCTAGCAAAAGGAGCAGAAGATATTTATAAACTATTTGACTCTAGAGTTACAGTAACAACAGAAAAAGAACAAAATACAGTAAGTTAAGAATTACATATTAATGTAAGAAATATTTTAAGTGTCTTCTGGTGTCAAAAATTATTTATTCTTTCGATGTCCTATTTAATAGGTAGTTCTAACCTTGAAAAATGCTAACGTCATGAACAATGCCATCATAGTAATTCTGAAACTTAAAATTTACTGCATGATCAGTTTTTTCTACGTGTAAAAATTATTCATAAAGATCCTTTTAAGACGATTCACGTTTAAACTAGTATCCTAACTTACAGAGCTGGCAGATTTTAGGTTGTTATGCTACTAAAGACTACCTATATAGCTGCTTCTATAAAGAACACATCTAGCAGGTTCTCACATCTAGCAAATTTTGCGCATCGGCTTCCACTTTATCCTCCCACGTCTTCCGTGGCCTTCCTTTTGGTCTACCCTGAATTTTACTATCTAGGACTCTTTGTGCCAATATTTCGGTCTTCATTCTCACTATATGACTAGTCCATCAACGTCGCTGCAGTTTAACGAATTCTGAGATCGGTGCCCCTTTGAACAGTAGTTTATGGTTGTACCTAGATCTTCATACACTGTTATTGTTAATATCTTTCATAGAACTTTACTTTTAAAGACCCAGCTTTCGTTTTGTGTCTTCTGTCATCACCCATATCTCGCGTTCATAACATACTATTGGTCTGATAATAGTTTTGTAGACTCTGATTTTCTATCTCTAGTGTGTATTTCTGAAGCAAAACACATGAGCGAGTGCAAAAAGCATTGTTCTTCTTTACTATTCTTCTTTAAATTTCTGATTGTTTTCTTCCATCCGTGTTTAATGCAACTGCCAGATATGTGAAACTTTCTACAGTTTAAATATCGTCCTCTAATTCAACTGTGCGTCTGTTTCTTGCTTGTGTTAGCTTTTTTGTCTTTTAAATATTTATTTATAGTTCGGTCTCTTCTGCTCCTAATTTTAATTGTAAATATATTTCTCTGCGTCTAAATTTATTTGTTAGGTGAGTATCTCTTCCGATATTCAGCTGACTTATCACATATATTCGAGAGTCAGGTTGAACAGTGTCGGTGCCAGCCCGTCTCTTTCATTCTTCGACTATTGAAAAGTTCTGAATTGTCCATTGTTGCTTTTACTAGTCGAATGTATTTTTGGTGGATGTCAAAACTATGCAATATTTGTAGGCCAGTTTATTATTTCCCAACAATATTTTCGGTTAGTTGGAGATTATATCGTTGCTTTGAAGATTTTTGCAGTTTTTGTATTTTTTTGATCTCTGTTCGGCATATTTTATCGGCTCTGCCTCTTGCATCTTCGTCGCTTGCTCTTCTTTCTCTGGTTGTTCTTTCCACATATTTTTTGTGTTCTTCACTTCTTTCCTGTATGCTCTATTTACACTCGTCATTGAACCATTATATTTTTGTTTGTTTCTTTTTTTTTGCTGCGTCTTTCTTGCTGCGTCAATTACTTTTGTTTTAATTTCTTGACAAAAATGATAAAATCAGACAATCGTAAATGGACCCCGCCCGAAAATATAGACCACTTTCGTGACATCATTGACCATAACCTTCAACAAATCAACGACGAAACACAGGTCGAAGTTTTAAACGAAAGTATCGTAAAAGCCCTTAAAGAAGCGGAGAAGTTGTGCTGTCCTAAAACATGAAAAAACATGAGAAAATAAGTCTCAACACTAAAAATCCGATCGAAGAAAGAAGGAGGCTAAAGGACAGGTATAACACAAACTACGCAGAATTTAGTCAACTCAGTAAAACAATAAACAAAGAAATCCGAAAAGACATACGGCAACATAACATGAGAGAGGTGACAAGGGTGATAGAGAAAAATAGAAGTCTGAAAGTTCTAAGGCACAACATGTCCACAGGAAAAAACAACATACATAAGTTAAGAAATAAACAACATGACATTGTGATTGATAAGGAAGAAATAGTGGAAACAGTGGAAGACTTCTACAGACAACTCTATGAAACAAGTGAATCCGATGAAAGACGCCCCTTACCAAAGATAGAGAATCAAGGCTCAGAATTAATGCCGAACATAACTGTTGACGAAATGCACTTCGGGTGATGAAGAACAATAAATCCCCAGGTGAAGACAGGGTAATGACCGAAAGCCTAAAACTAGGAGGAAATAAGCTCTTACTGGCACTTGCTAAACTGTTTAATAAATGTCTGTGCGAAGCGATAACACCGACGCAGTGGAACAACGCGGAAATCATCTTACTTCATAAGAAGGGAGATATCAGCGACCTTAGAAACTACCGCCCATTAGCTTGTTGTCACAAGTATATAAGCTATTTACAAGAGTTATTACCAACAGGCTAGGAAGTAAGTTGGATTTCTATCAGCCAAGAGAGCAAGCAGGTTTTAGAGCAGGATATGGCACGAATGATCATTTACAAGTAATTAAGAACTTAATAGAAAAGAGTGTTGAATATAACAAGCCATTAGTCATGATATTTGTTGACTACGAAAAAGCTTTCGACACAATAAGTCATCAAAAGATGTTAAAAGCCTTAACAGTCTACCGTATAGATCATCGCTATATAAACATGATAAAATACATCTATCAAAATGAAACAACAAGTGTGAAACTGGCAGATAAAAAGACCAATGTATTTAAAATAAAACGGGAAGTGCGACAGGGAGACACAATTTCGCCAAAATTGTTTACAACATTATTAGAGCATATGTTTAAGAACGCAAATCTGAGTGAAAAAGGAATTAATGTCAGTGGAGAAATGCTTAGTCATTTGAGGTTTGCTGACGATATTGTCCTTTTTGCTGACAGAATCGATGATGCAGTATCGCAACTGGAGAAACTATAGCTAGCCTCCCTACAAGTAGGATTGAAAATCAACCACAGAAAAACACAAATCATGACAAATCTTGTGTTAAGCGAAAAGATTTCAGTAAATGGCATGCATATTAAAGAAACCACCTCATATAAGTACTTAGGACATGAGATAAGCATAGGAAGAGATAATCAAACGTGCGAACTAAGCCGCCGCATAGGACTCACTTGGGTGGCATTCGGCAAGCTAAGCTATGTTCTTAAATCAGAACTGCCTATGCGTCTTAAAAGAAAAGTCTTTAATCAGTGCGTGTTGCCAGTACTTACATATGGTGCAGAGACATTAACACTAACCAAGAAAGTAAGAAATAAAATTTGTGTTGCCCAAAGAGCCATGGAACGATCGATGTTAGGCATTTCTCGTAGGGATCGGATCACGAACAAGGAAATAAGACGGAGAACAGGAGTGACAGATGCCATAGAAAGAATTATGACCCTTAAGTGGAACTGGGCGGGGCACATAGCTAGAATGTCGGATAACAGATGGACACAGCGAATAATACAGTGGAGACCGAGACAAGAAGCACATCGAAGTAGAGGTCGTCCACCAACAAGATGGTCTGATGACATAAAACGGATCGACAAAAATTGGATGCAAACAGCACAAAACAGAAATACATGGAAAATACTGAGGGAGACCTATATCCAGCAGTGGATAGATCCGGGTTAAATGATGATGATAATATTGATATACTCATTGATATACTTATTTAAAGAAAGGGCGGATCAAAATTCAAAAATGCAAAGATATAAAACAATTTCATGACTATTTCCTTATTACGAACAATATTACTGACAATTATTTATAAAAAAAAGCGTTAATGGGTTAAATAAATGGTATTGTTTTTTCAAAGTGTTGATACAAAGCCAAAGTTTTCTTATCAGGATATTTTTTAAAATATTTTCTCAGACTAGGTTCCGAGATATTATATGCTTTTGAGGCTGTCTTAACACTTAACTGTTAAACAGATACTTCACCCAGTATTGCTCTTTTCATATTTTTGTCGGTTGTTTTCTTTACCGATTGTATGTCGGTATTTTTTTTTTATATTTTGCATATATTTAAATCTGAAATTGAAAATAGGTATAACTTGAAAATAACTATGAAAATAACTCGTCAACTTACCAACAAATTTCATCTTTTCTTCTAAAAATCCAAAGTCAAATTTATTATTTATAACAAATATTTTCTATAAGTAATTTATTCGTAAAAGATATTAGTTTCAAAAAAAAAAATGAAACAATCAACCAATACTTACCAAAAGCTTTTAAATTTAAAACCTTATTTTCAAAAGCCAAAGGCGAGAAACGTATTGTAGCCAAAGGCAAGAAACATTGGAAGATGTGTTCGGTTCTGACTGAAGACAGTGTTGCCTGAGTTGTACGGTGGGAAAGTATCGAGAATTCGTCTTTTTACCCGATTCATCATCTTATCCCCCTTTCCCCTACTACATTATTTTCATTATAAGATATTACTAATAGTTTTATATTCGTTGTTAGGTAAGATGGGAAAGATTAAAGTTATTAGTAGTTCAATATCCAAATTATATCTAGTTACATACATTTTCCTATATTTTCAAGTATTCGGTATTATAATTTAAAAATTTTTATTAGTACATTGCTATAGCTTATTTAAATAAATTCATTTTGTTCACAGATAACGGACACTAAGCATAACCGAATAAAAAAAACTGTAGACAGTATAATGTTGATTATTTAAAGTTTGGCTTCGTCCCATCATTGTCGGACAAAAAAATGCCTTTGTGTATTTATGCAACAAAGTTTTTAGCAATGATGCTATGAAGCCATTTAAGCTGAAAGATCGTTTAAAAAGATGCTTCTGATAAAAAAACAGATAAAAGTTTAAAATATTTTCAAACACTTAAAGAAAAGACCCACGTTGGACAAAATGTTCGCTTGGACGTCATAAAGAGCTTCTGCATACTACCGAAGAACAGTTAACTTTGCCAGCCATTAAAGAGATTTTAAGAACTACGTTTTCTTGTTTTTTTTTTATGGACCTTAGTCCTCCTTCCGCAGCTTCTTTGCGTATTTTAGAAATAGTACTAAAACTTACTCCCGTCATAGCACTTACTTTATCGGTAAAACTTCTAACACTTTCACCACTTCTTAAATTTAGATGATAATTAAATATATATAAAACAATTTGTTCAATATCATATGTTCGTTTTATAATGGAGCAAAATATCAATTCCTTGAGCAAATACTATATCGGTGGCTTCAGAAGGAGTACCTACCATGGCTGAGCATTATCGTGGTTTTATAATTTTTTAAAAGAAAATGTACCCGGAGAACTAGCAATACATTGCGTCATCCATAGATTATATTTAGTTGCTAACAATTTGAATGTAAGATTGCATGAATTTCTCCAATTTATCATTGATTCAGTAAACCGAATCCGAAACAATGTGTTAAATACGCGGTTATTTGCGTAGTTTTGTAAAGAAAATGGCGAGAACTTAGTTATTCACACTAACGTACGCTGGCGGTCGAAAGAATTATGCCTGACAAGATTTTTTACATGATTTAAAACTCTTTGAAACTATTTTCTCGATAGTAAAGATGAAAATTAGAAAGAAAATCATTCGTATATTAAAGAGAAAAACAGACATTGCTAATTTGACAGATTTGTTTACTAAAGTTAATATGGTGAACTTGCAATTGCAAGATGACAGTTCAAATTTGATAACAACAAAGTCGACCATTTCTTGCCGGTGTTTCGTGTTTCTTTCCAGAATTAAACTGATAAAGCAAAACATTGGATGGTACGAATTTCCCAGTTCTAGAATTTGTCTCAGGTAATATGTCAGAATTTCAGCACTAACGAGGAACTTAAGATACAGTTTAGGAAAGGATATCATCAATTCTGGCTTCAAAAAGACATACCTGTTGCTTATCCCGTATTATGGAATACCTCGAGAAAGTTTTTATTTGTTTATTCATCTTCATATCTAGTGAAAGGTATTTCAGCGAAGTAGTAAATCTCATAAAAAAAAAATAAAAACAAACTGGACATCATTAACCGAGTAGATTTGAAATTAAACCTAACTAAATTAATGCCAAATGTTGATAATTTATTAATCAACCATCAAGTTCATCCCTTACATTAAGTGAATTTATTTTTTGCTTAGTTTTTTTCAGGTACTAGTTACTATATTTTCATTTAAATCTTATTAATACTAATAGAATGTGTTTTTCTTTTACTTTTTTACCCTCTAGGTACTTAACTACTGTTAGAAATTTAAATCTTTGAAAGTGGGACCTATCTAAAATTTAAAAACCCGACAAGGTGTCCACGAGAGAAAAAAGTTTGGGAACCACTGCACTAGAGCAATAAAGTAATGGTCCACAATAAACGTTAATTTTTCATTATCATTGACAAGCAAAAAAGTCGCCTTCATTAAGTGGTTGTGAAAAAATATTTTGTGCCCACTTTATCGTTTGTAAGTTGACTATATTTAAATTAAAGAAAATATCAAACTAAAATATCACACAACTACACTCAGATGTAAAAAAACGCACGGAGAAAATTTTGGTCAAATTCAACGTATTTCAATTGTTTTATTTTTAGCCCTATTTTGATGAGTTTTTTAGCACACTGTTTATAAATTTAAATTTGGTATAGTTAGTTTTTTGATAAAATTTTATATTTGACTTATTTACGCGGTTAATTAAAACGTGGTTTCATTATCCTAACTTTGAAGCATCTTGTGGAATAATTCCGTTTGCGAATTTTCGAAAAAACTTATTTTTCGGTTGCAACCATGTCTCCTAAACATTGTGTTTTTTGTGTTTCATGTTAAAATATGCCTTGGTTAATTTTTTAGAGCCAAATGAATTTACCACCCAAAATTTAGGACTTTTTTAAATAATTATGATTATTTTGGAGTTATTTTGTAATACAACGAGAAGGTTTTGGTGATTGTTATCATTATATCATATTGACACTTACATTTTGTTTACGTATGATTGATCATAGTTCTTAGTGTCGAAGATTGTGCGAAAGCCGTTGCTCTGGTTGAAGAAGGGCGAAATTATAAATATGTGGCTAGAGTAGTACACACTCATCGCTTTACCATCCAAAGGGTAGTGGAACGTTTTATACGAACTGGAACAAACGAGCGTAAAGCAGGAAGTGGCAGGAGGGGCAAAACTACCGCTTTAGATGATCGTTTTATATGAGTCATTTAACAGCGGTGCAAACAAGAAATCAGCTTCAAGAGGTTCAAGGCAATAATGTAAGTGTATTTACAGTTCGTCGAAGATTACATGAATTTGGTTTACAAAGTTGCAGACTAGCAACTGGGCACAAATTATTTCCACGGCACAGAGTGGCTAGACTACAATTTTCCAGGGAACATTTGCATTGGAATTTAGGACGACGGAGTAATCTTCTTTTTACGGATTAGTCGAGATACTGTCTTCACTCATCAGATGGGAGAGAACGAGTATGACGTTGAACTGTAGAGAGATTTGCGGAATGCGCTTTTCTATTAATGCAAGATAATGCGCGACCCTACTCTGCAATGTGTGTCTCGCAATATTTAGAGGAGGTTGGTATTAATAAAATGAACTGGTCAGCGTGTACGCCAGATCTGAACACAATAGAGCACGTTTAGGACATGCTTGGTAGAAATATTAGATGTCGCAAAGTCGCACCGGCCTCAATTAACGAACTTCGCTTGGCTCTAGAAGAGGAATGGCAAAACATCCACCAAGATGATATTCGCAACCTCATAGACAGCATAAGCCGACGTGTACAGGCAATACAAAGTATTAAGTTAGTTTTTCTTTGTTATTTGCGTACTTAGGTTAAGTTACATTTAAGTTGTTTTTTTTTATGTTTTGTTATTGTTATCATTGTTCATTAAAACCAAGATCATGTCGTTGTTTTTAATCATTATTCAAATACAGTGCTTTTGTGATGTCGATATGACATTCCTTCGATATCAGTCACCAAAGCCTCCATCGTTGAATTACAAAAGATAATGGTAATAATAGGAAAAGCCGTAAATTGTGGGTGGCAAAGTTATTTCGCTCCTTAAAATGAACCAATCCATATTTTCACATAAAACAAAAAACATAATACGAAGAAGACATGGTTACAACCAAAAAACAAGGTTTTACAAAATCCACTAGCGGAATTATTCCACAGAATGTTTCAAAGTTAGGATAAAAAACCATCTTTCGATTAACCCTGTATACTAAGGCAAATACAAAATTTTATTAAAAAACTCACTAGACTAAATTAAAACTTATAAATTTTTACACAGTGTGCTAAAAAAAAACATCAAAATGGGGCTAAAAATAAAAAAAACTGAAGTAGTTTGAATTTGACCAAAATTTTTTGAGCGTATACATATAATATATAATTAAATTGAACTAAGAGGGAAATAGAAACTTTATTATATCCAAATTATTTTTTATTATTTTGAATTGTTATGGAAAAACTCACATAGTATATACCATCTTAATAGCGATCATTAAGTTCTAGTTGTAGAATGTGATATAAAAAATGCTTTTAAAAAATATAAATTTCCCTTATTATTTTTCAAAGTCAGATCTAAAATTTTGGTGAGAAAATATAAACACTGCTTAATCAATTTAACCATGGAGATAACGCTATTTTTATATACGCTTTTACATTTAGCTTTAAGAAATATAATATCTTTTTTAATTTGTCTTAGTAAGAATACGTTGGATCAAATATAAAGTCCCTTATAATGTTTCAGCAAGATACAAGTCAGGAAAGCAATAAAGAAAAAGTAAGGAAGAAGATGAAATGTGATAATTCATTTTGTATAAAAATGCGAAAGCCTCTTATTGCTTTTTATTTAGCCTTACTTTCGTATATACAGTATGTCTCTTTTAATTGAAAAGATAAACGAACCTGATAATTTGAGTTTTAATTTTTCTAATCCAGTGTATTTGGTAATTAATTTGCTAAACACTTCAAGATATTTACCAGTAAGTAGTTTCACATACAAATTTGGCACAGGTCATTTTTTATGCTTTTTAGAAATTTACCTAAAGTTTTGTCTAATACATGTTTTTGAAAGAAATACAATATTAAGAACACCTAATTACATTTTAATCTTATTGTTTTTTCTTTCTGTTCTCTATGTATCAGAGTTAAAACACACCATCAAAAGATGTCATAGAATAAACAAAGTTTTACTATCCTTACCAACATTTTAGAATGTATTTTGTCCAGTATTTTATGTTTGTGTTATTAATGTTTAGGGACAAAGCTTATTAAAAATAATCTCAACGACTAGTAAGTTGCACTGACGAATTGTGATATTTTGTAAATATTTACATATTCTTTTTATCTATATTACAGCGTCTTGAAAAAGGAATAAAACAATTCCGAAAGCTAGACAAAAAGTCAAAAAAGTGTTTCTCTAACATCTCGGCCAACCTTCTGACTGCAGCCCTAATAAACTAGTTGTTTGTATAATATATATATATATATATATATATATATATATATATATATATATATATATATATACGTATATATATAATATATATATATACATATATATATATATATATATATATATATAATATATATTATATATATATATATATATATTTATATGTTACAAGAGAACAGCATTAAATATTTATACCAACAACGATTAAAACAATACTTACACGCATTCACACTAGAAAAGAAGAAAAATCAGGAGTGAACCGGAATGCATCACAAAAGCCACAAATAAAGCAATCGGAAAGAAAAAAAAGTTAAGAAGAAACACCGGTCAATGAATTCGAATAATAGAGGTTGCAATAAAAGAAAAACATAAGGTGTACTTTAATACTCTTTACAACAATACACAAGAAGCTAGATTAAAGTATGTAGAAAAACGTAATAAAGCAAAAGATATTGTCAGATAGGCACATTAGGAGTCAACAACGTACACGGAAGACAGGAAGAAGCTTATAAAGTTATGCGGTAACTTAATACACCAGAAAAGGATACTGCACAGCTGCACATAATAGACAAAGATACATAACAGACCATGTGGATGGCCTTCACACCGGCCTTATTCCAACAGACTGGAACAACGCTACGATTTTGTTACATAAAGCACGAGATAAAGCAAATTTGGAGAATTACAGACAGATTAGCCTCCTCAGCCATATATAAGGTGTTTAAGCGAATAATAGGTAAAAGAATGGAAAGAAAATTAGAGACTTATCAACCAAGAGAGCAGGCAGGATTCCGAAAAAGTAAAGGAACTAATGATACAAAGCATAAAAACCCTAATAGAGAAAATAGTGGAATAGAGTAAACCTCTAGTGCTAATATTTATCGATTTTCACAAAGTTTTTACACAGTTGAGCTTTGCAAAATACTACAGGCGCTTAAAAATGCAGGTTAGACTATATGTATACAAAATTGTCATACAATATATACCTACCGGCAAAAACCACTACATACTAATAGTAATCCTATAAAAATATAGCGGGGGTTAGTCGAGGAGATCCAATGTCACCTAAACTTTTTAATACTGTGCTAGCACATGCTTTTAAAAATTTAGATTGGGCAAAGGGAATAAAACTAGATGGAGAATATCTAAACAACTTAGGTTTCGCTGATAATATAGTCATAATAGTTGAGGACTTAGCAATGGCAAGAGAGATGGTACAGGAACTTGCTGTGGCTACAGAAAATGTAAGTTTAAATATAAACATCTCGAAAACAAAAATAATGACAAATTTGGTTTTCAACCAGAACATCAGAATTGGTGGGCAAAAAGTAGAACTCGTAGATAAATATAAATACCTAGGACATGACATTATAATTATCAGGGATAATCAGACGCATGAACTGAAGAGAATAATCGGTCTTGGATGGGCAACATATGGAAAACTAAGAGAAACTTTTAAAATTGAGCTACCCACATGCCCGAAGAAAAAAGTATTTAATCAATGCGCTAACCCCCCCCCCCCCAGTGTTAACATGAGGAGCAAAAAAACTTACTTTAACAAAAGCCTAGGCTACCAAAGAGATACACAGAGAAGAATGGAGCGGTCAATGTTAGGAATAACTCTGCGAGACAAAATAAAAACGAAGAAGTCAGGAGAAAAACCAAGGTGACTGACGTTATCGAAAGGATAGCCAGACTAAAATTGAGATAAGCAGAAAACATAGCCAGAATAATAGATGAACGATGGACAAACAGGTTATTGGAATGAAGACCAAGAGAAGACAAGAGGAGTGTCAGTCGATCACATACACAATGGGCTGACTATTTAAGAAGACAAAATAAAAACTGGATGAGAGTTGCTCAAGATAGATAGGGTTGGAAACATAAGGAAGAGGTCTATGTTCAGCAGTGGACTTTTGAGGCTGGATAATGATGATGATGATATAGATAGAACAGTATCGAGATTTAAAGATAAATCAAGTCAGCCAAGCTCAGAGGTGTTATTTTCGATTAATTTGTATTTAGAACTAATTAATTAGTTTATCAAAGAAAAGATATTTGGTCTTAATGTTCAGAGTATAGTGATTATTAATATTGGAAAATGTTAAATATACCTATACAAATAACGTGGTTAAGATGGAGAGACAAATACAAGATAATTAAAATTTCACATTAGTAAAGGAAAAGTTTAGTAGTCGTTCACGTTCGGTTAAGGTGTAGACAGGGCCTCCGTAACCGGGAATGCAACGCGTGCCACAGACTCCACGAAAGGGCACCAAATCGAAGGTTTGGCAAATAAGAAAGATTTATTTTAACGAGATATTAATTTGTAGCGATATACAATTTTAATTCTAAATTTTTATGAATACTTAGAGAAATCTGAAAAATAAAATGCGTTATTACTGAAGAAAATAATTAAAAACTTATTTTATATTTTTGGTGTTAATAATCACTACTATTATTGCATTTTTAAAACAATATAATATACGAATACTTATGCTCCAGTATCCGTAAACTTTGACCTTAGAGGTCAAAACTTGTTGGAATGTAATATTTTGTCCAGATTTGAAACTTTTGTGGATTTGTCCTGTCAAAAACAAACTTTACGGGTAAAATTAAATCAGTGACTATTGGATATTCAGATAAGACAACGGAAAGATATTTTCCATAGGTGTCTACGAATAAAATTTTCTTTTTTAATGAATACCATCTTGACTAACGCTAATAGAAACTAGCGAACTAATAAATAATTTTAGGAAGTAATTCAGCTGTAGTTAAATTTTAGCTGTAGGTACATAATTCAATCAATTCAATCCACATAAAATGTAAACTGTCTGTTAATCTTAGCCACATGATGCGGAAAGCAGCTACCCTCTCAATAACTCTTTTCTGTATTCACCCCTGCCAAGACCGAAGTATTATTGTGAGTGGAGTTGCAAGTAATAGATGCAATTTGGTTGGTGGTACAAAATTCGTCGCGGTTGACCTTTCGTCGAAGTGGAATGCCCGATACCGGCTTCTATTCCCATTCTCCATTTGCTACCAGAGTTTCGCAGGACCGGGTCTATTTTACACTAGTTTAAAAAACATAAAAGTGAAAAAAAAAGAACTAAATCTTCAATAATTAAAAAAATACATTAATAGTCTGCATTTAGTAGTCCGAAACAGGTCGAATTTGTAAATTAACAATAAACGTTAAAACAAAGTAAATAACTACTTATAAACTAATCTCATACCATAAAACCAAAACGAGGTAGTGTAAACATTACTCATGAATGCGTATGACATGGAACGCATTTGTTAAAATCCCAATAACCCATAGAACAACAAATTATTTTAAAGGCGAGTACTGACTTCGTTTAAAAAATACATACAGGTAGTTCAAATAATCGCTAGAGATCAAGTTGTCGATAATGGTCGAAACGTTTGCAAAATTTTCTCACTGATGGAAAATTTTTTGAATGGTAAAACATTTTTTACATCCATGAAACTAACACGTACAAAATACAGAGAAAAAAGTACTGTGCCTATAAATACTTCGTCGATCGTTACGTGAATATATTAGTGACCATTTAACAAAAATAGGTTTGGATGCGATCATGAGCCACAGATGAATTCTCCGGTTTTTGGTTTTCACCTATAACCACATTGAATGCTTGGGTTATCGTGATCGATAGTCTTCCTTCGCTACTGAATAAGCTATAGTTAAAGCCACGTACGAAGCCCACTTTGCCATTTAATGCTGATAACTTTATTACTAGTAGACCACGTAAGAGATTTCTTTTACAACATATTTATGTATAACATTTTGCTGCTCTATTGTGGCAATCAGCACTGCTCAAGTTTTATTGAAATAGTACCTACGGAATATAATATATCGTATTCATACAGTAAATTTATTAACAAACATTTTTTAATTGTTTTTGTTTAATTTTGTGTGATGTGTAATGTGGGTTTGCCAAATAATCAAGATTATGCCATTGCAAGAACATATTGTTATTAGAAAAATAAGATTTCATTAACACATATCATTGGAAAATTATTCATGTTATCCAAACACTGTTATCAACAAAGAAGTATGTACCGTGGCGGCGATATCTGTGAAGATCGTATTACCATCAAATTCATACTTTGTTATCATTCTATTAAATTTTTGTTGATGGTTAAAAACTAAATAATCTGGTATTATTTAATATCTTAGTGGAAATTACATTTAGGTAATCGGTCAATTGGCAAGGATTGGTCAATCGTCAAAAATATTATTTAAAACAGGCGAACAGTTTTTCCAATCTCAGTGTTTTGTTTATTTATCGTTATATATTGTTATGATATGTAAAATCGAGAAAAATATTGGTTTGTTTAAAAATATTTCAAAGTTCAAAAACATTAAAATAATTCAGATAAGTAGGATAATATCCAACAAACATTTCGGAGAAGGAAAGTTATTAAATCCTTGAATTACCTGTACCAAACAAAATGTAAGCTTTACATCAATCATTTCTTTGTTATAATTGAGTGACCCGCATAAGTTTAAGTGAAAGCCAAAGAATTGAACGGGGTTTTTCAAAATCCATTAATGCAGTGATTAAAGACAATAGAAGGGATTATAGAAAGAGGTTTTTGTTAGTTTTTAAGATTTATAGAAAAATATTATTTGTAAATAAGTTTTAGGAAATTTATAATTATAGGTAAAAATTTGTTTGTTATCGAAATGAAGAAATGGGGGAATTGTGACGAGTTGTGATTGGCGGAGATTGAAAAAGGTGGGATAAGTGTGTGGGAGAAAGTTTAGCGAGATTGAGGAGAGAGAAAAGATATAGTCAGTCGGTTTTCCAAATTTGTAAGAGCAACAGTGTTTGTTCTCTGGTGTGGTTCCCAAGAAGTAGCAAGCAGTAGTGTTGAATGTGAGTGAGTTTTTGTGGAGTTAGTGTATCTGACAGAAGCGGAAGCAGCAAAATATTGTAAGTCATATTTTCCTACTTATATTCCAAGAGTCACTGTTCAGGCCAACGAGAGATTCAGTTTATCGTAAAGAGAAGATATTCCAAGAGTCATTTTTCACTCGGGCCAACGAGAGATTCAGTTTATCGAGAGGAGAAAGGCTATCATAATTTGAATGATGGTTGCTTTTGAAGGAGATCATTAAGGACGATATACTTGCAACAATCTGTTGTAAGATTGCTGATTACATAGGGAGCGGTTGAGAGGAGATAATACAGTCTACAAGGAACAAGGATTTGGACCACTCATCATCAGAGAGAGATATTTTTGTTTTCTGCAGTTTTTTCTTTTATTGATAACACAATTTTTACACGTAATTTAGAAAGGATATAAATATTTTGATTAGGAGAGTTAGAATAGTTTGGAATTTTGAGATTTCAATTAATATTGTTTGTACCAATAATTTTGATTGTTCACGTACGGAGAACACAATTTTGAGAATCCTTATATGAGATTTGTGTATTGAAAACTTTTGAGTGTGAATTATTTCATTATTTTTATTTCAATATATAGTGTTAGATCATATGTGTTTTTTATTATTCCGGTATTCTCTGGACCTTCCCTTTCACATGTAATAGCATAGATATTGAAGCACGAATTTAACCCTGAGATAAAAGAATTAAAAATTGTGATAGAGTCATAATCATATCATTTCAATAATTTTAATTAATCAAAAAAATTAATTAGCTAATTATTGCTTGGCGCACCAAGACTTTAAATATCACAATAATATATATATATATAAATATATATATATATATATATATATATATATATATATATATATATATATATATATATATATATATATTTCGCATAGCCCAGAGGACATTAATATATCGTTTTCGTTCAAGGCCGCCAAAGCAGGTGGCGCATCTGTACGCTAACCACTGCGGTGGTGAAGCTTTAGGAGACGTTCGTTGGACTTTTCGAGTTTGAATTTGTATCAGCCCAAGTGTCTGATGAGGCTCGGATAGGCCGAAATGATTCATAACACTTTATTTTTTTTACACTTTACACGGGAAGTTTACCGACTTTGTCCTCCTAGGCCATATATTTGGCCATTTAATTCAACAAAGCGATAGCAGCTTTTGCTAGAAGATTTAATCTTTTACATATATATATATATATATATATATATATATATATAGACCGATGACTCTGGTAGAATATAAGCTCAATATCACTTAATATTCCTTGAGCACTTTTACATTTGAAGCGGTGGATTAGTGTTTTTGCTTTATCTACCGTCTTTTTCCACTCTCTCCGGTTCTGAATATTTCCTCTCCAGTTTGCAATTTCCATCTTTGATATATCCTCTAGTAGTTGGTCTTTCCATCTTATTTTTGCTCTTCCTCTTGGTCTGTTTATTATTGGTCTCACTTTTGATATCTACCTAATTAGTACATCTTCTTATCTTCTTTGTATGTGTCTAAACCACCTCAGTACTTGTGGTTTAATAAATTTTACTATGTCTTCCCCTTCGGTTATATTTCTTATTTGAGGAGATAGGTAGGTAGGAGCATATATACCTGTTCTTCTTCTTCAGTGCCTTATCCGGTCCGGATGTTGGCGATCATCAAGGCTATCATGGTTTTGTTAACTGCTCTGCGAAACAGCTCCGCTGAGGTCATCTTAAACCATTGTCGGAGATTTTTCAACCACGAGATACGACGGCGTCCCGGTCCTCTTCTGCCAAATACTTTACCCTGCATAACAAGTTGAAGAATTCGATATTTTTCTTCGTTCCGCATCACGTGGCCGAGGTACTCAAGCTTACGTTGTTTAATCAAATTAAGCACTTATTTTTCTTTTGTCATGCGCTGTAGGACCTCAACGTTGGTGACATGGTCCACATAAGATATTTTTAGTATCCTTCTGTATATCCACATCTCGAAGGCTTCGATTCGTTTTTCAGTGGCTTGCGTCAGTGTCCAGGCTTCAACTCCATATAGTAACACTGGAAGAACGTAGCACCTCACTATCCGCATCTTGGTTCCCAAACTGAGATCACTGCAGCACAGCAAGGATCTCAACTTAATAAATGTAGACCGTGCCATTTCAATTCTGGATCTAATCTCTTGAGCGTAGTCCCATTGTACGTTGAGGGTAGTTCCGAGGTAAGTGAATCTGTCGACTCTCTGGATCTCTTCGCTACCTGCCATTAGTGCCCCGGGATCTAAATTTGTACGGCTGAATATACCTGTTACCTGATATACCTGTTACTGAAATCTTATTTCCTCAAAATAGTAAGATACTAAGGTCTATTGTAATAAAATTTTCTACTGATTTGCTAAAAGGTACATATGGGCTTTTGTACATATGGGCTTAATGATTTTAAGAGAGTGGCTGTTCAATTCTTTGTTACTTTCACTTTATTTTTTACCCTTTTCTCTCTCGCTGTCTTTTTTAATCGTGCTCTTTCTTTCTCTTGTTTTATAGCATTTTCCTCTAGAGTGTATATATCTATTATGGTTTTACCTGGTTTTCTGAATTTGTTCCGAGGTTATAAATATTTTAACACATTTTTTTTCTGTGGTAGTCAATAGAAATGCAGGTTCTATACTTTCGTGAATAATTGTATTACCGCACCTGATGTAATAACAGGAACTAAATGACTTGTGTCACTTGAAGTTTCCGCAACTGAAACAAAAAGACGTGTAAAGTGGGTAGGCTCTTCACCTGAAGATCCTGCAACAGTAACAGATGGCTGGCTTGTATTACCTAAACGCACTAAAAAGAAGCAATAGCACTTAATTAAGGAAGTAAAAAAAGGAAATTAAAGCTAAAAATAAGATGTGGAATATATAAAAATAAAATAAAGAATCGAACAACGTAGAAATTTTTTTGGAAGGCGCAAGAAGCAAAGAAGCCTGGAAAACAATTAGAGGTAGTAAAACAGACAGAAAAGAATGTAAAATTGTTAAATTTAATATCCTCGGAAACGTAGGTAGAATTTCATGGAAAAATGCTGACAGAAGATGGAGCAGAATTTTAAGATATTGACTAAAAAACACGCCAGCGTTATGAAAAATCGAAAGAAATCAGAAGTCTCAGGGATATCAATAAAATAAAAGCTGCATATATCAGCAATATTTACAAGCATAAAGGCCGACACAGAAAGAATATTTTAAGAATTACCGAGGGCTTAGTGTAACCAACTCAATCTAAAGGATGTAGAAGAATATACTAAGTATGGTACGTGGGAGGAAGACGCTTGAAACTAGGATAAAGTTTGTTAAATAAAAAATACTGATAGTTATAAATATCTCGGTGTAAGCATTACAAGTGATAGTCAGAATACAAAAGAAATAGTAATTATAAATGGAGAAGAAAATTCAGCAATATGTGACCTGAATAGTATACATTGGAATAACCACATTACTAGGAATACAAAAATTAAAATATACAAAAGTATCATAGAAAATATTGCTACATATGGTTTAGAGCTTTGGATATTAAATAAAAATATGCATCCACAATAAAAACAATGGAAATGAATTGTTGGCGTAGATATTGCCAACTCATTAGTAAAGATAGACTAAAGAACACTGAAATTAGATAGCCTACGGGAATAGACATCTTTATCCTGGAAACTATAGAATGCAAAAGATTAAAATGATAGTCATGTCAAAAGAAATAAATGATGATAAACCATGGCCAAAGAGAATTTTAAAGTGGATTTTGAATCGCAGAACATTAGGAAGACCAAAAATATTGTGGAGACAAGAAGTAGACAGTGCGATAAAAGATAAAGGTCTGCAAGCAGATGACTGGAAAGATCATGAGCGTTGAAAGGTGGGATGCAAGAAAAGCGACAGCTGTAATAAACAAGTTGGTATGTACTAATCTTTTGATTTATCAAAAACATTTAAAAATATTCTTTTATGTTTGAGGGCTGATGCATTTTCAGTGTCAAACAGTATATACCTAAACTAAATAAGAGGGAAATATACGGGGACCGTTGGCTTTTATCAAGTCATAATAATTAGGAACAAAATATATAGTTATGTAACATTTTAAATGCCACTATTCCATTCAAAATACATCCCACAATATATAAAATACAGACATGACGATAGTACACGATATATAAGTTGCCTCATAATTTACGTAATTATTCTATTGTTATTATATGTCGATACTTTAATAAGTTAAAACTATAAATGCGGTCCTGAGCTTCTCATATCTAACTCTGCCCCTCCCTTTCGACCCTGACCATCCATTCCCAACTCAAATGACACGTTCTACTCTGTTCCATTACCGAGTTGCCTTTATACCCGACCAGTTTGTCCGAACTTAAGATGTTATACAACTTATGGTCCTTTACTAATGCGTAGCCGTATGTGACCAGAGTCCTTCATTTGGTGGTTTTTGCGGCTTTAAACGGCGGCTACTCTTCTAGTTTAAATGAAAATTGGGATCGGCGTGTTTCAGAGACAACTACTACAATTTATGTGCGAGGACTGTACAGTCGAAATACAATTAAACTTAACAATACTGCGGAAATGTGAGCCGTACAATTGCGAATTTCATCGACTGGAACATGTATATATATTTATTTGTAGCAGGAGAAATTTATACAGCAGTTATACAGAAGTTTTAATTTATTTAGAACCAGCTGTTCCTTTATTTATGTCAGTGATTCGTGGAAAAGCTAACTTATAATTGAAATATGTCCGTGAAAATAACTTGGTCAAAAGACTAACTATGTTTAGAAACAGTAAATGTGTATTTACTGTTTCTAATTTATTTAAAATGAAAGAGAAAATACTCATATTTGTACAATCCAATATATAAGCATATAAAACTTAAATTAAATATGTTTACACAGTCCTAGCCAAAAGTCCCTTACCCCTCGTATCTTTTGAACGGTTATACTTATAATAGTGAAATTTGCTTCTCAACTAGTCATCACAGTAATAATAGTCATAGATGACATTACAGAGCCACTGTGGCCAATAATTTTAAATGGGACCGTATGACCGTATTTGTTTGGAAGGTATTAAAAATACCTTTTCAATCATACCAGTTTTGTTTGGTTTTAAGCTGATTTTGATGAATAAGTTAAATAAATAATAAAATTGTAGTTTCCCATTTAATGATTAAGGATTTAGGAACCAGTTCTTATATAAAGTGTTCCAAATGTAATCCGTCTACTATCTGACAGTAACGCCTCATATTGCTAAACTCTTGTCGTACTTGTTCAAATATGTCGGGGGAAATTGTCCTACATTTTTCACCAATTCGTTGTTTCACAATGTCAATACTGTCGGGTGCTTTAGCGTAAACTTTAGATATCAAGTACCCCACAGAAAAATCCAATGATGTGAGGTACGGTAACCGACTTCACTGGTTACGTTATCATAGATAAAAACACGCCCAACTGTGTGGTTTCCCAAGATACCTTTTCAAACATTTACTTTTTCTGGAAATTTAGTATGTTTTTGGCCAAAAACATGAGGATTTTGTGTCACTTCAATACGTCACATTGTGTGTGTTAACATTTCAATTTAGGAAAAAAGAACTTTCGTCACTAAAACAAATTGTTTGTAAGTAATCTGGCAGATGGTTAATTTGATTGGCCACATTCTCACAGAATTCTAGTCTTCCGTCGGAGTCATCATCTGAAAGTTGGTGCACAATTATTAATTTGTATCGAAGAAATTTGTTGTTGTTTTTTTAGCCAATATTTGGTGTAATTCTTTTGACTGATTCCACAGAGAGACGCAATTTGAGCTGTAGAAGAAGGACGGTTCCCTACCATTTCTGTCATTATGTTAATTTTTTTATCATCACTAATAAATTGTTGGTCGACCAGATCGTTTGGCATCTTGAACACTATCTGTCTCTTCAAACTTCCAAAAAAAACTTCCTCAAATGAGTCCTCGATATAGGGCGATCAAGATCAAGGTACCTCTCATTAAAAAGACGTTCCGCTGCAGGGAAACTGTTTTTTTATAGACCAATTATTAAGGCAGATGCTACTTTGTAGGCTACAGTACGTACCGTTCTGCCCCTGCAAACATTTAAATGTCTCGTTAAACAATAATTAAACTAAATATACAATTTAAATGCAATTTAAATCAACAAACATTTGTCTAGGAGCTATGATGTCTTCAACAAACCAAACAGTTTGTAGCAGTAGCAGTAGCCCAGGAACCACCTTTACACATACATAGACAAATGTTAGCCAACAAACGTCTAATAACATATAGATCGTTTAATACAAGTATGGTTTACAAAATAGGTTTACTTTTCACAGAAAATAAAACAAATTAATACTGGAGAATAAAAAATTTTCCAATCTTATATATTACAGCTACCAAAATCTTCTTTTTACGAACAAGAGCCTAAAGTTCTGATAGATGGACTAACCATTATAATGCTTTCTTATACAGACGGATCAAAAACTAATGAAAGTGTTTCGCTGTTTTAAAAAACAATTATGTTAAGAAATATCAAATTCCTGAATGTTGTTCTATTTTTACAGCCGAGGCTGCTACCATACAGAAAGCACTAACTTGGTATGTCACTTACTACTGTGAGAACATCGTAATAGTATCAGATTTTCAGACAGTATTACAAACTATCCGTAACCATCCATTAGATAATTTCCAAAACTCCACTATTCTTAATATCAAAAAATTATTACATGGACTAACATTCGCAAAAAAAGAGTTACTTTACTCTGGGTTAAAGGTTTGTGTCTAAAATATACCTTGAAACAGTCATGTTAAAGGGTACATACACCTGCGATAACATTGCCAAACTTTTACTGTAAAACATATTTTTGTGCAAACGAATGATCTAGACAATTATTCTAGAATAGTGTCAAGTGGTGGACCACTTGATATTATTTTTGACTATTTTATTACTGTTTGTAATATAGTCGTTTGATGTGATCTCCCTACTACATTCTACTGCAATTATTAGTTTTGTTCACAGATTTTAATCTTTAAAATTCATTGTTCTTTCAAGTGAACAGTATGTCAAAGATAGGTACATAGAAAATGTTGTAAAATTACATTTTTAATGATTTCCATATTCGTGTGTCATTATTTTTTACAGATTTTACATGAGACTGTCTGACATCATGACTATATATATATTATATATATATATATATATATATATATATATATATATATATATATATATATATATATATATATATATATATATATATATATATATATTGTTATGATGTGTTTTTTGTTTGAATGATGAGCAATGAGTATTTTTAATAATATAATATATAGGGTTTTTATCGCGGTTCTCAAAGAATTAGCTTGTAAGTACTTTTTTAAATTATCTTTATTATAACTATTATGAAACACACATATATATATCTAACCTAGCCAATGTAAATTTAAAATAAACTATCTTTAAATTGATGTTCTTATAAAACTAATTAAATTCTATAGACAATGTTAAATTTAAACAAACTATCTTCAAAATTGAAATTGTTATAACACTAACTAAATTATATTAACAAAATTTTGTACCTTTCTTTCACTGAATGCCTAAATGAACTGTTTTCCACTATATATATTCTAATCACCACTGAATGTCTTCGTACTTCGGTTATCCTTGTTTTTGTGAAATTTCTTTTTCCAATTATCAGCTTCTACCAATTTAAGATATATTTTTCTTCACCAGCATTTATATACCACCAAGCAAACCAGCAAACAGCATTTATATTTATTCTTCTTTTCAATATACCAATATCCAATTATTATAAGTTGATTTATACTAATCTCCAACCATAACATAATTTAATTTCTTCCAATATACCTTTTTTAATTATATTAAACAATTGGACTATTTGTACTTGATTCACTGACTCCAACTAACTTTCATATTTCTTACTAAACTTTTCTGACTGACTTCTTGAAAATTCTGAACAATTTACTACATTAACTAAATGTGTCTACTAACTTTCATAATGAACTGGCCTGACTTCTGACTAAAAACTCCGATCTTGAATCCAAATCACGAGTATTTATATCTTTTTGGATATTCTAGAACCATCTGGTAAGAGATCATGTTCCAATTTGTTCTATTTCTTCGATATGGATGTTCTCGAAAAAATATCTGTTCCATCCACCGACATAATCATTATTCCAGAATATTCGACCGTAAACAATGGTCACACTCTGCACTCTGGAGAATTCGTTAATGTTCCATTAATAATTTTGTTGACATTTAGGCTTTTCAGATCAGAATAAACATTCAAATTAGTAACTAACACTCTAATTTAATAAAATACACATTTCAAACAATATATTATTATAACCCCACTTTATATTCGTAAATATTCTTAAACGTCACTTCAGAGTAAGTATATCTGTCTATCACTCACTGTATAGTTGGTTGCCTATGCACATGGCTCACTTAAATATATTTACAACATTAAAATACAACTTTTTAAAATTATTATATGCTAATTTATTAAAAATGCCCTCACATAAATATATTTTTATTAAATTCTCTAGTATATAACTTATTAAAATAACCAAATACTTTTAATATCTAATATTATGTAGTATATAACTTATAAATTAATTTTTTTAAACAATATCATTTCAAACACCCCAAAATTAAATTTAAAATAAATAATTTACTTATTATTTTTTTAAATATTAATTTTCTTATCCACATACCTTAGTAATTATAATAAATGAAATAATTTAATTTCCTATTTTAATTGTTCTATCAAATACATCCCTGTTCGCTGTCTATGTTAAACTGTCATGTCAAATAAAGTTTGTGTGTTGTTTTATTGTGTTTACATTTTACAATGGATGTTAAGATACAAATCTAGGAATTATTTCCATTCAACAGGCTTTCATCCATATAAATTGGTAAGTTTTATACTTTATTATATTAGAAAGACATTTATAAAATCAATTTTGTATCTAACCCCCAAATTATGATTTTTAGGGTACAGAATAATTTCCATATATACAAAATTCAACAAGTATGATGTCAAATTGATTCACAACAAAGAAATCTACCATCTATGTATGAAATGGATCTATCAGTAAGTTATTAGTGTTATTATATTTGTGTTAAAGGTATAGAAAACATTATTCAATCTCTTCATGATATTGAAAAATGTCATTAATATGAAACATGCCTCTTAGTCTGTTCTCTGCATCTATTAACACATAACTATTTAGTCCATTCTGATTTTCAATTCTATATGGACCTTCAAACATTGGTTGTAATTTCTTACAACGATTTTCTTTAACATTACTTTTTCTAAGTGAACGAATTAACACTTGGTCTCCTTTTTGAAATGTGATTGGTTTTTTTATATTTCGATTTTGTCTTCTGATATATTTTTCAGCTTTCCTCCTAATTCGGTTATTCACTTTCTGCATTACTTGTTCTAACATATCCTGATTATATTCACTAATCCACTTTCTGTTTCCTATATGGCCAAACATTAAATATTCTGGTACTTCCTCTGTATTCAAATTATGTGTATTATTTAAAAAATATTCTACTTGTGGTATATGTTGCTGCCAAGTTTCATGTTGGTTTTGGCACAGTATCCTTAAATATTTTATAACTTCTTTAATATATCTTTCTGCAGGATTTGCCTGAGGATGTCTGATACTTGTAAAATGAATGTTGATTCCCTTTTTCTCACAAAATGTCCGAAATTTTTGGTTGTTAAAATATGTAGCATTATCTATTATGCAATTTCTAAATGGTCCTATTTCTTCAAAAAATTGATTAATATATAATTTTAATGTTTTAACATTTGTTCTGGAGCATGGATATAGTTTAATAAATTTTGTATATAAATCAACTATCACTAGTATATGCTTTTTTCCTGTTGGACTGAGAACTAAATTTGAAATAAAATCGATGGAAACTGTATTTAGTTTTTCATATACAACATTAGATTTATATGTGTTCTGGTTTTTGAAATTCTTTTCTTTGTTTAGTTGACATATTGGGCATTGGGTAGTAATTTCTTTTGCTATACTTATGTCATTCTTTGCAAAATAATTGTCCCTCAATAGCATCCATAGCTTTCTTGAACCAATATGCATATAATTATTATGTAAATTTTTCAATATTTTCTTTGCTAAAGTTCTAGTTATTACATATACTTCTATGCCATTTATTATTTTATAATATACCCCATCTTTCCTAAGGACTTTTTGTTTTTCACTCAAATTGATCTGATCTCTTATAATTTCTTCTTTAGAATATAATCCAGTACTTTCTACTAATTGATTTAATCCAATTTTTATTGTTCGCTGCCCTTTTTGTGGTATATTTTCTAACCTTGATAAAGCATCTGCCACTATATTGGATTTTCCAGAAATGTATTTGATTTCAAAGCAGTATTCACTAAGTATTAGACTCCACCGATGTATTCTACTGTTTCCATATTTGTTATTTAATATAGACGTTAAAGCTTGGTGATCTGTTTCTATTGTAAATTCATTACCCAACAAATAAAATCTTAATTTTGTGACACAGTGTATTATACTTGCTAGTTCTAATTCTGAAACTGAGTAACCCTTTTCATGTGGCTTTGTGATTCTTGAAATGAATTGTATTGGGTATTCGACCCCATCATGTATTTGTAATAATACCCCTGATAATCTCTCTATTGATGCATCTGTTCTTAATATGAATGGCTGTGTGTAGTCAGGATAGTATATTTTCAAATTTGACAGAAAAATGTTTTTAATTTCTTGGAATGCTAGTTCTCTTCTCTGATCCCATCTCCATTTTACACCTTTTCTCAGTAGTTCAAGTAATGGAATTTCTTTTATACTTAGATCTGGTATCATCCTTTTATAATAATTAATTATTCCAATAAATCCTCTTAAAGTTCTTAAATTGTGTGGTGTTTTATATTCCTGAATGACTTGTGTCCGTTCTGGATCCATTTCGATTCCCTTAGTGTTAAGTTTATAACCTAGATATATGACTTCTTTTTGAAAAAATGTACATTTTTCTTAATTTATTTTTAGTCCAACTTTGTCTAATCTATTTATTATAATTTTTAGGTGTTTCTCATGATCTTCAGCCGTTTTAGAAAAAATTAATATATCATCAATGTAGTGAATTACAAAATGTTCATATTGATCCAAAATATCATGAAGACATCTACATAGAGCACTGCAAGATGATTGAAGTCCAAATGGTACTACTTTGAATTGATATACTACTCCATCTATCTGAAATCCTGTATACTGTCTACTTTTTCTTTCTAGAGGTATTAACCAAAAGCTATGCTGTAAATCAATTTTAGTGAAAAATGACATTCCTGTAATTCTTCCTAGTATTCCATCTATACTCATTGGTGCTTCAAATTGCTTTTCAGTGATCTTGTTAATATTCCTTGCATCCAAACATAACCTGATTTCACCTGATCTTTTACGCACTACTACTATAGGGTTGATAAAACGTGTATCTGCCTTCTCAATGATTCCATCTTCTAACATATTATTAATTGTTTTGTTTACTTCTTCTCTGTATTTATATGGTATTGGGTATGATTTTGTTTTAAAATCTTTTTCTTCTTTAACTTTTATACTATGGATATAATTTTGTGCAATTCTATTTTCTTTATTGACAAGTCCCTTGTGTTGCTGCAATATGGAAATGACTATTGATTTATATTCTTCAGGGCAATTTAAAACTTTTATCATATCTTCTTCTTTACAAATAAAATTATTCTTCATTATGTACTCATTATTCCTTGCTTCCAATTTTACGCACTCCGCCTCGTAGGCATCCATCTGCTTAAAATTTCCATTCCTTAAATATTCACTACAATAATTATTCTTTACATTCTTTTGGGACATTTCCCTATCATCAAAATACATTTCTTCTTCATAAACATCATTATTTTCTTTTAATAATATCCTATCAACTCTTATTCCTTCTTCTACCTCATCTTTCTGCATAAATTTAATTATTTGCCCTTCCAAAGTTACCATTTTTTCTTCAAAATCTATCTTTACTTTCTTCTTTTCCAATTCATCATTTCCCATTAATATATCAACACATAAATCCTTGACAATAAATCCTTGCATATTAATTTCTTTATTAAGAATATTAATTTTAAAATTGGCTAGTTTATCAATTTCACCCAACTTCTTATTATTTGCACCAATAATTTTAATTTTTGGAATCTTTATTATATCTGATAGTTTTAATGTATTAAAAATAAAATTCTCCGAGACTAATGTACTTTCTGAACCAGTATCTATCATAATTTTAATCATTTTATTTTTGGCCAAAGCATTTATATAAATTAAATTAATAGATTCAATAATTTTCTCTTCATCTAAAGAAATAAATTCAGAAGGTTTTTCATAATAGCAATGGCCTAACTTGTAATTCAGAAAGTTTACTGCACAAAATTTTGATTATTAGAATTGTCAGATTGTATCTGACCACTTGGATCTGATGTCCTATGTCTTTCCCTACTATGACTTCTACTCACATTTTCTTGCCTTGTACTATTTCGTTCCCTGTCTTCGCAGCTTCTATTCCTTCGAACACAATTTACCTGTCTGTTATAGTTAGGTCGCTCTGTATTTCTTCTATTGTTAAAATCTTGTCTATTATTATTAGTACTGTTATTAAAATGTTGTCTATTATAATTAGTATTATTATTAAAATTTTGTCTATTATAACTAGTATTATTATTAAAGTTCTGTCTATTTGGATTACTGTTAGTATTATTAAAATTTTGTAAACTATCACCATACCTAGTATTATTGTTATATGATTGTCTATATTGTTGATTATCATTTTTATTATATTGAAAGTTATTGTTGTTTTTTCTGTTGTTATTATTACTTGTCATATTGCCTCTTTGTATTCTTTGAATAAAATTAATAAAACTATCTATTGTTTGAATATTTTGTACAGTTACGGTTTGCACAACATCAGCATCAAAATGTCTAGATACATTTAAGACTGTTTCATCCTCTCTAAGTGGTGGTTCTAAATATTTTGCAACTGTTATCAATTTCAATGCATAATCTACCATATTTGATTTTAAATTTTGATTATACTTTCCAAAATATAGAATTTCTCTAAACTTGGCTTGCTCTAATTCACCCCAATAATAATTTAAAAATTTATTTTCAAATGTTTGAAAATTATCTAAATCATTCTCAATACTAGCAAACCAAGTTGCTGCATTGTCATTTAATGTCATTCTAATATAATCTTTAATATCATTAATATTATTCACCAATCTTAATTTATGTTTTAAACTATTTATGTATACTCTAGGATGCAAATTTTTTATATTACCAGAGAATTTAATCCCAGTCTCATTTGTTAAATTTAAGTAAGGTCTCCCTATGTCTCTCATTTGTGAAATATCATCTATTCTCTGTTCCACATTTCTTATTTGATTACTATTTATTTGGATATTTTGTTGTATATCGTCTAATTTTTCTTCTGTGTTTCTCCTGTCTTCGTTAATTTTTACTTCTAAGTTACATTTTTGTAACTCTATTTTCTGTTCTATATCTATCTTATTATCTTGAATAATCCTCTTTACTTCTGTCCTCTCATTTTCTATCCTTTTCTTGTAGTCATTCCGTATAATTTTTATTTCATTTGCTACTTTTTTCTCTGCAGCTTCAAGTTTTTTATCCATTTGTTTTTCTATTTGCTTTACAATTTTATTATTATTATCTTCTATTTTCTTTTCTAATTTTCTATAATTCTCTTCCATTTTTTTCGTGTTCTCTTCAATTTTTTTCGTATTCTCTTCCATTTTCTTCGTAGTCTCTTCCATTTTCTGTTCCATTTTTTTCATGTCTTCTTTGACTTCTTTTGAATTCTCTTCTATTGTCTTGTTCATCTGCATCATTAATGACATCAAAGCTGCCATATTGACATTTTCCTCTCTTTCTGGATTCATTTCTGCAGTATCTTGTGGAACTTGAACTAAACTCTCCTCTTGTATAGGTTGTGTTTCTACTTCCACATCTTCTTCATTCTTTTTGCTTCTTGTACCTTTCTTTCCTTGAGACATTTTGAGACTTTACTTGTTCAAATATAATTAAAATTAAAATCTATACTTTTTCTTTCTACTGATAATTAATTTAATTATATGAGAGCACTTATCTTCCCAAACTAATTCTTTTAAATAGAGAGCCACCGCGTTGGGTGCCAAATTGTTATGATGTGTTTTTTGTTTGAATGATGAGCAATGAGTATTTTTAATAATATAATATATAGGGTTTTTATCGCGGTTCTCTAAGAATTAGCTTGTAAGTACTTTTTTAAATTATCTTTATTATAACTATTATGAAACACACATATATATCTAACCTAGCCAATGTAAATTTAAAATAAACTATCTTTAAATTGATGTTCTTATAAAACTAATTAAATTCTATAGACAATGTTAAATTTAAACAAACTATCTTCAAAATTGAAATTGTTATAACACTAACTAAATTATATTAACAAAATTTTGTACCTTTCTTTCACTGAATGCCTAAATGAACTGTTTTCCACTATATATATTCTAATCACCACTGAATGTCTTCGTACTTCGGTTATCCTTGTTTTTGTGAAATTTCTTTTTCCAATTATCAGCTTCTACCAATTTAAGATATATTTTTCTTCACCAGCATTTATATACCACCAAGCAAACCATCAAACAGCATTTATATTTATTCTTCTTTTCAATATACCAATATCCAATTATTATAAGTTGATTTATACTAATCTCCAACCATAACATAATTTAATTTCTTCCAATATACCTTTTTTAATTATATTAAACAATTGGACTATTTGTACTTGATTCACTGACTCCAACTAACTTTCATATTTCTTACTAAACTTTTCTGACTGACTTCTTGAAAATTCTGAACAATTTACTACATTAACTAAATGTGTCTACTAACTTTCATAATGAACTGGCCTGACTTCTGACTAAAAACTCCGATCTTGAATCCAAATCACGAGTATTTATATCTTTTTGGATATTCTAGAACCATCTGGTAAGAGATCATGTTCCAATTTGTTCTATTTCTTCGATATGGATGTTCTCGAAAAAATATCTGTTCCATCCACCGACATAATCATTATTCCAGAATATTCGACCGTAAACAATGGTCACACTCTGCACTCTGGAGAATTCGTTAATGTTCCATTAATAATTTTGTTGACATTTAGGCTTTTCAGATCAGAATAAACATTCAAATTAGTAACTAACACTCTAATTTAATAAAATACACATTTCAAACAATATATTATTATAACCCCACTTTATATTCGTAAATATTCTTAAACGTCACTTCAGAGTAAGTATATCTGTCTATCACTCACTGTATAGTTGGTTGCCTATGCACATGGCTCACTTAAATATATTTACAACATTAAAATACAACTTTTTACAATTATTATATGCTAATTTATTAAAAATGCCCTCACATAAATATATTTTTATTAAATTCTCTAGTATATAACTTATTAAAATAACCAAATACTTTTAATATCTAATATTATTTAGTATATAACTTATAAATTAATTTTTTTAAACAATATCATTTCAATATATATATTATATATATATATTATATATATATATATATATATATATATATATATATATATATATATATATATATATATATATATATATATATATATATATATATATATATACAGGGTGTCCCGAAAAATAGTGCGTTCCTTAAAGGTATGGGCTGAGTGTAGCATTTAAAACAAAAAAGTCTTATAACATTTTTTTATAAAGTCAACCGTTTTCAAAAAAAATATATATATTTAATTTAATCCATTTGATTAGTGTCCATAGAAAAGCAAATACATCCGGCAACGTTGCGCTCCAAAAGGTATGGGCAGAATGCGATAGTTTAATTTATTTTGCTACAGAAAAGGTACATTATTTGTAAACAGTTGTAATTACCCGTAGCTCAAGAATAAATAGTATTGTCATGTTTTCGATTCTCGAGTATCACGATATGTTAATTACGTACGGTGAAGCCCCCTGTGACAGTAATAGGGCTGTTAGACTTTATGTTGAACGCTATCCCGAACGACGACATACTAATGCCCGAAGTTTTGTGAACGTGTCCCAAAGGTTATTAGAGACGGGTTGTGTGATACCTAAAAAAACTAGCGGTAGAACACGAAGTAACCGTAGACTAAATGCAGAAGATCTGATTTTGGATATAGTCAGTAATAATTCAAGAGTAAGTACTCGATCTGTGGCTAGAATGGTTGGCATTTCAAAAAACATTGTTCACAAGACATTTACGGAACAACTGTTACATCCTTACCATTACCAACGAGTGCAAGATTTACACCAAGGCGATTTACCTAGAAGATTAAGATTTTGTAGATGGTTTCAAAACAAAATCGCCAGAGAACCCGAATTTCCGTGCAAAGTGTTGTGTGCAGATGAAGCTTGTTTTACGAGAAATGGTGTGTTTAATTTTCACAATTGTCACGTGTGGAGTGATGAAAACCCGTATGCTATACGTAGGACAAATTTTCAAAAACAATTTAGTATAAATTTATGGGCTGGGATTATTGGTAATCGTCTGATTGGACCGTACGAACTTCCCAGAAGATTGAATGGAGAATCCTATTTAAATTTTTTTGCAGCATGTTCTACCGATCCTTCTTGAAGACGTTCCGTTACAAATACGCTCTGAAATGTGGTTTCTTCATGACGGGGCTCCAGCACATTTTACAAGACATATTAGAGATTTCCTCGACATCACTTTTCCTCGTCGTTGGATCGGTAGAAATGGACACATTCTGTGGCTAACCAGAACACCAGAATGCAATGTTATGGACTTTTATTTTTGGGGACATCTAAAATCATTAGTATACGACAACCAGGATGAAATTAAAACAAGAGCTCAATTGCGACAACGAATTTTTGATGCTGCTGAAATAATCAGACATAATTTACATACTTATAATATTAAGAACAATTGGATTCGTCGAATAAACGCGTGTATCTGTGCAAATGGTGGCCATTTCGAACATTTATTGTAATAATAATTTTCCATGTAAGTAAAAACAGTATTCAAACTTTAATTATTAAATATTTATTAAAAACAAATACATGCTTTTTCTCTATCACTGTCATCAGTATCAATACATATCATGCCTAACGATCGATGATTCACGATAGATGATTTACAGTAATTAACGAAGAATAACAAGAAATGCAACGTTGCCGGCTGTATTTCCTGCGAACAATAATCAAATGGATTTAAATTAATTTTTATTTTTTTTTGAAAACTGTTAACTTCATAAAAAATGTTATAAAGACTTTTTTGTTTTAAATGCTGCAATCTGCACATATCGTTAAGGAACGCACTATTTTCCGGGACACCCTGTATATATATACATACATATATATATATATATATATATATATATATATATATATATATATATATATATATATATATATATATATATATATATATAATATAAAATTAGTATCTCTCGGGTTTAGGTTCAATAAGTAATATTAAGTTTGGAACTAGATTTTATTGTCCCTTTAAATCAACGTTTCGGCAGGAATCCCTTACCTTTGTCAAGATTCTAAAATATACAGGATTAAGAACAAAAATTCATTGTAAAAGATATAAAACTTACCAAAACTTAATACTGACATTACTGAATTGACCGAAGTAAAAATTGATATCTGATATCTCATGGTTTACTCTTATTAGTAAATAACTATTTTTATATGGGCGTATCGTTGTTTTCGGAAAAGATAAAGTGGGGATATGTTAAGACTTTAAGAGTTTTTTATGGTGTTATATTTATTATTATTTAAATCAGATTGAAATATATTTCATTTAGGTTCTGTATATCTTTTTTGTCGTCGATTGTGTTGGTATTTCTTTTTATTTCTATTGATTCCTATATCTCTCTCTTCTTTTTGTTTTGTTCGGTTTTTAAAATTTTGATATTTTCGAAGTCAAATTTATGCTTCTTCTTATTTTCATGTTTTGTGAGCGCAGTGACGTTCTGGTCATATTTGTGAGAACAAATTCTGGATTAAAGCAGTTGACTGGTTTGCCCGATATAGGCACCTTCACAGTTAATACATGGTATCTCGTAAACAACAAGTGAATTTTTGAGTTTTGGAATTTGTGTTTTAAGTTTAGTGAAATATTTATTTAAAAGGTTGTTGCCTTTGTCACTGAGTCACTGTTATGTTATGTTTGGCTAAAAGATTTGTTAGTTGTTCGGATAAAGCTTTTATATATAGAAGAGTTGTATATGTAGTCTTGATACTGTTGGGTTTATTGTTATTTATATTATTGTAAAATTTATAGTCTTGTTTTGGAAATAGTTTCGATTAGATGTTCGGGATATGCAATATTTAGAAGGGCATTTTATGCCTTTTGTGTTGCAGTTGGCCTGTATTCTAGATTTGTTAGTTTTATAGATTTATCGGCAAGACTTATACTTACAGACTTCTTATGGTAGAATGGATGATGAGATTTATAGTTGAGATATTGTAAAGACCATGTTTCTTTTGTAAACCACATACTTTTATTTGTAATATTAATGCGATGTAAGGTGATACCCAGAAAATTAATTTATTATTTTGTTCAATTTCTATAGTAAACTTTAGTTTTGGATGGTAACTGTTAATAACCGTAGTTACTTAATAACTGTTAGTAACTGTTAACAATAACAAAATTAAATCAATGTGGTTTACAAAAGAAGCATGGTCTTCACGGTATCTCAACAAAAAATATCACCATCTGATATCATCAAATATCTCCCATCACAAGTCTATAATTATAAGTCTTGATAATAAATCTATAAAACTAACAGATCCAGAATACATACCAACTGCAATACAAAAGGCAAAACATGCCCTTTTAAATAATGCATATCTCAAACATCTAATCGAAACTATTTTCAAATCAACACTAAATAAATTTTACAACAATACAAACAACAATAAACCCAATAGTATCCAGACTTCGTATACAACCCTTCTATATATAAAAGCTTTATCCGAACAACTACCTAATCTTTTAGGCAAACATGCCATAACAGTGGCTCACAAAGGCAACAACCTTTTAAATAAATATTTCACTAAACTAAAAACACAAACTCCAAAACTCAAAAAACCACATGTTGTTTATGATATACCATGTATTAAATGTGAAGGTGTCTATATCAAGCAAACCAGTTAACTGCTTCAATCCAGAATTAGTTCTCACAAATATGACAAGAACAACATCACTGCGCTCGCAAAACATGAAAATGAGAAAAAGCATAAATTTGACTTCGAAAATATCAAAATTTTAAAAACCGAATAAACAAAAAGAAGAGGGAGGTATACGAATCAATAGAAATAAAAAGAAATACCAACGCAATCAATGACAAAAAAGATACACAGAACGAAAATAAAATATATTTCAATTTGATTTAAATAATAATAAATATAACACCATAAAAAACTCTTAAAGTCATAATATATCTCCACTTTACCTTTTTCTAAAATACCAACGATACGCCCATATAAAAATAATTATATACTAATGACAGTAAACCATGAGCTATCAGATATCAATTTTTAATTCGGTCAATTCATTAATGTCAGTGTCCCGTTTTATGTTTTGGTAAGTTTTTTTATATATTTTACAATAACGTTTTGTTCTTAATCCTCTACATTTTAGAATCTTGATAAAAGCAAAGGTTTCCTGTCGAAAAGTTGATTTCAATGGACAATAAAATCTAGTTCCAAATTTAATATTACTTATTGAACCTAAACCCAAGAAATACAAATTTTATATTAAATATAGTATGGTTCAAGAAACGCCATAAAGCTATATATATATATATATATATATATATATATATATATATGATAAAATTTTAGAATAACAATTGAGTAAACTTGGATGCTGCTTATCTTCACCGTCGAAAAACCAGCAACAAAAAAAATATTTGAGGACGAAAATCTTACAGTTAAAAAATATTGCAAATATTTATTTATGGAAATAAGTACGTACAATACCTGTGTAAGACGAAGACGAAAGATTTGTTACTTACTAAAAAACCATATAAGATATCGTAGATATGAGTAAATTTACAGCAAAAATAATTTTATTTAAGGTTTTCTAATTACTAGATGTACTTTCCCAGTAACAGTATAGATATATAAGTATCATGAATTTTATGTAAAATATAATGGAAAAAATTAAATGTTTATAAAAAAGTTAAAATATCCAAAAATAGCCTTGCTATTCGTAGGGAACGGATAATGTCAGAGGCACTTGGCTTGATTAAATCTATTGTAAATGTATATATTCAGGGTTTCTGCATTCACTCTTGCCTAACAATGAGTGATTATCTCGAAATTTTAGTAAAGTGCACCTGCATAAACCGTAATGGTATCTTTTAAAGAATAGATGATAGATTGCAAAATGCAAATTTAGAAGGTTCTGTTTGCAACATCTGAAATAATGTATAATTGTCATTATTATTTGTGTCGTACTGACAGACATAGCTTGCCCATATTATATTTATGATACACTTCTTACCAAGGTACTATTTTTAGTAAAAATTCTGGTCAATTACGTTGGAAAGACCCGTTTAAAATTTGATATTTTTGTTGACGAAAATAGAGTTTTCTAATTTGTTAATTTTTTTAAGTTACTGTACCAGTGGATCTACAGTGCTTTAGTATAATAAAATTTTTATTAACATAGAATATCTTAAAATTGGGAAACTTCTTAAACTAGTATTTAATAATGATCAACAAGTATCAACCTAATAATAAATAAAACAGTAATAAATAATAATGTAATACAATATCTGTTTTTAGAAAAAAAAATAATATTTTCAATTCATAATCTCAATTTCCAATACATATACAATGTATGTTTGTAGTCGCAAAATGGAAAATTTAGTAGCTTCTGCGTTTAGAGTACATATAATATAATCCAGTATATCCATGAAAATCATTGATTTCACGTAAAAATCTTATATTTGATTGTTATGAAAGGTGTATGAGGGGTAACTGATGGAAAATTTGTGAAGATTTACAGTTGATTTTGCTTTTCTTTACAATTTTAAAATGCGAAAAAGCTATTTTTTCTTTATAATGTCTCATCTATTTTAGAGAAAAATGGTTTAAATAAAAGTTGTAGCTCATAAAAAGTTTTTTACAAAAAAAGATTTATAAAAAAAACTTTTATTTCAACCAATTCTTCCTAAACTGTACAAAAACGTTTTAAAAGCAAAAAATATATTTTTCACTTTAAAAAAAAAAGCAAAATCAGCTGTAGGTCTTTACGGATTTCTGATCAGCTACCCTTCATCTATCTTTTAGAACCTTCAAATCTCTGTATAAAATTTTTACCTGAAATCAATGATTTTTTCAGTTTTTCACATTAGAGTGGTCCACCACAGTCAAGAAAAAAAGCAGAAGATATCTTATACAGGTATCTACACATTCTGTAAGATATATAAGGGGTAGTTGATGACAATTATGTGAAGAAGTAAAACTAATTTTGCTTTGTTTTTTCTATTAAACGATGGTAAAAATATAAAAAAATAGTTCTTGCCTATAAAACGTTTTTTATACATTTTAGAGAAAAATAATTCATACAAAAGTTTTAAATCATAAAAAGTTTTTTAATACTGAGAGTTTCAAAATTAAAATACATAAAGAATTCACCAAGATAACTGCAAAAGCTCTTATTTTGCAGTAATTTATAAACGTTAATAACTTTTTTTGAATAATGATATGTATTGTTGTAACCTGAGCAAACTACACTGGGATGCAAAATTAACCGGACACTTATGATTTTTTCTTAAAAGAGTTTAAGATGTTCCCAATTAAGTATTTAATTGTAGACAAAATTTAGAAGTCAAATTTATTACAACTCAAGAATGTTACTCAGAGAAAACAATAAACAATTAAAAAAATTTAAAAATCCGCAAAGAAAAAAGTATTATTTTTTATTTTAATATAAACAATTTTTATGGAAAACAGTGTTTAGTAGAGTGTATTACCTCCACGAGCCCTAATTACGGCCCTTATTCGATCAGGCATACTTCGGATCAAGGTAGCAAAGTCTGCTTGAGGGATTTGCTCCCATTCGTCATGAACTGCTTGCTAAAAATCATTCATGGTTTCAAACTCACCATGGTTACGTCGAATACGTCGTCCCAGAATATCCCATGCATGCTCTATTGGATTTAAGTCTGCACTTCTTGGCGGCCATGGTAATAAACGAATTCCAACTTCATCCAAGTAATCCCGTGTTATTCTTGCGATGTGGGGACGAGCATTATCTTGCATTAGACGAAAGTTTTCTCCAATAAATGGGGCAAATGGCACTACATGATCTTCCAAACATTGCTAAATATACCGTTGAGCGTCCAAACTGCCCCCTTGAATTGTAACAAGTTTTGTATGAGCCTTTAGGGAAATGCCTGCCCACACCTTTATACCACCTCCACCAAATTGAACTCTCGGAGAAAAACAACATTGCTGATAACGTTCACCAGTTCTTCTCCATATCCTATGCCGTCCATCCGATGAGTATCTGTTAAATCTTGATTCATCCGTGAAAAGCACGGCACTACAATCGTCAACACTCCAATTAAGATGTTCGCGAGCGAAGTGTAAACGTTGCCTCCGATGATCTGCTCTTAATAGAGGTCCCGTGACAGGTATTCTGGACCTTAATCCATATTTATTTAAGCGTCTTCGAACGGTATAAACGGAAACTGTGTTTCTATAGACATCATTTAATCGTTGAACAAGTACTGGTGCTGATAATGTACGATCGCGTAATGCTTGTAACCTAAGAAAGCGATCTTCAACTTGACTTGTGGTTCTTTGTCTACCTTGGTCTCCTAGTGTATTGTCCTGTTTCCCGAAATCTTTGTATTGCATCAAACACTGTACTTCGAGAAATTCCTAAAGCATTTGCGATGTAACGAATGCTCCGCCCATCATCCTGTAAAGCAATAGCTTGTGCTACTTCTTCTGGTGTCATAATTTTTTTAATGCAAATTTTAAACAGGAGACAATCAAAAACCTACAGCCGAACTTATAATCAGGTACAGTACCACAATAAACTTAAATTAATACTAAGCCAATATTTCACATTAATAACAAAACGTATGTGTAAAAGTGTTTTTGTTCGCAAAAAACATCTAAACAGGTTCAAACAAGAAAAAAACTTATCGCTAATAAGGCATAAAATACAATTTCAAACAAATTTAACAAGTTTCGATCTAAACACCAACAAAAAACAAAAAAAATTGAGTGTCCGGTTAATTTTGCACCCCAGTATATTTACTTAGGTATACAAGCAATCTAGGCCCTTGTGCTCGTATCTGTAGAGTTTGGGTGAGGTTGTTTCAAAAATCATATAGAAGTTGTTTGTATTATCTTTAAAATTAAAATAAAACGGTCCTTAAGTTTATCCTCTCAAGGAAGCGAGCTCAAAGAATGGAAATGAAAAATTTAAAATAAAACTATTCTTTTATTATTTTGTAATAAAAAAAAGTTATTAAAAGATTATACGTTAAAATATTAGGTCATCCCAGAAAAAAATAAACAATTTGTGTTTACAGTATTCAATTACCATGAGAAGTGATTAGACGAAACTAAAATTAAAATAGTATCGTAAGAAAACAAACATTTTATATCATGGCATTAGATTATGAATGAGAAATATATGAAAATAAAATTATCCGTTATCCCAAATGTTGAAATTCGTTCACATAAAAATACATTTGTTTATTAGGTAGAATACATAATATAATTAGAAGATCAATAATAAATCACTTCACTGTTATTTAGTTTAGTTTAGTTCATAGATAGTCTTCACTGTTCAATAAAAAAAAATATAAAATGGGTACAACCTGAATTATCCACGAGCTGGTGTGGCGTGCAGAAAGGATATAATTGTTTTTTTACCCTCTCGGTACTCGGCTGGATCTATCAAGCAGGCAAATACAACACACCATAAAAATATAGAGGATAGGGTTTCAGAACACATAACATAAATCCATAGCTATTTATATAACCTTGTGCCAATAAACATAGTTGTAGCAACTATTAAGGCTCCCGGTAAGGATCTAAAATAAATATTTATTTGAAAGTATATAAGAGAAAAGGAATTTTTTGGCTTACCTCGTCAAGAGATCACTCAAACAAAATAACGTCCTGGCTGTTTAACGTTCAAAAAGAGAAAGACAGAGGGAAATTAATTTCGCTGAGTTATTAGGAACTACAGTAGGGTCCTTGAGGTAATTTAAATGCACTCGGCGCATAGATGGCGTGATCAATATTATTTTGAATATTTACTCGGAATTATAATAATAAATTTTTAAAACTTTTGAAACCGTTACAATGTAACTCAATATTGTGGACGTTAATGAGTTTATTAGAGTGTGCTAAATTTAAACCGGATCGGCCAAAAAGTTTATAAGTAATTCAATTTGTTTATCCCGGAGAGCGATTATTTAAACAACTGTACTTATCCAAACAGTTACTTTAGATATATTTTGTAAATCGCAGTCGAATCTTTGAGGCTTCATTTTTTAAATATATAAAAAAAACTTTAACGTTTTACTAAATTTCTTATTAAAAAACTGTTTGAATGAGAGCTGTATATTAACTTTTAAAAATTTTTATGGCATACGCTTATAAGTAGGCCCAATGAAAATCTGGTGAAAAAATACACATAACAAAGAAAAATAGAAACTTTCTATGGCCAATAGGAAATAAGACATTTCCATTGTTTTTTAACAGTAAGAGTTGTAAAAAGATATAACCCATTAAAGTGATGACACTCACCGCTAAGGAAAAGTGGAAAAGAGAACTGGCTGCTGCAATACCTCGGCTTGATTTTGTTATTTGTCATAGAAGGTTCTGCTTTCTTTGAAAGTGTGTTTTCTCACCAGATTTTCATTGAACCTACTTACAAGTATGACATAAAAAATATCAAAGTTACTATAAATGTTTATAAGCTAAAAGTCGACCCTTTTTAAAGCTGTGCCTTATTTATTTATTAAAATGTTGAAGTTTTTTTAATGTATCTTAAAAATGAAAATTCAAAGAATCCATTGTGATTTACAAAATACCTCTATAGTGCCTGGGCAGTGAAACTGCAGTTGTTAAATAATGCCTCTCCGGGATAAACAAATTGAATAATTTATAAACTATTTAATCGATCTATTTTAAATTTAGCATACTTTAATGACTGATTAACTGCCACAATTTTGAGAGGTTAACAAAATTATTAAAACTTATAAATTACTTCAAATTATAAAATGAAAGAACTTTTTATGATTTATTTGAACCATATTTCTCTAAACTCTATGTGAAACGTTTTACATGCAAAAAATGTTTTTTTTTTACTTTTTACAATTGTCTAATAAAAAAATAAAGCAAAATTATCTATAGGTCTTCATGGAATTGTCATCAGCTACCCCTCATATATTTTTAAAAATCTTTAAATAGCTGTATAAGATTTTTTCAGCTTTTTTCCTTCTTGGCTGTGGTAATACCTCCAAATATGTACGAATAAAATTTATATATATTGTGAATGTTACAGGACGGTGAATACCTATCCTACAAAGAAGAAAGTTTTTAAATAATAGTTCTTATCTCGGCCGGGTTCATATTCATGAACCTTGTGTTTTACGCCCAGTAAGTCGACGCCACTGCACTACCAAAGAAGTTAATAACGAAGACGATACTTTTCCTACTGTGGGGTGGTTATACTTTATGAAAATACGAATATAATGAACATAAGAAAATGAACAAATATTATACTACATGACTCTAAATATCGGTTATTTTAAAAACAAAAAAATACGACAACCTGACATTTTTGGTCATTCAATCGGTAATTTTGCATAAACTGTTAAGTCAAATTTAATGTAACATAGCTCAAATTAAAGCTCTTTATATATACTTTCATAATATTGTACTCGTTTTACACTAAAATATTGATTTAATAAAATAAAAATAATCAAACCGATTGAACACCGTTTTTTGTACCTGAAAAGTGCCATAAAAAATTATAACCAACAGTTTGAAGTTTCACGGACTCAGAAGTTACTCCAGGCATCCTCCTTCATTACGCTGTGATGGATTTAAAAATTTAATTAATGCACGTTTTTTCTTCACTGCTTGGGCTACAGGGCTTGCAGCTGTTACTAAAAGATTTTGACTTTCTATGTATTTCTGAGTAAGGGAAAAAAGTTTGAAGAAACAGTTGCAGATATTTCTTTAGGAGGTGCAGGTATTATGGTACAATGAAATAGGAAAAACGCAAAGGCTGAAAGCGTTTAAGAATTCTACTTATACAGTTAGTCGGAGCAAGTGTTACACCCTCTCTTATTATCTATTTTTGTAATAGAAGCAAAATGCTCAGACAGCTTGCGTTTTATACAAACATTATGTACAATAAAAATTTCGAACATGTGTATACACAAAAGGTTTGAACCTTTCATGATACTTCATGACAGCCATAACCTAGATTTTTTAAATTAAAAAGTACATCACGCGACGCCTCATATCAAAGCTTTTAAAATCATTAAAAACTATAAATTAGTAAATGAATACGTTTGTATTATATATTAAAAATACTTTTTATTTTACTTTAAATATCGCACATCCCGATCAAAAGTACCCGACTCAAAAATTGTATTTTTGTGTTTATCTTACCAACAATGTATTATGCATAATCTTTTTCCACAAAAAACAGTGATATTATGTCAAACTTAAAAATGTTTTAGTAAATGAACCGAAATGAAATGTCACAATTAAAAGTCAAAGCTCGTCGTGTGGTACAAACTGTATCATTCCAACTTGTGACAAGAAGGTGCGCTGGTTTCTTGTGAAAAACGTATTAATTCAAAAAGCTATCATTTAACCAAGGTGCTTTTAACGTTTCGAAAAAGTGTTGTAAATCTAATTGTTACATTTAGATTTTAAAAAATAAGTAAGTGTTGAGAAACTATGTTCCTACAAAAGATTAATATTTTAAGTTAAAACAGTATTCGGATTGTTGTGAGGCATTCAAATTCCTACACAGTATTATTTTTACTTATTATTTTTTTCTCAGAAACGTATACCATCTCATTTGTATTAATTTATTTAATGGCAGCTATTCTCTTTTTAATACCATTGTTGTACTAAGTGCTTAAATAATGATTGCAAATATTGGTTTCAGCAAATGTTTGAAAAATCGAGAATCGTTAGGAATATAAAAGCTGCTGCTGATTTGAAGTCACGAACTGAGAAATAAGCACTAATGACGCTATTTTCGAACCATTAGAATATAGTTATATTGTCAATTGTTGACGACAATGAGAACGAAATACCTCCGTCGACAAAATAAAAGTAGTTATTCTTTTTGCTGAATTAAAAAACACTAGCAATGCTGAATTATGTAAATTTAAAATAAATATAACTAGTACCTTTTCTAATCCCACAAAAAATTGTGCCACTATTGTAACAGATAACTTAGAAAACGTTCAAAAAAAACTCAACAGAATCAATAGTGAATTGTCAGTTAAGTAAAGATGATGATGACAGTTTTAGAGGCCCAAATTTTTCAGTTTAACCCAATAGTCCCCGTGTCTGATCTCCTTCTTGGAGCTCATTAGATGAAGAAATACTAGTACAAAAGGCAACTGAGAAAGAAAATAATTTTTTGTATTTGCTAATATTGAAAAATACCCCAAAATAATATTTTCTAAGTTAGTATGAATATGATTTATTTCGGCTCATTGGTTAAAATATAAATACTGTTTTTCCTACTTTTCTTTGGATTTTTGGGGTGATAAAGATTGTACTTTACATTACATTACATTAACTTGTTCCAAAACATCTGATGGTGATATCTTAAAATTCGCTTGTATCACTCATTTTTAAATATTTCTTTACATTCTTTAAATATATATTATGTGTACACACTTTGAAACTACTAATCTGTAAATCGTCCATAGCATGGTATAACATTTAAAATCATAAATTCTAAAACCGGATGAATCCGGTAATTAACCACCGTTACCAAATCATTGTTTACTGTTTTTTAACATTTGTGTACTATAAATAAAATGTATTTGCTTTATTTTACTTATGATGTCTTCCTTAAGTTCTTTGATCTCTTCATTTGTTCTGCTTCTATATTCATTTTGCTCTAATATGATTGGTCCCAGTATGGTTTTCATAATCTTTTTCTCCGCTATTCTTAAGACTTCTTTATCTGTTTTGATCATCATCCTTGTTTCTTCTGCATATAATAATATTGGCCTAATTATGGTGTTATAAATGTTCATCTTAATTTTCTTAGTCAGTGTTTTGCTTTTAAGTAATCTTTTGTTTGCAAAATAAGCTTTATTCGCTGCTAATATTTTTTCTTTTATTTCGGACATCCTTTTTCCGATTTTGCTTATTGTAACTCCTAGGTATTTTAAGTATTCTACTTCTTCAAACTCAGAACTTCCTATTTTGATTTTTTCCTAATCTTAATATTTTTGTCTTTTCTTAAATTAATCTTAGTCCCATTACCTTCCCTTTCTCTTTTATTTCTTCTAGCATTCCTTTCATTATTTTTCCGTCTTTACAATAATAGCAATATCCTCTGCATATGCGATTATTTGACCACCTCTTGTTCTTCGATTTCCTTTATTTATATTTCGTAGTACATATTCTAAGGCTAGATTAAATAGCGTTGTTGATAAGGCATCTCCTTGTTCCATCCCTTTATTTATACTGAATTTCTCTGTCTCTTCTCTTTGTATCTTTATGCTAATTTTTGTAATTCTCATTGTCATTTCTATTAATTTTCTGTGTTTATGTGGAATGTTTAATTTTTTAAGTGCTATCAGTAATCCTTTCCTTTTAATTTAATCAAATGCCTGTTTGGAGTCTATAAATAACATTTCCAATTCTAATTTATATCCGTTTGCTCTTTCCATTATTTGTTTTATTGTATGTATTGCATCTATTGTAGATCTTCCTTCTGTGAATCAACATTGGTACTGTCCCGATGTTTTCTTTGTGATTTTTGGCAACCTCCTTTTTATTACTGATGTCAATATTTTATATGTTGTATTTAGTAACGGTATTCATCTATAATTTTCACAAATTTGTTGGTCTCTCTTTTAATTTATTGTTATGATCTGACCTACCTTCGAGTCCCCTAGCATTTTCTCTTTTTTCCATCATTTCCTCCGTATTTTATTAGGTCCATATTAATTCCACCTTTACCAGGGGCTTTTCCATTTTTGCTTCTCTGTATTACTTCCTCTAATTCCTTTAATGTTGTTTCTTTTGAAATTTCGATGTCTACATTCTTCTTCGTGCACCTTTTCCTCCTCGTTATTCATTTCTTGTCCTGTTATTTCCTCCGTCAAGAGCTCTTTGTAGTAATCCCTCCATACTTGCTTGTATTCTTGATTCTCTATTATCACTGTTCCCTCTTTATTTTTTATTCCGTTTGTTTTGCCTGTGTTTTTTTGTTTTGTTCTTCATTCTTTTTGTAAAAATTTTACGTATTTCTGTTTGTTCATTCCTGCTCTATTTCCTGCATTTTTTCGTCTACCCATCTTCTTTTATTTTGCCTTATCACTTTCTTAGGATTCTGTTTTAGTTTTTCATATTCTTCTCTATCTTCCTCTTTATCTGTTCTTAGAAATTTAATTCTGGCTTGCTTTTTTTCCTGTTATTTCTCTACAATCTTGGTTATACCATCCGCTTTTTGTTTTATCCTGACTTTTACCTACTTGCATATTTGCAGCTTGTTCTATTGATTTTTTTATCGTCTTTCATTCTGTGTTTATATCTTCTGCTTTATATTTTTTTTTATTTGAAATGTGACTGCCTCTTCATATTTTTTTCTTACTTCTTCATTACTCATTTTATTGACAATCCATGTCTTTTTATGTTGATTTTTCTGTTTTGTTTTAATTTTAACTTTTTGTCTTTTAGTGGCTGTGACCATGTAGTGGTCTGAATCTGCACACGCATCTCTAAATGTTCTTACATCTCTTATTGACCATTGTTTTCGTTTACTAATCATTATGTGATTAATTTGACTGTATGTTTTCTGATCTGGTGACCTACATGTTACCTTATGTATTTTAGGGTGTTCAAATTTTGTTGAGCTTATTAACAAATTTTGTTCTTGTTGCTAGGTTACATAGTCTTTGCCAATTGTCATTCGTGTTTTCGTGTATTATATGCTTTCCTGCAATTTGTTGTAAAAAGTCCTCTTTTCCAATCTGGGCATTGAGGTCTCCTAGTACAAATAAGACATCTTCTTTAGGTATTTTTGCTATGGCCTCTTCGACCCTATCATAAAAGATTTATTTTTCGTTTGCATTGCTTGATGATTGTGTAAGGGCATATAAGTTCAACACTGATATATTAAATGGTTTGTTATTGACTCTACTTTACGTACGCCATCCTTTCACATAGTGGCTTGAAATTTATAATTTTATCTCTTAGGTGCCTTAGTATCATGAATCCCACCCCTTTTTGCCTTTGCTTCTTTCCTCTTGGATATACATTGTAAAGTCTTGTTTATCAATCTGTCCTTGTCCCTCCTAACGTAATTCTTGCAGTGCTGCAATATCTATTTTATACTTTTTGAGTTCTTTTCCTATTTCTAGCATTTTTTCAGGAGCTAGCATAGTTCTTATGTTCCATGTGCTTATTTTCAACCCCTCATTTTTTTTGTCCCGTTGTCTTCGTCTTTTATTTTTGTTTTCTTGTCTGTCTTTCTTTATTTCAGTTTTGTTGTACATGAGTTTATCCGTAGTCATTTCCTGCTTCTTTGCCTCGCCCGTCAACAAACAATGTATCCTCTCCTTCCTTGCTAGTTTTTTAAACCACCTCCAGGAAAGTCCTCCAGCTGGTTGATGTTAATATTACATTTCCTTTCTCGACCATCTATTATCAGTTTGTTAGCTTTAATTTGGACAAGTTTACCTTTCTTTATTTCATCTTTTGCTATTCTTCGTATTTCCTTCTAGGATTCAGAATATAGTATGGGGTGTCAATAAGTTATTTCATCGATGACATACTATGACGTCACTTTTACTTTTACTTCCTAAGGAGCAAAAGGCTCCATAGGCGGAAAAAGTACGACTGCTTCCTACAATGAGGCCAAGAAATGTATACTTTGACTAGAGATAGGTGAAAAAAATATTTAATGTCATTTGTCGAAATAAAAGATTTTTTTAACATGTTAGCAATAACCCTCTATTAGACATGAAGTATTTTATACTTAATTAAAGGATCATTTAATAAAGGAGGTTGTCATCTTACAGATTCATTAACTCACTAATGACTGGCAACCTATTAATAATGTATGGTCTTAATTTTAAATGTATGCAAAGCTGCGAATTTGATTAACTACGTTATGAATGTAGTGATCATACAGTGGGATCTTAGACTATAAGTTAAGCGATAAGTCAAAACATCTTTATTAAAATAAAATATTGTAAAATAAAACAGAATAAAATTGAGTAAAATAGAATAAAATAAAACAAATAAAATAAATAAAATAAAATAAAATAAAATAAAATAAAATAAAATAAAATAAAATAAAATAAAATAAAATAAAATAAAATAAAATAAAATAAAATAAAATAAAATAAAATAAAATAAAATAAAATAAAATAAAATAAAATAAAATAAAATAAAATAAAATAAAATAAAATAAAATAAAATAAAATAAAATAAAATAAAATAAAATAAAATAAAATAAAATAAAAAAATAAATAAAATATAATAAAATCAAATCTTAAATTTGATGCATATTAACAGACCCGCAGTATGCTAATTAAATTGTTTGGTCTGTCCTTTGGACTGTCTTTTATTTTAGTTTATTATCAAGACACAGTTTTTTATGTAGCTTAATATATCTTTCAAATAAAATTTATGACGCACCATTAATATTTGAGAGTAAATAAAAAATGTTTTTTATTTCCTTTGTTTCTTTATGGAAAAGAACAAGAACTACAAAGAAAACAACGGTTCAACACTGAAGCATGTGTTGAAATAGTTCATACAAATTTTTCTACAATTGAATCAACGACAAAGGATTGCGTACGATACTTTGATTGAAGCTGTAAACATGAGGTCTGGTGGAATTTACTACCTTCATGCTGGGAACGGAGAGAAAAAACAGTATTAATTTTATTTTTATTGGCAAGGATCATATCGCATTAGTCCTAGCTTTGGATTCATCTAGAATATTTGCAACTTTATTGTAAAGTGAACGAATTAAACGTACCTATGTCTAACATCATCCAATTTGTGGCGGCATGTATAGACGCTCCAATTGACAAATAACAGTGTTTTTGCAACAAGATCAAAGTGCAATTGTGTTTTCGAGGCAGTTTAGGATATTGAAAGTGGTAAAGTAGCTATTGACACGTCGACCGGATTCATTTCATTGCACAGAGATCTTTGGTACTTAACAGACTCGAAAAAGGAGCTTATTGAACTTTGACACACTATTTAATTTTAAGGCGGTACAAAGTTCGGCGGATCAGCTAGTGTTATATATCACCATAACACCAAATTGGAATATTTAGTCCACAAGGAATGTGAAAAATCCTTTTCGGACTAAAATAATTCATCAGAAACTTGGACTAAACATAAAAAAAAAATATATTTTGTATATTCGGTTTATTTTATTTATTACTAAAAATAAAAAAGTTTTTTAAAAGAAGAAAGTAGTATACCTATATATTTAATATTAAATATAAAAAAAGCACACACGTTTTCTTAAGCACTAAAACTCTTTGTTCCCATTAATTTAAAGACGATTTGACTTATTTTCATCAATTTAATTTTTCATCCTGCATAATGCCTTAAAAGCAAAGATAACGAACTCTTCCGGCTTCTTGAACTTTTATAAAATATTTTAACTTTACTTAAAGGATGGATTACGGAAGATTTATAAAATAAATGCTAAGGTACACAGTTTACCCTCGCTTGTAAACTTTTTTGGAGGTTAAAATGCCTAGATTGAATGTTTTGCAGACAATTTTAAATCAATGCGAAGGATTAGCGAATCATAGTTGCAAATTATGATGCGAAATTTGAAAATTGAGATATTTTATAACGAAATATTTGTAATTTTATTGTTATTGTGCAATGTTTAATATTATTTTTTTAGTACTGCGTATCCTATTGCAGTTAAGTGGTTATGTGGAAATTTTAGTGTAAATTTATGCACAAACCTGTATACATGGAACTGAAAAAAGTCGATATTTTGAACAACAAATTGTATAATCTTCGCATTACCTCTTGATGCTCGAACTTACAATCTGGTGCTACTTCCATACTATTAACGTTATTTAATTCGCTACGATGTTTTTATGCTGACTTTAACTAGTTTTCTTTTAATCTTACCTTTATTGGTTGCAATAATTACAGTTTTTATTTCTCATAACAGGGCCGTAATAATAGCGATGCAATCATTTTTCTCTTTACTAGTGTCAATATCTTAAATGAGTGTCTTCGTTTGGCTTAGACTATTCTCATTTGTTTGTACACAAACGAATTGTTTGCTCTAGTAAGCATTTTCAGAATTCCATCTTAAAGATCTTTTGTGTATAACTTACATCCATACGAGTATTTGTATTTTTCGGATAAACTTTAGCGTCAGCTGTCGAGTCTCCTTTAAATTGGAGTTATAATGGAGTTATAATGGAGTGAAGCTAAGGAATGAAAGACACTTAAAGTAGAACATCTCATGTTAGGAGAGGGTTAATAAAACCTCCGTGTCGTCTTGTTGAAACCCGGAGTTAAGCCGTTCTTAGATTATTAATTTATCAATCTACACTTTTTTAATAATTTTAAAAGTTGACTTCGAATATTTATTTTGTACCCTTTCAAATCCATAAATATTAATAAATAGGTCCATTTTTCACTTGCATATTATTAGTATATTTTAGCTTGGATACATTGGATGCCTTAGAAATGTTATAGAACAAGGTTTTTTATGTTTGAAAACAATTTTCAAAGGGGTAAATATTATACACTAACATTTTTTAACCTTAAAAATGGGAAATATCACCATAACACCAAATTAGAATATTTAGTCCACAATTAATGTAAAAAATCCTTTTCGGACTAAAATAATTCATCAGAAACTTGAACTAAACATAAAGAAAAAAAATTAACAAACCCATTAGCATAAGAAAGCTAATGTTATTGTCTCATTTATGTCAGCTATTTTATTTTTCAATTTCAATTGAATAAATATTTTGTATTATTTGTAGTACAATGGCTTGGATTGAAAAGGCAATAAATTTTCTGTTGACTTTATTGAAATTTCTCGAATATTTTCTAGTAACTCCAAAACTGAATATAAATCCAACTGACAACTACATACTATAATCAACAAACATTAAAATATCAACAGCTGTCATAGACTACTTCAAACACTTTATTTGTCATAGATTACTAAAAATATGCATATATATTTTGTAGGTGCAGTAAAATAAAAAGTAAAAACGTCTCAATTTTAATTTTTATATTATATATGTAAAATAAAAAATAAAATCTTGTATATAGGTGTTACCGAATGATTACGCCCATCGAACAACATCCATCCCTCGGGTCAGAGGCCCTCTGACTGGATTATATTGCTCTCTTAGTGTAATCGTCTTAATTACATCATTGGTGCATAAATAACTATAATGCAATTCTATTATTTCATTTTTTATTTGTTGTTTCTAATAATATGTCGAATACAATTTTGTCGAATGTTCTAGTTCGATACATTCTAATAACTCCAATGATTCTTTATGATTTATGGCACTTATGGCTGCAGCATTATTTTCAAAACTGTTTCATTAATCGATCGTGTCCATAAATTGATCTAAAATTTATGATTCAACTAGTGATTTTGCTTGTCGAATGCGAAGAGGGTTACAAGTAATTGCCATCTACAGTATAAATTATTAAAATAATAAACTTCTTGTATTTAATATATATATATATATATATATATATATATATATATATATATATATATATATATATATATATATATATATTTTGTTTATTTTGAGTTCAAACTTAGTTTATTGAGCCAATAAAAAAGAATTATATTTAATTTGTTATCAAAAGTAAAATAATCCTTATATTACCTGTGTTCGATGGATTCAAAAGATTTTCTAGTTGTCTTTTATCGGGAGAGAGAAGAAAGGATAAGAATACAAATATATTACATTACAAAGATTTACGTTTCTTTATTTTATATGAACGAATAAAACAATTATTAAATTCTGTCGTTATCTTATCAATGAGCATACAAGAAAATAAATCAAATTATTATGATAATAAGATTATAAAGCTACATACATTTATATTGCGTGAAAAACCAATTTTACTTAAAATTTTCTTTACTTGAAAAAAGAAACCACAAAACTTTAAACTTTTGATTAGCCTAACAAAACCTCAGTTCTTAAATTTGAATTCTAATGACCATGATGTCGAAACGATCCTTCACAGATATAAAATTCAATTGTACAAACACTTACAGCTTATTTTCTTCTTGAGTTGTATGTTGGAAAATACCCAGAAAAGTCCAGTCTCCTCAACGATGTGATCTCTCCTCTTTGGCACCTCGTCTCTTTCTTAACGTCTCTGCAAACCTCCTGCAGACTACACAAAAAACACCTGATTCACTTCTCCAAACTCAGCTATTTATTTATGACACCAGGACCTCCTTTTGTCAACTTGATGCCGTAAGAATACTTTCACATATACTTTATAAAATGCCCACGGTAGATACAAGGACCTCCTTTAATCTACTTGTTATCTCCTTCTTCAAACTATTCACTTCTTTTCGTTACGCCGGTATCCAAACTCACGAACCACACCCTATCTTGAGACAAACGACTGTTTCCTTTCGATGACCAAAATATGACTAACTTCTCCTCTCTCATGATCGACTCACAAATTCCCATTTAAAAAAGACCGTCCAATCAAAAGCTCAAATTGTGTTTACCATGATTTTGGAAAAGCCTAATTTCGGTTTCAGAGAAAAACTAAATAGCTTACTTTAAAATTGGTTTTTTCAATACATTATTTATACATATTTCAAAAGATTAGAATATGGTCATTTAATACTCGACTATACAAACAATGAAAAGATTAACTTACAGTTAAAATGTCTTCTAATTCTAAACAAAGGTTTTTTGATAATTTTGTTTGAAACGGAAACAAATTTCTATTCTTATCTACACTAAATCTTGTAAAATTACTATATACAATTTGTTTATATTGATATCTTGAAATTTTATTTCGATGGATTTTTTTATTTATTTTTCTTTGGTTGGGAAAGAAGAAACATAACAATATATATATATATATATATATATATATATATATATATATATACATATATATATATATATATATATATATATACATATATATATATATATATATATATATATATATATATATATATATATATATATATATATATATATATATATATATATACATACATATATATATATATATATATATATATATATATATATATATATATATATATATATATATATATATATATTAAACCTAGAGCTAAGATTGGGTCGAGCTTTCGACATCCTCTCTGATGTCTTCTTCAGGCAGTCGAAAGCTCGAAATAGATATCGACGCGGTTCAACCCGGAAGACTGGTGAGTTTAATATTAATTTTCATAATAGTATTAATCTTAGCTCTAGGTTTAATTGTACATATATATATATATATATATATATATATATATATATATATATATATATATATATATGGGTCATTGTTTTGAAAATGTACATTTTGATGTCCTTCAAGCAAAAATAAGGTTTAATAACAAAAAATAATTATCAGAATATTACACTCAAATAAAGTGCATTAAAACCGAAGTTCCTATGATTTTTTAAATTCCACAAATAAAATCTACTCTGTATTTTTTTTTAATTAAAGGGTTCAATTCTCACTTTCGTTAATGTCCCCACCTTGTTCATATAAGCTTTGAAATAGAAAAACAGCATTCTAATATATTACATCTAAATAAATAATTACAGAAAATTATAAAATGGCTGACATTATTTCTTAGTTTTATCATTCTCTATAAAAAATACTTTATTTTATAGTTTAAAATTCGATTTTTATAGGTGTCCTCATCATTCATTCTCACTTTCGTTAATAGAATTATTATTTGACATAAATTTAGTTAGTCGGCGCTGATAGTGTAACATTAAAAGTGTTTTGACAAGTCTTGTTTAATTTAATTAAATCCTTGAGAGAGGTATGTTGTTCTGTGAAATTTAACAAATATTAAGAGCAAAACGGTGTTCAGACCCACAAATGGTAAGCATAATGTTTCACTTTTGTTAATAAGTATATTTAAAAAAAAAAAATTTAATCAATAATGTTTGCAAACGGTATATGCTAGAAAATTAAGCAAAGTAGTTATTTTTAAAATGGCGTCACCATCCAAACAATTTACCCGGGATTTGACGGGAAATTTATAATAAAACCTCACTTAAGTTAATCTCACTTTCGTTAATTTATGTGTTAACGAAATTGAGAAAAAGTTAACATAAATGAAGTTTGATTAAATTTTTATAAAATATTCTTATTTTGTACTTAAATCTTAATAACATATTTTCTAAAAAATAAACATACATTTTTTTAATTTAATATGCTATTTTGAAGTTTGTAGACATGGCAAAGTTGGCGAAAAACAATGAAAAAAAGAAAAGTATTCTTGGGGAAAGATCAAAAAATGCGATGCGTAAGTTAAGAGAAAAAATAAAAAATAATCCGGCATTACATGAAGAAGAAAAACGGAAGGCTAGAGAGCGATATAGAGCTAGAAAAGAAGCGGGTAAAGTAAAGAGAATTGATGAATTATCAGAACGAGAGCAAAGAAATATTAGAAAATGTTGGTGAGAAAAAAAGTAAAAAATCATACTATGCAAAAAAAGAAAGAGAAAGACTTTCGGCTCAGCTTAATGAAATAATCCCATCATTTACTCCAGTTCCTGAGGAGTTTGTAGAAGATATTACACCTCAACAAAAGGAAATTTTAGGCCGGAAAACAAAATAAGAAAAAAGAAGTAAAGTTCACACAACGAAAACGAGTTCATTACAAAGATATATACTCATCAGACTCGGATAGTGATGAAATGACTCTAAATGAGTCTAAGACACCAAAAGCAAAATATTCAATTAGACCAAAACTTAATAACTTTATTGTGGTTAAGTTATCTTCGAAAAAGTATAGTAAAAATTGTGTTGGACTGATAATAAATATTGACAAAGAATATAATTATACTGTAAAGTTTAAAAAAAAATTCATAAATACAAATTTGTCTTTCCTGAAAAGGAAGATGTGTGTACCATTTCATTAGACGAAGTTGTTTGTATTTTGACTTCACCTGTTTCACTTCACCATATTTTTAGTTCTTTGCCAAGTAATATTTATATTTCATGTATAATATTTATATTTCATCAAGTGTTTCTGTTTTTACAATATTATTATATAATTTTACATTGCATTTTTATAACTAAGAATACAATTTTTATTTTCAAACTTGTTATTTTAATATAGATTCCTATTTTCTCACTTTTGTTAATTACTATCTCACTTGCGTTAACAAACAAATTATAAAATCTAAAAATTTAAGAAATATAAAAATGTTTAAGCTTTGCCTGTTATTAGAGTATTAATATTTAGATCTTCTGGTTCTATGAAGGTCTTTCATAGTTGGCTTTTTAAATTTTTAACATTTAATTTTTTTAAAATTGAAAATGTACATTTTAATAGCAATGACCCATATAAGTAAGTTCAAAAAAATAAATCTTTTGGTCACGAGGATATCGGTCAAAGAAGAAACAATAAAAGGAAATCACAGTTCCATTCCTATATTTGAAGACGTTTCGCTTATTTAATTTACAAGCTTCATCAGTTCAATCTAAAAGAATACAAAGGTGGTAGGTAAGAATATAACAAAACATGGAAAATAACTTACGAATGGTGAGTGAAGAAAGTTAAGGTGTAAAACAAACACACCATTCTCTTAGTATCCGTGGTAACAATATTAAAGTTGTAATGTTAGCTTAAATGTTCATATGTAGTCGAATTCATGTATAACCATAAGAAAAAGATTACTTTAAAGGTGAAAAAAATGGATAAAAACTACTGCGAAGCACTAGAAAAACCCGTCACATTGTACGTAAAAAAACATATTAACAGTAAAGTGTAGAAATAAAAACATAAGATTTTAAAAAAAACACACTGGCACAGAGCTGTTTTCTAACAAAGTTAACGTTTAAAAAACATCTTATACTTCACTTTAGGGCGCATCTCAAATTCGAAAATTCCAGCCGGAGAACCAAATCAAGTTACCGGTATTTTCGTTGAAGTAAATGTGTGTCCTTTCATAGTTGTGCGTCGGAGCAACTTATTGGAAATATGAGATGAGTATGCGCAATACAACAAAAGCGCAAACCAGCAACGCAGAGGACGTTGAAGAAAATAAAATTATTTGATTGGAATGTCTACAAAACCAATTTGTAGTAAAGGAAGGTTGAAATCTGAAATTTATTATGGCGATTAAGTCATAAAATGAGGAATAAGAATATGGATTATGAAATAGATAAAGCTTTATGTAAAATTAGGAATGAGTCAGTATAAATGTAAACGGTTGGATATAAGGAAGTACTAATGGGGGATAAAAAGAAGGTTGATAGGACACTAAGATGTGATGATGGTCTAAGGGAACGGAGCTGATACGGTCAGGAAACAAACGAACTTCGAGAAATTCCTCATTTGATGTTAGAAAGAAGAAAATGGTATAATAAACTGAGGTTGTTGATGTCAGTACGTTTGTTCATGGAGGAAGGATTAAGGAAAATGTGGTCATTTCTAGAAAACTTCTCTTGAAATGGTTGCTTTCTGTACAAAGTATTTTGACCTGTTGATAATCTGGTCGGTGGTCTGAAGTAAGAATGTGTTGTGCCAAGGCACATGAATATTTATGGCATCTGATATCACTCTTGTGAGAAGTTAGTCGACCTTTAAGGGATCTACGAGTCTGGCCAATGTAACATAGGTTGCAATCCATGCAGGGGATGTTGTAAACCACATTGATCTTTTCTAACGGGTTTAGAGGAGTTTTGGTTTTAGAAAAAAGTTTACCAACTGATCTGACATTTTTAACTCCAATCTTCACTGGTGCCAATGTTAAAAGTTTTGCGAGCTTCTCAGTCAAATGAGGGAAATAAGAAAGAGAGTAGTAACGTATATGGGAGGAAGGAACGCTGTGGGAGTCGTTTTCTGGTGTGCCTATTGAAATATCAGGATGACCCTGTACTTGACTATTGTCTGTCAGACTATGTCTAGACAGTGTGTAACTGGTAGAAAAAAGAAATTTATTAATTACATATAGTGGATAAGAATTCTGTAACAAAATGGACTTTAGAAGGTTAAGAGAATCCCTTCGGTGAGAAGGTTGTGTCAACCTATGAACCCTAAAACTAAGAGATTGTACGAGGTTGTATTTGTATCTCATCGCATGGCATGAGTGGTAATTAGGAAAACGGTTACTCGCCATTTCTTTTCTATACCAAGAAGTACTTAACCTAAAGTCACAACCTCGCATGATACGCATATCTAAAAAGCAATGCTATTATGACTCTAATCTATGATACTAAGAGAATGGTGTGCTTGTTTTACACCTTAACTTTCTTCACTCACCATTCGTAAGTTATTTTCCATGTTTTTTTAAATTCTTACCTACCACCTTTGTATTCTTTTAAATTGAACTGATGAAGCTTGTAAATTAAATAAGCGAAACGTCTTCAAATATAGGAATGGAACTGTGATTTCCTTTTATTATTTCTCCTTTGACCGATATCCTCGTGACCAAAAGATTTATTTTTTTGAACTTACTTATTGAATATTGTTTCACGGTCGTACTCCTTTATATGTATATATATATATATATATATATATATATATATATATATATATATATATATATATATATATATATATATATATATATATATATATATATATCTCAGTTGTTATCAACAGGTCCTCGAAGACACTTTGTCTCAGGACCATGTAACCTATGTAGAGCCATAGATTGCCATTCCAACGGTAACTTAAACATCCTAATTTATAATAATATATAATGTAACATATCTATAAATTAATACTATTTAAAGGGTTTTCACCCATATATTTTAGTGGCTCATAGCATGTATACTTCGTTACACTGATGATTAAATTTACATTCCGAAAACGTTCTGTAATGTAATTGTAATATAGCCCGTTTGGGTATTTTATTATATACCTTTTATAAAGGATTTGAAATAAAAAATTTTGTGATACATGGTATACAGCCAGCGACAGGAGCTTAGTTTCCGAGTGATTATTAAATTGTTTTCTCTGTATATATCAATAATACGTTCCCCATTGTCATTTTTTATTTCTTCTCCATATGGTCCTAATACATCTTGGGTATGTTCATCTCTTACACCCACTCGACCATTTAGATCCCCTAGTACTATAGTATTGCCTTCTAAACTGTCTATTATTTCTGAGGCCTTATCCCAGAATAGGTCCTTGTTAGCTGCTCTCGTCATCATTTATTGCATACATAATGATGATATTGACTAGTTTGTGTTCCGCAGTTACCAATCTTATCTTTAGAATTATTTCGGAAATGCATTCCCAATCTTGAATATTCTTTGTTAGGATACTGTGTATCAGGCAGCCTACTCCTTCTTGTGCCCTTTTACCAAGTGACACTCCTCTGGTGATGAGGAAGTGTCTATTTTCTAAAAACTGTGTGTTTTTTCAATTCTTTTTGGTCTCTGTTACACCGAGTAAGTCTATTTGATTTTTCCAAATTCTTTAGCAAGTTCGACTTCTTTGCCGTTGAGACCTCTGACATTCCATGTTGCTAATGTCCATCCTTTGGGCTTTAGCACTGCTCCGTTATTGTGGGCCGTGTCATTAAGCTCTTTCTTGTTTAATGTGGGTTTTAAATAGTTACTGTTTATATTCTCGCTCATTGCTGACTGCATTTTTATGGGTTTACCCTTTCTTGTCTCTCGTTGCTCACGTCCTTGGTCATTATTTATGGATCTATCTTTATCTTTACTACCTATTCTATAACTACTCATGTTCATTGGCATTGCCTGATTTGTCAAAGTATTTCTGGCACATTTGTTTACTAGTTTTTTTGTCCCCATTTTGACTAGTTTGTTCTCTTTGTTGTCCCATTTCCAGCCAACCTTGTTGATCCATATTTTATTTCCACCAAGTCTTACATCCCTTCCTCTCTCCTTTTCTTCTTGCGCAAGTTTTCTAATTGTTTTCTGAATTTCTCTCTCTTTATTCGTAATATCATCATTGATGTATACTTTTCCTTCTTCAACATGTCTTAGTTTAGATTTATTTTTCATAACCTTTACCTTCTCTTCATGTTCTGCTAAATTCAATAGTTTCCTTGACTTCATTTAACTCCTTTTTGATTTCCATATTCTCTTTCTTCAGGTCTTTATTTTCTTCTCTTAAAGTCTAATTATCAGCAATATTATTTCTTTAATGTCGCTTGCCAGATTGTTTATCATGTCTATTAATTTATCCAGTTTTGTCTCATCATGGTTATCTGTTGTTTTGGGTGGAGTCTTGGAGAGTTTCCGACTCTTCGTTGACCTTTCTTCTTCGTTATCTGAACCCTCATCTCTTGTCCTCCTTTTTGTGCTATGATCCGTTGTTTCGTCGCTGTTTAGCCATATTTTCTTTTCCAGGTATCTGTCCATTTTCGGCGCCAAGCACTGTTTTCCACCTCATCGGTTCAGAGAAAACGATGCCTACCGTTTCACTATGATACTGTTATTCATTTTATTCTGTACTCAGAAATTCTTGTCAGTTTGTCAACGTCGCTTTAAAATCAGACAAGAATTAGATGTAATTACCGGTTCAATTGTTTATACTTCGCTAATTATCAGTTAACCTTGTTTATTTGTTTTTAATTCACTCAAATGTTTTTTAATGTTTTACGACCAATCCTTATCACTGTCACACTGTCATTAACGTATTATTTTAATTATAAATATCGGCTTATTGCACTAAATTATTTTTCGCTGTAACTCTCGAGTTTTCGGGATTATCACGGACGAAAAATAACAAAGTATCGCTAGGCGCACACACATCGAATTTGGACAGTCGATAAAAGTTCGATCGAACAAATTCCTTTGGTGGCGCGAAGAAACAATGTGAGCGTGCACACACATCGATCGCCAAACGGCACGGCATCGATGTCGTGTGAAGATCGACGAATGTCACTGCATGGACGGCTGCGGTGGTCGTTGCCGTCGTTCCAAGGCGTATAGTAGCAAATGAACGCGCGCAAACACATCGATCTTTGTCGACCGGCCAAAGGACCAGTTACGTTTTTTGGGCACTGATCAAGCTAAGTCGATCCGTAGTTCTGTGTTGTTTATTGTGATTTTGTGTACTCCACCTAACAAACCTTTGTAAATTAACAAATCATCGAATAAATGTCGTGTAGTGTGCGTGCAAAGCATCATCGACAAAACTTCGATCGAACTTCTATCGACCGTCCAAATTCGACACCACACATATATATATATATATATATATATATATATAATATATATATATATATATATATATATATATATATATATATCTATATATATATATATATATATGTATATATATGTATATATATAAATATATATATATATATATATATATATATATATATATATATATATATATATATATATGTTAGATCACTAATCACGTATTTGACTTTTTAAAAAAAGAACTTTATTTGTTACAAATTAAATATTAAATAATAGTACAAAATTAAATTAATTTAAAATGACTACAATAACTGGACTGGTCGAAGTTGCAGTTAAGAGTGGTTCCGGCATCTGAGAATGGTAATTTATATGTTTGGTATGAAGTGCTGAATTGCTGTTCCCATGAATATTGGCCAACGGTTCGTACAAAGTTCTAATGCGTGCTCAGCGGTTTCTATGGGAATGGGATGATGAAATCTGAAGTCGGCGAACTTAAGCTAGTTCAAGGTTAATATTTTCTCATATAACAGCTCCCCTTATTAGTGAAAAGTCAATGCCATTGCTTTGACTTTTACAGAGTAATTGGTGTTTCTGCTTCGCTTTCTTGTTGGACATTGGGTCTTCTTCTGAAGGAGGCTAAGCCCTGAAGTTTCTGTCTAATGGAATTTCTGCGTGGTAATGAAGTTGGACGCTGATCCTGGGACAAGGAGATTGCAATTTTTGGGAATATTTTGGTTCGGTATTTGCAGAAAAGGTATAAGATAACTAGGATAATAATCAGGGATAAGGTTGATATAGTGAATAAGTTTAGATGTTCCTCAATGAATGATTGGCTCATAATATGGTCCAGTTCTTCTGAATATTGGTCCAATTTGTGTTGTGCAATATTTAAGTCATCTACGTTGATCTTACTGAGTTTAAGTGGTTTCAATTTTGATAGGTGACTCTTTGTCTCAAAATGGTCACAGCATCTGTAGGGTACGTTAACTGGGTGACTTCTATACGTGATATTTGTATATTTCTCAATTTGGTCTCTAGCATGAATTCTGGTACTGCCGATGAATGCAATACATTCGGGAATTAATCTTAAGATTGAATTTGTTTTGATTATTTGTGTAGTGACGTCTTTTCTTGCACATTTGATTGTTACTGGTAATGGATCGGAAATGGTTAGTAACCATAAATTTCGGTCAATTTCTTGTACATTGTAACCTTGTGCCAAGAGCATGGACATCTGGCAAGTTTTTGGTAAGTTGCTGAGAGGTTTCAAAAGCTGGGCTTCACATATAGCATCTGTGTCTATGGGATACGGAAGAATGTCTGTACACATTCTTTGGTTTTGACTGATTTGTTTGCATTTTTCGGTGTCCATGGGTAAGACATATGAAATTGAATCATCATCTCGCGCTATGTATTTATGAACAGTTGAAAGTATATGATGAAAACCAGTTTGATTATCTAATATTGGTATTGAATATAATTGATACAAGGTGAATATTTCGGGATCAACTAACGGAATTTCGAGAACGAAAACAATTTTTGAATCAAGCTGATAAGCTTGCAGTTTTATTATGTCAATATACTGAGCTATATTTGACATATAAGTGGGTAGAGGCAATACGTTATTTTGTAATGACTGTGAGATTTCTTTTAATGCGTCCATTAAGTCTATGGGCGAAATAATAGAACTATGTAGAATTTGCAGGCGAGAGAATGTTATAGAATTTAGTATATCATTTAAATAATTTTCTAAAAATACGTAGCTTTCCATTAAGGACTCACATAAATCTAGTATTTGTAATTGTGCTTGGTAAAAGGATATGTCATTATTAATGTCCAGAAGTGTAGTCTCGATAGTTTTTAAGTCTTTGTTAAAAGTTTCTTCGTCTATTTGCAATTTTTGAATTGTAGTGTTGAAAGTTCTTATAACTGAAGTGGTAACAGATATTTGATTTTTTAGGAGATTTTCAATTTGAGTTTCATCGGAATTTATCTTATTTATACATTTATTAAAGTATTCGCCATCAGAGGCGTCTAAATTTCCAGTAATAGATTTCCAGATTGTTCCAATACCATTTACTAAACCGCGTTTTAGGCGTTTATTATAAGGTACTGTGTCAGAGGTTATTTCTTTATATTTTAAATTAACGGAGTTTGAGATTTGTTTTAGCAGACTAACATGTGTCTGTACTTCGGCTTGAAAGGCAAGTTTTCTCGGTGTATCCACGTTAATAAATTTTTCTAACAGGTTTTCCAAAATTCTGTCATTATTGGATATTGTAGTTTTGATAGGTAATAATTCTTTGTAAACAAGTAAAGTCCATTTGTCATTAGATATTCGTATAGTTCCTTTTTCATGAAAAAATATTCCAATTGTGTTATTAATTGGAGTGAGGAGAATTTGGGATTGGACGATAGGAAGGAGTCCATAGAATCTGTAAAGGAAAATTATTCAAAATAAGGTTTGAGTCTGTCAAAATTTACTTTAGAGGTTTGGTTAGTTTTGGGTTAAGGATAATTGCGGAATTTGTAAAAACTTCTTGAATTTCGAAAGGTCCATTAAAAAGATTATCCGATTTTGATTTAATTTGTGATTCTTTTACGTAAACTTTGTCACCAATTTTAAAATCAGGTCTTCGTTCTGAAATATTCTCGTCAAATCTTACTTTCGCCTTTTCTTTCTGTCTTTCTGTTTTTGCTCTGGCTACTTTGTAAAAATATTCCATGCGGTTATTCAGGTCTCGAATATATTTACTCATTAGTGTTTTTTGATTGTATAGAGTTTCTGGTGGTCGGCCTGCAGTGTGCCCAAATATAAGTTCATATGGTGTAAAACCGTGGGTCTTATTCTTTGTGTTGTTATAGCATATTATTGCATAAGGAAGTATAGTGAAGGGATGATCGTTTGGGTTCTCGGCTTGATTTGCTCTAATCATTTCTGAGAGTGTGGCATGAAACCTTTCTATAGATCCATTAGATTGTGGATGGTTAACGCTAGAAAATGTTAGTTTAATGTCGTATAATTCGCATAGATCTTTGATTATAGCATTCTCGAATTCTCGACCGCAGTCACAATGAATTCTTAGTGGTGTTCCATAGTGTTGAAAAAAGAGTAGGAGTGTCTTGACTACTGTTACTGCCTTTTTGTCTTCCAAAGGATAGGCTTGCGTGAATTTTGTCAATTCGTCACGAATAGTTAAAGCGTAGTTCCTAGTAGGGTATTCGAATATGTCCATATTTATTCTTTCGAATGGTGTTTTTGGAGTTTCTGTTATGACTAGTGGTCCACTTAAGTTTTTCCTGCAAATCTTAACTTTTTGGCAAATTTCACATGCTTTTACAAATTTCTCTACATCTTTTGTTAAATTCTTCCAATTGTATTTCTGCTTTATTCTTCTGACAGTTTCGTTTATTCCTCGATGTAAGTTGTTTTTACCGCAATGGTAATGATCTAAAATTTGAGGGATTTCGTCTTCGCTGGCTGTTTTAATTATATTTTGACAGATTCTTAATTTTAATTCTTTGTCAGCAAAAATATAAGAAAATATCTCTAGGATAGGTAGTTCGAGATTATTTTCGACGCAATATATTTTTGATTCATCGAATTGATCTTTATTTGCAAAAAGTACAAGAAACAAGTGTGATATTACTCGTTCGGGATCAAACGGTAATGGTATAATAAAATATTTTCGATCTTTTACAGTTTTGCTGTGTACAATATTAATTCTTCGGTTACTATATTCCATGTTTTCTTCGAATATGTCATTCATTATTTTCTCGTGGAGTTCTTCAAGTTTATTTTGCCAAAAAAATGTAACAATATTTTTGTTGGATTTGTCTAATAAGTCCGTATTCGATGTTTCAATTTTAGAATAATCGATAATTGACTTAGTTCTATACAGTTCGATAAACTTGTCAAGTTCTTCGGACATTTTTTCTATTTTTTCTTCATCGTCGTCTTCGTTTTCTTGAGTTTCCGTGTCATCTTCATTCGATGCATGTAATGAGATTTTTGATTGAAAGTTTGCACAATCCTTGAAATGGTTAATCTTTATCCTTGAGAGGGCATCTGCATTTCTGTTTATTTTTCCTGCGCGATGTTCTATTTTATAATTGTATTCTTCGAGTTTTAGGCGCCAACGCGCTAATCGGCTTCCGGGATCTTTTATCGAGAAAAGCCATGTAAGGGGTCGATGATCGGTAATCAGGGTGAATTTTCGGCCAAAAAGATATGGTCTAAAATGTTTGACTGCCCATACGATAGCTAATAGTTCTCTCTCTATCGTCGAATATTTTGTTTCGGCACCGCATAATGTTCTGGAGGCATAAGCTATGGGTAAATCTTTTCCAATAGGGCCTTGCGATAGAACGGCTCCAATCGCGAATGCACTAGCGTCAGTTGTTAGTAAAAATGGTTCCTCAAAATTGGGATATATAAGTATTGGATCTGAAGTTAAAATATTTTTGAGTTCGTTAAAGGCTTCTTTACAATCAGAATTAAAAATAAAAGGTACGTCTTTCTGAAGTAGTTTCGTAAGTGGTTTAGAAATTTTGGCAAAATTTGGAATAAATCTTCTATAGTAACCGGCTAAGCCTAAGAATGACTTTATTTCTTTGGTGTTCTTTGGTTCCGGGAAGTTTTTGATACAAGATATTTTAGCTGGATTTGTTTTTACACCATTTTCTGTTACAAGGTGGCCTAAATATGCTACTTCTTTTCTTAAAAATTCGCACTTGTCTGGCTGTATTTTTAAATTTGCTTTTCGTAACCTTTTAAAAACTTCTGTTAGTCGTGACATGTGATCATGAATAGTGGGTGAGTAGATAATTATGTCATCCATATACACTAAGCATCTTTCGTTTTGTATTCCTAAGAGGATGTTGTCCATTACTCTCTGGAAAGTAGATGGAGCATTCATTAGTCCGAATGGCATGCGGACAAATTCGTAATGTCCATTTTCGACGGAAAAGGCCGTTTTCTGGATGTCTTGTGGCTCGATTTCAATCTGGTGAAATCCAGACGCTAAATCTAGTGTTGTGAAGTATTGGCATCTTCCTAGTTGGTCCAATAGTTCTGATATTTGTGGTAGAGGATAACGGTCTTGTACTGTGAGTTCGTTGAGTTTTCGATAATCAATAACAACTCGCCATTTTTGTTTTCCTGACGCATCTAATTTCTTCGGTACGACCCAGACTGGACTCGACCAGGGCGAGACACTTTTCTGGATTATTCCTTCTTCTAACATTTTATTAATTTGCGTCTTTACCTCTTCCTTATGTATTTGAGGATATCTATAGGATTTAGTGAAGACAGGTTTAGCGTTGTTTGTTTCGATTTTGTGCTTGATTTCGTTTGTGAAGGTCAGTTTGTCGCCTTCGACATAAAATATATCTGCGTATTCAGTACATATATCTAGAATTAGTTCTTGTTCTTCGCAATTTAAATGATCAATTCTTAGTTGTTCTTTAATTATTCGTGTTCTATCTACTACGGGTTCTTCAAAATCATTTCCGTTGTAGGATAGGATTGTCTCCGAATTTTTGAAAGGTTCGATTGAAATGTCTGAAAATTCGATTGTCTTCGGCATAGCATTAGCATTTAGTACGGAAGTTAAGAATTCTCCATTTTCATCTACATGGACTAATGCATGAGGTAATCTAACTTTTTCTATTTCTTGAGCTGATAATATGGCATCTGTATTTGATAAGTTGCATTTTAGTCTGCATATTTGTTCGGTCCGGCTGTCAATGGTAATTCTGTTTTTTCCTTTTATTCGTTTTCTCTCTGGTCTTTCAAGATTTTTGTCTTGATCTCGATTGTTTACGATAGTATATTTTTCATTTATAGGGTTTTGATATTTTAAATTTGATTCCTGTTTAGAATCTGATTTAATTTTTATTTTAGGTTCGTTTTGTGTTGTTTCTGTAGGGTGTGTCGGTGTTTTGTCTTTAGGAGGTGTGTTTGTCTCGTGCCCTACTTTGTGAAGGGTGACAGTTTTAAAATTTGTATGCAACTGTCGGGATTTGAGATCTATTACGCATTCATAATGATCTAGAAAGTCTAGGCCTATTATGCCATCGAAATCAATGTCTAAATTGAAAATAAAGACTTTGTGAGGATTATTGTCAGTGAAGGGAATCAGGACAGATTCTGTTATTAACAATTTTTGATCGGTTATACCTTGAATAGTAACGTTTTCAGGAAATCTATTATGATAATTGCGTGCTGTGTTTTCTTTGAAAACAGTGATTCCAGCACCTGTGTCGATTAAAAGTTTAAAAGTGTTGGTAGCATCATTAATGTAATATAAATTTTTGGAACTCATTGTATGAAATGGGGTTACATGAATGTCTGTTCGGGAAAATTGAGATTCGGATGAAAGTTGTCCAAGTTGAGTGCTTGGATTTGTTCTTGGATATTCGTAATATCCGTTGAGGGGTTCGTATGATTGGGAGGATGATTTTGATTCTGAAGTGAAAGAAAATCCTGATAATTTTGTGTGTTATTGGTTTCGTAAAAGTTATCAGTTTGCGGATTATTTTCTGTATAATAATCCGTTTCATAGTTTTCATAGTTATCGGTATTATAATAATTATCTGTATAGTAATCGTCTGTATAAAAGTCAGTCGTCATTTCATCAGGGTATTCGTTTAAAACATGTGCTCTTTGGAAGTTTGGGTTTCTTTGAATAACAGATGGACGATTTTGATTTTGATTTTGAGATGAAAAGGAAGGTCTCTGTTGGTTGAAATTTGGATTGTTGGACGAATATTGATTCCTATTAGGGTTCTGATTGTTTTGATAGTTGTTAGGTCCATTAATATATTGGTTTTGGTAACCGTGTGGCCTAGAAAAAGTTTGGTTTGGCTGTACGAAACGTGAAGAGCGGCATTCACTATTTAGATGACCAATGCGGCCACAATTTGTACATTTTGTAAACTGAGATGAGGGTCTTCTCATTGGTTGAGAGGATTTAGGAATAGTTGATCTAGAATTAGATTTTTGTTCTTCAAAATATGACAATTGAAGTTCGCGTCTAATACGATTGCTTGCTTCAATGAGATCTTTTGGATTACTAGCCCTAATAATTTGTCCTAGACGAGGTTCTAAACCGGTTAAAAGTGTGTTTAGGGCCATGGTATCGATTAAGTCACATTGGGCAGTTTTTTGATCTGGGGATAAATTTGCTACTTGGATCGAGGCGTGCATTTTTGCATTCAGAACTTGTAAACGGTTAAAGAAAGTTAGAGGAGATTCGTTAGATAGTTGTCTTAGTCTTTGTAAGTCTTGTATTAAGGAGGTCAGGTCTCTACTGTCTCCGAAATGTAGATTTAGTAATTGTTTTATTTCTGTATAAGAAATTGGTTTTCTAGAATTAATAAGCTGTGCAGCTTTACCTTTGAGTTTATTTTTTACGTGAATCGTTAATAGAACGCGTTAATAGAACGTTAATAGAATAATAGAAAATATTTCCGAAAGCTTGTATGGTTCGATTTCTTGTTGAGTCTGGGAACGTGTCTCAGGCATTTTTCGAGAAATTTTTAAACGAAAATGAAAAATAGAAGTATGGAGAAATATAAAATGTATCAGTATATAAGGGAGAAAAAAAAATGTGGTGGTATATAAAGGGCAAAAATGTATCAATATAAAAATATCAAGTAATATATCAACAAAAATGTATCAAATATACCAAATAAAAATAATCAAGAGAAAATATACCAAAAATATAGCAAGTAAAAAAAATATGTCAATAAAATATCAGTATAAAATAGTATGTAAAGAAATATCAATAATTTCAAATATTAGATAATCAACTTGTATTTTTTTTCATGTATCTTGATTAATTGACTTGCAGTATAGTCAATTTCATAAATTATTATAACAAAATTATTAACGAGATGATTCAAAATCCACTTACATAAAGAAGAACATCGGGACGCCTTGTTCTCTCTGCTCAGCTACCAGGGGCTTCACTAGGTGTTCCTTCCGTAGATCACAGGAGTGAGGTTGTTCGGAGATGCTTTCTTCTTTAAGGGTTGTCTTGTTCTCTCTGCTCGGCTACCAGGGGCTTCACTAGGTGTTCCTTCCGTAGGTCACAGGAGTGAGGACTTCCGTAGATTCTTTGTTCCGTTAAGGGATGAGAATCCGCCGCTGCCAGTGAGTATACACGTGTTCTAGCAACGTTAACCGGATCCTACTGACTTTGCGCCAATTGTTAGATCACTAATCACGTATTTGACTTTTTAAAAAAAGAACTTTATTTGTTACAAATTAAATATTAAATAATAGTACAAAATTAAATTAATTTAAAATGACTACAATAACTGGACTGGTCGAAGTTGCAGTTAAGAGTGGTTCCGGCATCTGAGAATGGTAATTTATATGTTTGGTATATATATATATATATATATATATATATATATATATATATATATATAGATATATATATATATATATATATATATATATATATAGATATCATCATCATCATCATCATGTGCAGCTTTATCAACCGTTTCCAATTACGGTGCAGCCTCCCTTATTTCAAAGTTATTCTAAGTTCTTATTATTATTCGACGATGTCTTAGTTATACGTTGTTCTAATAATTTGCGCTCATTTGCGCCCATATTTTTCTATCTTGTGCTATTCGAGACCACGTTGTTCCTGTTAATTTTCTAATATCATAATCCCATCTGAGATTTGGGCGCCTCTTTGGTCTCTTAGCGTTCCTGGGGTACCACATAGTTGTTCTAGTGGTCCATCTGTTATCTGTTCTTCTTGCCATATGTCCTGCCCATTGCCATTTCAGGGATTTTATTCTTTGGATTACATCAGTCACCTGGGTTTGCCTCCGTATCCATTCAATTCTTTTACGATCCCTCTTTGTTATCCCTAGCATACATCTTTCCATTGCTCTTTGAGTTACTTGGAGTTTCGACGTTATTTCTCTCTTTAATATCCAAGTTTCACATCCATATGTCAAGACGGGTAATATGCATTGATCAAATACTCTCTTCTTGAGGTATAGTGGTATTTTGGACTTGAAGACTATGGAATTTCGTCCGAATGCTGACCACGCTTGTTTTATTCGTCTGTTGATTTCCGGAAGTAGTGATCCCGATTTATGTATGAGCTGTCCCAGGTATATGTATTCATCTACTACTTCTAGCGAGGTTTCATTAATTTTTATTTCCACGTTGGCGATCAGATCATTGCACATTATTTTAGTCTTTGCTAGGTTCATTTTTAGGCCTACCTCATTGCTGGCTGTATTAAGGTCACTAATTTGCAGTTGTAATTCTTCAGGACTTCTAGCAATTAGAATGATGTCATCAGCGAATCTAAGATGGTTTAGGTATTCTCCATCTATACATAGACCTTGGTTGTTCCAGTCTAATTTCCGGAAGATATTTTCTAAGGTTGCAGTGAAGAGCTTAGGGGATATGGTGTCTCCTTGTCGGACTCCTTTCTGAGTGGGAAATTCTGGGGTATTTTCATATATGCTTACTCTAGCTGTGGCCTCTTTGTATATATTTGCTAGCGTTTCGACATATGGTTTATCTACTCCTTGGTCGACAAGAGCTTCTATGACTGCTCTTGGGTATACGGAGTCAAATGCTTTCTCGAAGTCTATGAATGCTAGCGCCAGTGGTAGATCATATTCTTTTGTTCTGCTCATTACTTCCCTTAATGTTTGAATATGATCCATTGTGCTGAAGCCACTTCTAAAGCCTGCTTGCTCTCGGGGTTGTGCAGCGTCAAGTGTGTTCTGTATTCTGTTATTAATGATTTTGGTGAATACCTTGTATATCACAGGTAGCAAGCTGATCGGTCTATAATTTCTAATGTCTTCCTTGCTACCTTTCTTGTGAATAAGGATTATGTTGGCTGAATTCCACTTTTTTGGAATATGTCTCGATTTTAGGCAGTCTGTGTATATTTTTGCTAGGATTTTCCAAGTTGTTTTACCAGCAATCTTTAGAAGTTCGGCTGTAACACCGTCATTACCGGCTGCCTTGCCGTTCTTCATGCTCTTAAGAGCTGCCTCTACCTCATCCACGAGAACATCTGGTACATCTTCTTGAACCGCAATTTCTTCTTCGCCTATTTCTTGTGCTTCCGGAGCTTTATATAGGCCCTCATAGAATTCGGTTACATGTTTTATTATTTCATCCCTATTTGTGATCCTTCCGTTGTTGTTTCCCAATGCTATTATTTGCTTTCTACCGATTGCCAACTTCCTCTTGGTTTTCCTATAGCTTTTATGGTTTTCGATTGTATTTTGTACAAGTTGTTCATTGTAGGTTTTTATATCTTCTGCGATTTTTTTCCGTATTACTTTGCACAGTTCGGTATATTCAATTCTATTAATATTGGAGTTAATTTTCATTTCTCTTCGTTGTTTCAGGAGAGCTGTTGTGTCATCTGAAAGTTTTCTATTGCTGTTGTGTGCTTGTGATCCTCCAACTTCTTTGGCGCAATTTAAGATTGTTTCCATTAAGTGTGTGCTATTCGTTGGGTCTTGTAATTTTTCTTGAATTAAATTTTGATAGCGTTCCGAGTTGTTGCTTAGGTTAGTGATATTTACCCCTGCAGTTGGTTTCTGGAGTAATTTCATTCTTTCTAGTTTAGTGTTTAGAACGACCCGAGATCTAATTAGTCTGTGATCGCTACCTGTTCGGAATTTGTTGAGCACACTTACATCCTTTATGGTTTTCAGCTTATTAGTTAGGATGAAATCTATTTCGTTCTTGGTAGTTGCATTGGGAGCTAACCATGTCCATTTCCTATTGAGGTTCTTCTTAAAATAGGTATTGGCGATTGAGAGGTTCTGGTAATGTGCGTATTGAACCAGTCTCTCTCCCCTTTCATTTCTTTCTCCAATGCCAAAGTTGCCGACACATTGTTCTTGATTTGATTGTTTACCTACTTTGGCATTAAAGTCCCCGACTAGATACTTAAATTGGCTTTTGTTCTTGTTAAGCACCTCAGTTATTTCATTGTAGAATTCCTCTATTTCCTCATTGGAGTGGGATATGGTTGGTGCATATACTTGCACAATTTGGATGGTGTATCTTCTGGATAGTCTTAGACTTAGACTAGCTACTCTGTCTGAGGTGCTTGCTATGTCGACTATCCTATCCTTCCATTTCTTATTAATTAGGAACCCCACTCCACTTGTTCGTCCATTTTCTGTTCCTTTGTGATAGAGGATGTTGCCCGATTCAAGTTCTATTAACTCTTCGTCCTTTCGTCTTACTTCGCTTATTCCGATGACATCCCATTTAATATTGACTGCTTCATTTTCTAACTCTATGAGTCTTGCCTGGTTCGCTAACGACCTGCAGTTATAGGTCGCTACGTATAGTGTTGTTGATCTGGCTGGGTAGTGGTTTAGACTCCGCAGATTCTTAGCACCCTCTGCCCTCCTGACTGGTTCCCGAGAACTACCCATCTCGGGGTCAGTTGGGCCTACGGAGAATGAGGGCCGTGTCTTTCTTTTTCCTTTATTCATAAGGGGTCGTATATATATATATATATATATATATATATATATATATATATATATATATATATATATATATATATATATATATATATATATATATATATATATATATATATATATATATATATATATATATATATATATATATATATATATATATATATATATATATATATATATATATATATATATATATATATATATATATATATATATATATATATATATATATATATATATAATATATATATATATATATATATATATATATATATATATATATATATATATATATATATATATATATATATATATATATATATATATATATATATATATATATATATATATATATATATATATATATATATATATATATATATATATATATATATATATATATATATATATATATATATATATATATATATATATATATATATTATATATATATATATATATATATATATATATATATATATATATATATATATATATATATATATATATATATATATATATATATATATATATATATATATATATATATATATATATATATATATATATATATATATATATATATATATATATATATATATATATATATATATATATATATATATATATATATATATATATATATATATATATATATATATATATATATATATATATATATATATATATATATATATATATATATATATATATATATATATATATATATATATATATATATATATATATATATATATATATATATATATATATATATATATATATATATATATATATATATATATATATATATATATATATATATATATATATATATATATATATATATATATATATATATATATATATATATATATATATATATATATATATATATATATATATATATATATATATATATATATATGTTAGTTTTGATATTTCCGTGGGAGCTGTATGTTATATCAATGGTATTCCGGGTTTGACTCCGCGTTAAATGTTGTTGGTTTTGATAAAAACCATTTTGACGACGTTTCGGCAAGATCTCACTTGCCATTTTCAAGTCTCTCTGGATGGTCTGCTTCTTGTCGATGTTCGAGTGGAAGTGACGCTACGGGTGTTAGGCAGCTGGCTTTTATAGTTACTGCGTGTTGCGCGCGCTCTTGTAATTGGTCCGGTGCGCAGGTCAGTGGGCGGGGTCTTGGTCGATTCCGTTCTTGCGTTATTCTTCGGGATAATTGTTTTCCATGTTTTTGGCAATCTTTGGGCATCGTCTCGAGAATTTAAATTATTTTCTTGTTTTTCTATTTCTAGAAAACCCTAGAAAACCAAGGAGTATACAAAATTCCCTGTGGAGAATGCGATAGAGCCTATATTGGACAGACAAATAGAAGGATCCAAGAAAGACAAGAAGAACATCGCAATGCCATCGAGCGAAAAGAAACGACGTCATCCCTAGCCCAGCATTCCTTAGCTACAGGACACAAAATTGACCTCAAACATACGGTAATGTTAGCGAATGTCGAAAACAAGAGAAAACGAATTATCAGAGAAGCAATAGAAATAGAAAAACAAGAAAATAATTTAAATTCTCGAGATATATATATATATATATATATATATATATATATATATATACATATATATAAATATATATATATATATATATATATATATATATATATATATATATATATATATATGTATATATATATGTATATATATATATATATATATATATATATATTAATCTTTATGAAAGATGTCTTTAATCGATTGTGCCTATAAATTGATCTGACATTAGGATTTAACTGATTTAACTTCCAATTCATTGCTATCTACACTCACTCATTATTTTTTTTAAATATTAAACTCCTTGTCTATAAACCAAGTAAATATAATGTATAATATATTCTGCTATGAAACTAATAGTTTCAAAAAACGTACAAAGATCCCATTATAGAAGACGCTGCGAGGAACACACTGAACGAACAATTAGATAGAACATATTGCATATATCTAGGAGACATAAAAATCGTAGAATTAGGATGGATAAAAGTCAAAATAAGTCATGGTTAATACCTAAAAACGAAATCATATACTAGGAGAAAAAACTGGATAACAGGATAAACTTTCTTACGATTAAATAAGATTTGGTGTTTTTATTTTACATTCGACTAACAGACCTGTGTTTATTAGTATGTAAATGCATAATTATCCGAACAATAGTAATAAGTAATACAAAAATATGATACACGATGAAACATGATTTAATAGATCTGCGTTATTATTTATGATCTAATGTAACTTTATTTTATATTATTTTCTTTGTCTTCTTCCCGTAGCAGTACAACTCGGGGCGGGTCTTGGCTGACTGTACTTGCTTTCATCTTGCTTTCATCTCACACAGTCTTCCACGAGTAAATAAGTTAGTAATCCCATTGTTTTAAAATCTGACCATATGATATCTATCCATCGTATTCATGGGCGTCCTAAGGATCTTCTCTCCGTCAGGGCCTACTTCCAGATTAATTTTACAAGGCGGTTATTAGAAGCTTGTGGACATTGGTTAGTATTCGGGTAGTGATAGGGTTCGAATATCCTTCTGCGGATTTTTCTTTCAAAACGTCTGAGTTTTCTTTTCATTGCTTTCTGTTAGCGTCCACGTCTTATACATATTTTGATAATATTTGTTTGATGTACATATTCTGACTGATATTCATATAATTTAATTTGCTTAAACTAACTTGCAATTGAGACTAATTTTGTTTTGCCTTTGAAAAGGTATTTTTTATTTAGAATAGAAATTATTTCTTTTTGGATAATTATTTTAAAATGTTTGTTACTTGTATAGACGTCTAGTAAGTTAAATGAAAAATTACTGCAGCATGCGAAATAGCATATTTTAATGAGTGCAGTTGCGACACGAAAGAGTTTTTTGTGCGATGCCGTTAAAAAATATCCAGGAGAAAATAAAATTCATTAAAAACCAGCATTTATATGGAATGTACAAATTAAATCCTTATTTAAGTAAAAAATGTATAAAGCACGAACAAACTTACCAAAGCAATATTAAAAATGTAATTAAGCTTTGACAAAGTTTATAAAATAATTAAATACGGTTTTAAAAACGATATATGTAAAAATTAATTGGCCTGCTTTTGGTTAAGTAAGTTAATAGCGTATGTATCTTTCAAAATGAACTGAACAAAATAATATTTAGATAGTTCCATTTTAAATCTACATCAAAGTGTTAAAAATAAAGGAGCACTAATAACAAAGATTAAAATTTAAGAAAAGCTACACAGCAGCATATTAAAAACTTAAATTAGGAAAATTCACTGGACACAGTTCATCGAAAACAATTTACCGAAAACATTTTACCGAAACACAATTTACCCAAAGTACAATTCACCGAAATTATATAAATAAACTAGTTTTAATGAAAACAATGTTTTATATAAAATGGAATTTATTTTAAAATATTATCACAAATTATAGGAAACAAATGACACAGTATATAGCCCGAAATCTATATTATCATTTAGAAAGCCCTTTAGCAGTAGAAATCTCTTTTCTAAAGAAAATCTTAAATGCAATTAGCAGGGTACCCTAAGTAAATCATCCAAACTTTCTAAAGAAAATATTAAAATGCAATTAGCAATATGCCCTTACTTAATCATCTAAACATTTCAAGATATTAACAAAACTTGAAACGGTTTTTTCCGGTTCATTTTCCGGTTTCAGTGTGACCACTGAAGTAATTATGTCTGCACCGTACGTTGAAAGCGGAAAGGAAAAACCGAAGTTTTTGATAAATGCATATGTATTTTTAAAAAAAAAGTTTTAATTAATATTATTTCAAAATAAATCAATTTTATACTAGTTTATTTATATAATTTCCGTGAATTGTTTGCAGTGAATTTTCTGTCCACGTACAAACGTTTGTTGTTAAAATAATATTCCAGTTTTTTATATCCCATTGTTCACCTTGGCTTGAGATAGATAGACCGCTGCTAGGGGACTAAGAGAGCACTCCAAGTCGCATCTCCTTTTATACTAGGAATTCTACCTACATTAAAAACTGTGTTGGTATGAAACCGTATTTTATTGTGACTAGTGGCAGTTGATTACTTAGAATCACAAATCCAGATTTAAGAGATACACAAAACTAACAAAGATCGTTCTAAAAAGGTTTTTCAGCTGACTAAGAAAGAGTTACGGATCCTTACAATATCAGGTTTGAAATGACATTGGTAAACCATTTCAATCATAACTTTTCTTACAGAAAACCCCGAGACACTTGAGGTATCTGAAGTTCTAACGTTTACCTAAAGCTAAAAGAGGCATGCTCATGATCTTAAGTATTGATACTAGTAAGGTCATCCTACTATAGACAACTTCCAATTACTTTGCAAAAGAGAACTGATGCTCCATAGACTGCTAACTGGAATGCTTTAACCAGAAGTATCATCGTCCAGAAAATTAGCAAAAATTATAAAAAAAACTGCACTAAAAAAACGTATTGATGACGCTGCACGTGTTCCTCAATATATAGTAAGGTCTTTGTAGTTTGACCGTTTTTCAATTTCTACGGCTTCTCGGATAATTCTTGGTTTATAGAAGCGGATGGGGGCTATGGTTCTGGAGTTTTCAAAATCAATTTTGTGACTTGTATGAAGATGGTATTGACCGAGAGCTGAAATTGAAAGGGAATTGCGAACAGAAATGGAATGTTCATAAATTTTTTTGGATTCTACGATTTGTTTGGACTATATAGGATCGGGGGCAGTCTGCACAAGAAATTACATATTACATACGTTGAGATTGAGTGCGAGATTAATTACTGTGGATGCTCCTATTGATGTGATTTTCGCAGTAACAGTTTTGGATGAGGGCTTATTTTAAACTAGAGACTTCAGCGGGTCTACTTGCATCATCTCAAAGGCGTATTGATCTGGAGCCAAGCGTATTAATAACTGAATTAATTTGTGAAGGGGGATGATGAGAGTTGGGATGCAAGTAACGATTGGTATGGGTGGGTTTTCGATAAATAGAGTGATGAAAACCTTGGGATTGGTTTTTCTATGATAACGTCGAGAAACGGTACGGATAAATCAGTCTCCACCTTCATCATGAACTGGATACTAGGATGTATCGTCAACATATCGTAGCCAATATGTGGGTAAGTAATGTGGATAGTGCTCGGGTCGCGCAGTATCCGCACATTGCTCCAGAATTCCACAAAGATATTGGCAATTACTGGAGATAGTGGGGAGTCCAATAAGTGTTGGACATACCTACATATATACATATAATACATATATATATATATATATATACATATATATATATATATGTATATATGTATATATATATATATATATATATATATATATATACATATATGTATTATAGAGAGATAAGAATCAAGACAGTGTCGCCAAAAACGGCTCGCCATGGTTTTTTTTATTGTTTAAGTAGCTAGAAAAAACCCAATAGTCTTTTTTCCGCAGTTCCAAATGTCACCTTTGGAAGCTTTATGTGTAAATGTTTCAGTTGAAACTATAAGAAAAAGACTTCGTGTCCAAGGACTATATAGCTGTGGACACTTACGGATTCTCGAGTTATCTAGGTAGCACAAGATTGATCGCCTAAATTGGTGTCTTCAATACCAAAACTGGAATATTGGAAATTTGCAAAATGTGCTATTTTCAGACAAAACCAGGATTTATGTAAAATCAGATGATCGACGAATTCGTGTTCTTAGAGAAAAAGAAAGACAAGCAAGAATGTAAATTGCCAGATCTGTTCACCGAGATAACGGAGAAAGTGTCACGTTCTGGAAAGGCATTATGATCGGTAAAAAAACTACTTTAATTTCCATCCAACTAAGATTAACAGCTCGCATATGTGTTGATTTGGTTCTAGGATTTGTCAATAGTCTCTAGAAAGGTGCAATGGGAGAAATTTAACTTTCATGCATGATGATGCACCTCCACATACCAGCAGTGACTACAAACTTCCTAGAAGTAGAAGACATCACCGTTATGGAGTAGTTTTCTCACCTACTTTAACCCTATAGAGCATTTGTTATAAACACCGCAAAGCTAGTATAAGCTGCTCTTAAAGAATGAAACAACCTACCATAACAAAATGTTAATAATTTATTTAAAAGCATGCCTCCTAATTAAAGCTCACATAAGGGCTAAGGGTGGTAACACTGACTACTAAAAAAAACATAAATAAATAAAAACAATTTAAACATTATTCGGTTTACACTGAAAATTTTTATGCCATTGAGTTTAAAATAAATAGTTTTAAATTGTTATTTTAATAATTTATTGTTTTCGTTAATTTTTATGTATTGGTGATTAAATTACTTTAAAATAAATATGAGTTGATTTTGTATGTTGGTTTATTTAAATTCGCATGAAATAATAAGAAATAATAAAATTTCTGTTTTTAATCTTTTTTGTGAATTTGTTGATTATTGTACCAACTTGGGCGGTAATACTGGTAAAAATGGCTATAAAAAATTTAACAAAACTTCAATATGGATTTTTGTAAAGAAAAAAAGTAACATTTCGTTATTGGTACTTGATTTTCGATGTTTATGTGGATTTTTGTTTAGTTTTGCAATTGCCAATAATAGAGAGACATAGAGAGACAGCACAAGCTGGCAGAAGTCAAAGAGACGTTGTTGAGGTCCTACTCACGAACAGAAGTATCATTAACCGTTTATGGTTAAGGTGTCAAGAAACTGGTAATGTTGCTGAACGTCATACAGGCAGTACAAGGATAACCAACCTGATTGAAGACCGCTTTGCGAGATCGCACTGTAACTGCATAAAAGTTACAAATAAGACTGCAAGAGATCCATCAGGTGTTTTAAGTATCCAAACCATTAGAAATAGTTGGCATAAAGTAAAATTTAATGCTCCAAGACCGGTGAGAGGTCTTGTCTTATCCAGAGGAAATCGCGCTCATCGCCGATAGGGGACACAAGAACACGCAAATTGGGTTAGCCGTGATGGGTCTCTATTTTGTTAACAGATGAGTTCCGATTTGGATTTTCACTAGGTACAGGACGGACACGAATTTGGAGATGAGCTAGCCAAGGCGGCAGTATAATGGTATAAGTGGCATCACTCTTGGTGTAGGAACCAATATAGTTTGTCTGAAACGGTTTCTAAACGCAAGACTACCGCGATATTATTCTCGAACCTATTGTTGTGCCCTTTGCACTGCAAGCCGGTCCCCAATTTCAAATAATATTAGGGTCGTGCGAACCCAATTGAGCATGTATGGGATATAGTGGCCAAATGGATTTTACAACAAAATATTACGTTCAATACAAGACAGCAACTGTTTGAGAGCCTTTCAATGAAGTGGAACAGAATACCGCAGCAAGACATTGACCATCTGATCATGAATTTGCCTTACAGATGTAGGACAGTAAACAACAACCGTGGAGGTCATATACTATACTAACTTAACATTAAGACTACTTTGTTGGTAATTGAGGGGCAACAAATTAGTTTTAATTTTTTTATTGCCATTTTTTGACTTATGGAGTTCTCTTTTCATTTTCTTAAAAGCTATTGCGATAATTCTAGGAAAACATGTTTATTTCATATTCGGGACACTTGTTTATAACTTTTTATTAAAAATATTTTAAATAAATTATTTGAAATCCTTCTGTAATCTCGCAGTTTGGTTTTGTCCCCTAGATTATGCTGATGTGTTTATTTTTTAAAAACGATTTCCGAAGTGGAAATCAAAACGTCAAAATGAAGATATTTTCGACAGAAATTTCTATTAATTGCCATTAAAAATAATAAATAGCATTCAAATCCCGCAATAATATAGCTTCCGTATATATATATTATAATTTAATCAATTAATTCAAAATATCAATCAATTCAGTATTAATTCAGTAATCAACTGCACAGAATATGCACCATATGTACCTATTGCTTGTTTTAAGTAATCGCCTGTTTTTGTTTTCAATATCTCTTTAGTTTTAAATATCAACAGTGTAACATAGAGTTTAAATGAAAATGGCAATTGGCCAAAGAACAATTTTAAAGTTAAAAAAAAACTTAAATAGAAGTAAGAACTGCTTGTGTATAATGGTTTTTTATTAAAATACTTAATTTTTATCTCAAATTATTACAAATCTTCAAAACGTTTTCGTTTAGAGCCGACTACACCGAAAATGTTTTGAAGATTTGTAATCCTTTTGGAAAAAACTTTTAAATTATTTTATTAAATAATATACTATTATACACAAGAAGTTCTTACTTCTAGGCAAGTTTTTTTAAACTATGATATACGGCCAACCAGTGGGAGTTTTCTCTTTTACTTTGTAAGTTCAAATTAATTCATGAATCCCAGATCGATAAAACACGAAAAATAAAACAAAAGTGTTATTGAAAATTAATAGTCAAGGAATAACAGACGTAAATTATTAAAATATACCTATATATATATATATATATATATATATATATATATATATATATATATATATATATATATATAAAATATTAAAATATGTTCAATGGTTGAATTGCAGAGGTTTGATCAGTCAATAATTGGCAAATAAAAGTCGTCAACTACTTCATTGATTTAATAGAATACGTTTCGCTTTTATCCTTTTTTAAAGTATCATCAGTTCTCTACAAATAGAAATGATTTTAGAATATAAGTGAAAAACGAACAGGGTTCATAGTTACAAAAACAATTTGTAGGTTTTTGTGATGTTATAAAAGCTCTACGATAACTTAACATTAAAACTTAAATAACTAAATGAGAAAAAATAAAAAACACAAAAAAAACTGTATTAGAGCACTATTGTTCATTTATTTTATTTTTTGGTGGTTTTTTGGTTTGACCGATGACTTCATTTGGATGTTAGTTAAAGCTCTTTCAATGGTCAAACCACGCTAGTATATTTTCGATTGTTTTTTATCCGTTGTAGAATGTCATAATTTCACATGTGGCTTGCTTTCACACATGTGTTTATTTGGAAGGCAGTGATGTACAATTGTCGATATATAAGATATACATTTGTTTTCTGTACGCCGAGCTGGAGATCGAACTCACATCCACTGAACCACTCGCAATGAAGCGAATGAGAACCGACCGCCCAGCCTGCTTGGCTATCTGGCCGACTATATATATATATATATATATATATATATATATATATATATATATATATATATATATATATATATATTGTTATGATGTATTATTTGTGAATGATGAGCAATGAGTGTTTTTTAATAATATATATATATATATATATATATATATATATATATATATATATATATTATTAAAATATTATATATATATATATAGGGTTTTTATCGCGGTTCTCAAAGAATTAGTTTGTAAGCACTTTTTGAAATTATCTTTATTATGTCTATTATGAAACACACATATATATCTAACATAACCAATGTAAAGTTTAAAATAAACTATCTTTAAATTAAAATTTAAATAAGAAAATGTCGGTGAAATGCAATTCGGATTCCGCAATTCTATGGGTACACGTGAAGCACTTTTCACCTTAAAAGTCCTACTTCAGAGATGCCGCGATGTCAGTTGTGATGTCTATATTTGTTTTATTGACTACGCCAAGGCATTTGACCGTTGTCAGCACCAGAAGATGGTCACCGCACTACAAAGAGTAGGATTGGATGAGAAGGACATTCGGATCATCATGAATTTATACTGGAACCAGCGTGCTCAAGTCAAGGTCGAAGACCAACTGACCGACCAAGTGAAGATCATGCGAGGAGTAAGGCAAGGATGTGTGCTATCGCCGACTCTTTTCAATATATACTCTGAGGAGATTTTTAATGAAGCCCTCACAAACCTAGACATGGGAATCCGAGTGAACGGTGAATACATCAATAATATCCGCTACGCCGATGACACTGAGGCCTTACTAGACCGAGTGCGAACTGTGAGCGTATCATACGGACTGAACCTTAATATTAAGAAAACTAAATTCATGGTTGTCAGCCGTACAAATTTAGATCCCGGGGCACTAATGGCAGGTAGCGAAGAGATCCAGAGAGTCGACAGATTCACTTACCTCGGAACTACCCTCAACGTACAATGGGACTACGCTCAAGAGATTAGATCCAGAATTGAAATGGCACGGTCTACATTTATTAAGTTGAGATCCTTGCTGTGCTGCAGTGATCTCAGTTTGGGAACCAAGATGCGGATAGTGAGGTGCTACGTTTTTCCAGTGTTACTATATGGAGTTGAAGCCTGGACACTGACGCAAGCCAGTGAAAAACGAATCGAAGCCTTCGAGATGTGGATATACAGAAGGATACTAAAAATATCTTATGTGAACCATGTCACCAACGTTGAGGTACTACAGCGCATGACAAAAGAAAAAGAAGTGCTTAATTTAATTAAACAACGTAAGCTTGAGTACCTCGGCCACGTGATGCGGAACGAAGAAAAATATCAAATTCTTCAACTTGTTATGCAGGGTAAAGTATTTGGCAGAAAAGGACCGGGACGCCGTCGTATCTCGTGGTTGAAAAATCTCCGACAATGGTTTGGGATGACCTCAGCGGAGCTGTTTCGCAGAGCAGTCAACAAAACCATGATAGCCTTGATGATCGCCAACATCCGGACCGGATAGGGCACTGGAGAAGAAGAAGAAGAAGAAGAAGAAATTAAAATTCTTATGAAACTAATTAAATTATATATATAATGTAAATTTTAAACAAACTATCTTTAAAATTGAAATTCTTATGATACTAACTAAATAATATTAACAAAATTTTGTACCTTTCTTTCACTGAATGCCTAAATGAAAATGTTCTCCAAAATAAAGATTTTAATCACCACTCAATGTCTTCGTTCTCAGCCTCGGTTATCGTTGTTTTTGTGAAATTACTTTTTCCAATTATCAGCTTCCACCAATTTAAAATATTTTTCTTCTTAACAGCATTTATAAATATATATTCTTATTTTCAATATACCAATATCCAATCAACAAATATATTATATAATTTTAATTTTTAATTAATACTTCCTTCCATTATCCAATTACCATTTTTACATAACATAATTTTTAATCTTCAATAATATTATCTTTATACTGTTTCTTAATCTTCATTGAACTTATTATATTCAACATCTGGACCTTATGACTGACTATCTTGAACTTACTGAACAATTGACTTCACTAACTAAATGTGTCTATCTTCTATCTAACTTTCTTACTAACTGACTGGCCTCATAGTAACTGTAACTCATAACTGAATCCAAATCACCGGGTATTTATATCTTTTTCCATGTTCCAGAATCATCTGGCAAGAAATCCTATTAGAATTGTTCCATTTCCTCCATATGAATGTTCTCGAAACAGTATATGTTCGATTATGTCCATAGACATAACCATATTCGAGAACGTTCTACCGTAAACAAAGGTTAAATTCTGTATTCTAGAGAATTCCTTTCTTTTCTATCGAGAATTTTGTTGACATTTAGGCTTTTCAGATCAGAATATAAACTTAAATCAGTAACTTAAACACTCTAATTTAAAAAACTACACATTTTAAACAACATATTATTATAACCCCACGTATATTCGTAATTAATAATTTCTGTAACGTATGACACTTATTCAAAGTAGGTATATCTGGTTGCCTATGCACATGGCTCACTTAAATATATTATAATTATATAAAAAAAACTTTTTACACTTATTATATGCTAATTTCTTAAGAATACCCTCATATAAATAATTTTTATAAAATTCTCTAGTATATAACTTATTAAAATAACCAAATATTTTTTATATCTAACATTATCTAGTGTGTAACTTATAAATTATTTTCTTTAAACACCAATCATCTCAATGTATATATATATATATATATATATATATATATATATATATATATATATATATATTGTCATACTTCTTCTTTCCCAACCGAAGAAAAAATAAATAAAAAGATCCATCGGAATAAAATTTTAAGATATCATTATAAACAAAATGTATATAGTAATTTAAGATAAGATTTAGTATAGATAAGAATAAAAAATTGTTTGGCTTCCGTTTCCAACAAAATTATCAAAAAACCCCTTTGTGTAGAATTGGAAGACATTTTACCTGTAAGTTAATCTTGTCATTGTTTGTATATTAAATGGCCATATTCTAATCTTTGGAAACAGGTATAGATTGTGTATTAACAGACTGAGGATAGAAAAATCAATTTTTATTTATTCTTTCTCTGAAACAGTAATTTGGTCTTCCCAAATGATACACAGAATTTTTAGAATAAAAATTAACAGTAGTAAACAAGATTTGATCTTTTGATTGGATAGTAGTTTTTGAATGGTAATGGAGTTAGCCTGATTAGGAGACGGGGAGAGGCAGTTGTAATTTGGCCATCGAAGGAAACAGTCGTGTGTGAGAAGATAGGGTGTGGTTCGTGAGTTTGGATACCGGCATTGTGCAAAGAAGTGAATAGTTTTGCAGAAGGGGATAACAAGTAGATTAAAAGAGGTCCTTGTATCTACCGTGGGCATTTTGTGAAGTATATGTGAAAGTAGTTTTACGGCATCAAGTTGACAAAAGGAGGTCCTTGTGTCATAAATAAGTAGCTGAGTTTTTGGAGAAGTAAACCAGGTGTTTTTGTGTAGTCTGCAGGAGGTTTGCAGAGACGTTAGGAAGGAGCCGAGGTGCCAAAGAGGAGAGATCACCTCGTTGAGGAAACTGGACTTTTCTGGGTATGTGCCAACATACAATTCAATAAGAAAAAAAAAGCTGTAAGTGTTTTGTACAATTGAAATTGGTATCTGTGAAGGATCTGTGTTGACATCATGGTCATTATCATTCAAATTTAAAGAATTGAGTTTTGTTTGACTAATCAAAAGTTACAGTTGTTTTTTGTTTCAAGTAAAGGAAAGTTTAAGTAAAATTTTTTTCACTTATTATAAATTTATGTAGATTTAAAATCTTATTATTATAAAAATTTCATTTATTTTCTTGTATGCTAATTGATAAGATAACGGCAGAAGTTGAAAAATTGTTTTATTCTTTTTTTTATATAAAATAAAGAGTACTTAATTTTTGTAATATACTATTTTCTTTTATTATTATCCTTCTTCTCTATCTCGATAAAGGACAACTAGAAAATCTTTGAATCCATCGAACACAGGTAATATAAGAAGTCTTATTTTACATTTGATAACAATTAAATTATAATTTTTTTATTGGCTCAAGAAATTAAAATCAAAGTCAAAATAAACAATCATAACAATATATATATATATATATATATATATATATATATATATATATATATATATATATATATATATATATATATATATATATATTATAAATCTTATAAATCTTTTCAATTAGATGCAAAAATATATGCTATAGATATCAGAAAAAATTTTGTAAACCTCCTCTCAACTAAGATACAACCAAAAACAAGAAAATCGTTTTCCCCGGGGACACAAGATTGACGTCATACGGCCAATTTCCATCTTGTAATACCGTTGTGAAAACTCATACATTTGATTTAAATTTAAAGAGGAGACGAGACCGACCCGACCATCTGAGCAAAAAAATACGAGAGAAAAATATAACACGACGGAAAATAGTCTTAGCTCGCAGACGGCCCCAATACGCCATTTCTAACCGAAGAGTGATTCCTGGGAGGTTTCTGAAGTCGTTACAATAGTTAGACTACATTGTCGTGCGTTGAACTTCTAAGTTAGACCGTTTATTGTCTCTTTTAGGTTGAGTCTTTTAACTAGACACTAGAGGTACAAATACATCAAGTAAAAGGTATCGAAAAGTTTAAAGGTTTAAAAAATCAACAATAATTACAGTTAGTGCACATAAGAAAATTATACGAGGAAAGCAATAATGTCGACTTTAAATGTATATTCGGAAATTTTCGTCTAGAAGAGCTAAGAGAATATTGTTTTGTATCATAAACTAGTTACTCTCATTATACACAATTACTATCTGCTAATAGATAGAAATATAGACTAATATATTTCAATTCTTTCTTCTTACTAAGCAGTCTTCGGCATTCGTCTTTGTCAAGTCATCGGCATATATTCTTGAGCCAAGAATTATGTCTTTTCCCTATTGACCGCTTCTTTGAATTGTTGCTTCGATAGCTTCATATCTATCTTTAAAGTTAACTAAATGCAAAGTAAAATAAATGAAAACGAAAGAATCAAAACGAAGAAATATTAATTGTCAGAGAGAAAACAGTCAACATTGCACAAGATCAAGAAGTTTATCATAGCATAAAGGTTTAATATATAAACTGAAAATTATATATATGCCTAACCCTTACCTCCTGAGTCTACAAATTTTACCATAGTGTTTATTAATATATTATTAGAAATCCTGATTTTTCTTGAAACAAAAATTTACGTTAAACAGTATTTCAGAGATGCTCACGATTCTATTATATGGGAGGCAAAATGATACTAGCATAAATGTTATATCTTAAAAAGATATCAAGCACAAATAAAAATATCTTAAAAATTTAATCTTAGATTTGTAGAATTTCTAAATTTTTTGGATATGTATTGAAATCCCCTCGTATTTGATAAAGTATCAAAGAATAATCTTAGTGTATTTCATTTCCCATTCGTACGTATTAAAACACCGAATTCTTCCAATTCATCTTAGCGTCGCCCAGTAAAATAAACCATTTTTAGAGCTGTTTATATTTCTTGGGTATTATTTTCTTTGATCGAAACCGCTTTTAGGATATTCTGCGTTTAAAATAAATATTCCAGTTTATACGTTTTGTTTATACCAAGATTGTGCGAATGAATTTTAAAGATAATTTCGTCATTCTTACTTAAGTCGCTGTAAAAGACAGTCGGCTTAGGTCTGGATCCAAATTTATTCGTCGAATTTCTAAAGATTTCTGTTTTTGCCCCTTTTTATGGAAATTGTAGCAGTGTAAAGTGTGAAGTATGTGTAGTTACAGAGGAGGTTAAAAAAGTATTTAAGAGATTTGTGTCGCCTGCAGCAATTCTGATGTTCCAGTTTTCTGTTTTTTTTTTAAGAAGTCCAGTCTAAAGTTGCATAAGTGCTTCTTCAATCTCGCTGTTTCTGTTTTGTTCCTGAAGCAGTTTGTTTAGTTCCAGTTATAGTTCCAGAATTTTAGTGTAAAACCCCAGTGCAGTCCAGGTAACATTTTTGTGTTTAAATTTAAAGTAAAAACAGACATTTTTTTAAAGTATATTGCTTTCATTAAAATTAAATTCCCCTTTGGAAATGGTTCCCCTTTACGTGGCTGTCATAACTTTATTGGTCTTTTTTGTGTGGTAAATTAGTAATTCTTAGCTAATTTTAAAAATAAACAGTAATGAAAACTTGAGTATTGTTACCATAAAAAACGTTTTTAGTAATTTTAAAAAATGGCAATCATAGTTTTTGCTAGTATTTTTTTTTGACAACGTCGATATTCTTGTACATTTAAAGATATACAAATACAACAAATGTATATTTAAGTGAATTTGATAATTTCATCAACTCTTGGTAGAACTGTGGCTCACGTTTGTGAGTGCGAAGAACAGTTTTAAAGCTTTTAAACAAAACTTAATGCAATCTCTACAAAATAAAAATTGCTCAAGAAACAGCATACGATGACACAGATAGACAGATGGAGTATTAGGAAACCATAACAAATAATATCAGATAATCTGAATTATCTTCAACACGTGACCAAGCAAAATTTTTAAAGATAAGCTTCTATATTGGCGTTTTATTACATTTTTTCTATAGTAAAATTATGAAGCCAGCGTCACGTAACTAGCGCCACAAGATGGCGCCATCACGAGTAGCGTCACAATAGCGGTTCCTTACATAGATTCACTACTCTTCATCAATCCGTTTCTAGTAATCATATATTTATTCTAAGCAAGTTTATATCAAAAACTGCATGGAAAATGACTAACAAAATACAGACATGAAATGAGAAGTAGAAAATTAAAAGAATATCTGTCAATAAAAGATTCGATTCACAACGATTGTCGAAATTTAAAACTCACAAATGTTATCCAATTATTAACAATATTGAATCATCTGCTTAAATGTTTATGACTTTTCTCGTTTTAAAATAATTTTATATAAATACAATTATTATTTTTAAACATCTTATTTACTTTATACAATAATAAAATTTACTATTAAATGATATTTAGTTCTACTTACTCTACTTTACTTCTATGATTATTTTAATAATTCGTCTAAATTTAACAGAAGTCAGAATCTGTCATAAGTAAACAATGTATGCTTTATTAGTACGTTACCAGATGGCGTTGGGAGCAAACATATTAATTTATTAAATTATTTTAATATATTATAACTTGTTATTTTTAAGTATCTTATTTAGTTTGTATAATAATTAAATTTAGTACCAAATGATATTTATTTATATTTTCATAATTTCATATAAAAATTAATTCATATAAATATAATGTTGGATTTTTGCAATTATCAGTTCGACTATTATATTAAAGTGCGATAAACAGAATTATTAGTAAATCATTTAAAAGCATTTCATATTTATATAGGCACAGCGGACTCATGTTAAAACTGACCATATTTTGTAATTTTTATTTTTGAAATGGTTTTAAATTTTTTGTGTAGTAAACATAAAAACAGATCTTACAAACAAATGCGATAAATAATGTTAAAAGCTTAAACAAGATACACCAACAAAAACTACTGCAGAAAGTTCTAAAGCTTATAGGGAACGTAAAAAATAAATTGATGATGCCATTGATAGTGCAAGAAATCTTAATCCAAAAGGTATACCACCAAAAACTAGTGCTGACCGTTCCAAAGCTTATGGAGGAGATAGTAAAAACAAATTTAGATGGCATAAATAGTGCAAATATATATGTTCAAAAGTTGCTTTTACAGATGTATATATATATATATATATATATATATATATAATTTAACTACATAAATAAATAATATTCAATTTAATATTTTCATTATGAATACCTGTCAATTTTTTATTTATACAGACAGTCGAAATTTGGCACCCAAATTTTTGTAAAAATTTAAATGTAAATTCGCAACAATTACCACAATCACAGCAAAATAAAAATAGCAATTATTGAGAGTATTAATTGTGCAAAAGATCTCAATTCAAAAGGTACATCACCAAAAACTAGTGCTGACCGGTCCAAAGCTTAAAGAAAGTAAAAAAAATATGTGTATATGTATTTATACTATTTATATAACTCTATACCGCAAGGTTACTACTACACGCGTCTCGATATTCGGGCCCCCGCAAAAACATCATACTGAGCAATAATAAATAATACAATTACTTTATTTAATTTTAAAAATATTATTTAAACATACAGAAAACAGTATAAAGCTTCACGCTAGTCTACAGTACTGCCTACTGTACTCTTTTTTTAATGATTACGTTCATCAGAAAAATGTTAGATATAATTCTGACAATAATCTGTTCTGGAGGTTTACGTCAAGATAATAAGGAAAGATAAAAAATCTAGTTATTAGATAAAAGAAACTCTACTCTCTCTCTCTCTCTCTCTCTCTCTCTCTCTCTCTCCCTCTCTCTCTCTCTCTCTCTCTCTCTCTCTCTCTCTTTATATAATAAGCTTCTATTTAGGAACACATTTTACTATGTCAGAATCAATACTATAGCAATAATTTCGAAATTCTAGACATTGTTAGGGTAGCCACAGTAACCTGCATATAAAGACCTGGCAATGTAAACTATCGATACAATCATTAGGAAGACGTCCTAAAAAATAACTTCATAGTCACGCAAATATGGATTTTATCCAATCCTCGATAATACTGGGCTAACGTGAAGACCAAAGAGGACGAAGTCTTTTGAATTTATTGTAAAAGCAGATATAATGCTTGTGCGTGTGGACGAGCTAGTTTAGATAAACGCCTTAAAATAAATTGTTAATTTTACAGAGTGTTGGCAATTTAGGTTAACCTACTTAGGTTAACTACTTATTGGTCATTTATGTAAACAAATTATAAAGGTATAAAGGATATTATAAATGCTTATTAAAAAAATAAAATCAAACGTACTACATTTGAAGATGCTAAAGTTAAGAGTCCTCAAACAGTAATACTTAAAGTATTTAAAACGTAGAACGTGAAAGAAAACATTTCAAATAAAACTATATGAAAATTCTTGATAATACCAAATGGCAGAAAGGTATTTCATTCTGCCCCTAAACACCCGTCCTTGTCAGACTAGCGACTCCGTGAGGAACGTAAAGGATGTTGCAATATTTTGAAGCATATTTTCATTTAGAATAGCGACGATATTATCACGTGTACCGTTTGGTCGCCGTTAATATTCCGGAATTGTATGTAAATGCTTGTAAAATCTTTTGTAAAGGTTCCATCGGGAAAATTAATCTCTGGTTTACTGTTGTACTTCGTTTTGTGTCTTGTTGTATCGGAATTTATTACCTTCATTCGTAAATATATACTGTGGTGACTAATGATTGTAGATAAAACAAACCTGAACAAGCAGAAAAAGTATGCTCTAACAAGGGACTGAATTATTTGTGGATTATAAATTAAAATAACGAGATAAAACATGTTCTTATATACCAATATTAAAAAAAATCATCTGCTGGTAGTTAAAATTTATATATAAACAGTTATCAAGCGCATAGTGTGATAACTGATTTTTAAAAAATATTGATTTGTTCATAATATGCTAAATTTTACGTGTTTACATTAAGCACTGACAACACCTATTTTTAATTAAACAATGAATTTCCGCCTCAGCCATGAAATATTTATTATCTCCTATATTAGCAGATACAGTGTGGAAACCACTTATAGAATAAAATTGTTTGTGTCCTTATTATAGAAAGTAATAAAGAACTCTGGGACACGTTAACTTTTAAATTTAAATGTGCGCTTTTTAAACATAAATTTAAATGTACAAGCTGATCCACGCAAGTCGGGCATAGTACATAATCCTTATTTTTAATGAAACAGCCTGTATATTTTTATGTTATTAAAAGATCCTTAACAACCTGAATTCAACGAACTATATCATGTAGGGGTCTATCATAAATAATACAAGGTGAAATAATGTGAGCCACACAACTGTCCTAAGGTGTCTCCATGAAGAGAAACTTCATCCATATAAATTGACTTTTGTCAATTTATATGGATGAACAGAAGACGATCCAGATCGTAGAATGGATTTCTGCGAAAGAATAATGGATAAAATTAACACAAATGAAATAGCTCTTGGCATAATTTTTTTTGCTGATGAATCAACATTTAAATTAAACGGAGAGGTAAACCGACAAAACTGTAGATATTGGTCAGCAGAGAATCATCATTGGATGCGTGAGACACACACTCAGTATCCTCAAAAGTTAACTGTTTGGGCAGGTATTATAGGAGATCATATTATTGGTCCTATATTTGTAGATGGTAATTTGACAGCGGAAAAATATTTAAGCATGCTAAGAAACAATGTTCTTCCTCAGTTCGTTAACTTATATCCCAATCTAATAGATTCGACCCTACCGCATGAAACTTCTTTCAGCAGGACGGTGCAACACCCCATTATGCTTTAATGGTGAGAAATTACTGAATTAAATCGTCTTCAATAAATGGATTGGACGAAGGGTTACTATTGAGTGGTCAACATTGCATTTTTTTCTGTGGGAATATCTCAAGAACAAAGTATATGCAACACAACCAACTAGCATTGAAGACCTTAAAGAAATGACAACTACAAAAATACGAAATATTTCACCTCAAACTTTAAATAAAGTTCGAGACGAGTTTTATAGGAGACTGTGTTATGCCAGCAACAAGGTGGAGACCATTTTGAGCATTTATTTTAATGTAATCCAATAAATTAACTCGGGTATTCTATGAATTAATTATTTTGAAGAAAATTATACTTAATTTCAAAATTTCACCTTGTATTATTCATAATAGACCTTACATGATATAGTTCGTTGAGATCAGATTGTTAAGGAGCTTTTAAAAACATAAAAATATACAAAGTGTTTCATTTAAAATACAGATTATGGACTATGCCAAACTTGCGTGGATCACCTTGTACATTCAAATTTATGTTTAAAAAGTGCACATTTAAATTTAAAAGTTAAGGTATCTTAACGTTTTTTATTATTTTCTAAAATAAGGACACAAACAATTTTATTCCATAAGTGGTTTCCACACTGTATATTCATGAAAGGACATTATAAACATACTATAAATAAACAAGAAATAAACACCTCAGTATGACGGAGATATATAGATGATGTACATATTGTACATATGGCATCATAAACCATAAAAACCGAAACAATTTTTGATGGTCATTACCTGTAAAAAAAATTGAATTTAACATGGAAAATGAAAACAACAACTCACTACCGTTTCTGGATGATCAAAAACGAGAATATAGGATATGTAACTAAATTTTACAGAAATCCAACAAACACTAACAGATATTTCAATGCATTTAAACTATAAATATCATTATATCAAAAAGGGAATATCACTATACAATAGAGCCCAAAATATCTACTTCAATACAAAAACATGTCAATAACAATTTTAATAAAAAATGATTATCCACTTTCATTTATAAAGAAGGAATTGCACACGATAGAAGGAGGGTGACAACAAAACACCAAACCGATTCAGAAATGTTAACATATAGGGATTTAAAGAAAACGGCAATACTATTATGTGAAAACCTTATAAGAAAAATTAAAAAATATTGTAAACAAATACAATATCACTCAAGCTAGCTTTCAAAACAATCAACACAGAGATCTATTTTTTTCCAAAACCAAATCCAACAACATACAATAGAGACAGGCGATAAAAGAGTTACAGGAAGAAGGAATAGAAAGAATAAGAGAGTTTAAAAATATATTAAAACAAGGAATGAGGAACAGTATATTTGGTAAAAGAGATGGAAGGCAATATACTCTGTCATGTTAGCGAAACCATAAAATAGATACCATACAAAAATGCATAGAAATAAGCAGGAGTGCACAAAGATCTTAAAGTTAAGAAGCAAAAAATAAATACAAAGAAAATAGAATTTAAACAAAGAACCATTTGAAACAAGAAAAGATTAAGTTAAAAAAAATAAAACCGATTCCTTAAAAAAAGAGCCGTCCATTATACGCAAAAGATAAAGGGTTTAAAGGCGAAGTGATTTTAATATTTCAAAAACTGAATTGATAAATTAAAATTTATAAAAGTCGTAATAAGTCCGGTTCTAATCAAAGAAAATTGATGTTTTTTTAGAGGATTTGGGGCACCTCGTTACATAGATCGAAAAAATAAATTTTAGTTAATTTGTGAATTATTTATTTAACCGAGTAATTTGTTTAAATAATTTAAAATAAATATTTATTTTGCAAAATTTTACTTTTATTTTATTATTATTAAGAAGAAAGGTTATGTAATAATAAGCAACTTAAACATTTATGCATTATAGTTCTAAATAATATGTTTTACTAATAAATTTGACAATTTGATAATAATTTTTTTCTAGTTTGAATAAATCAATTGATTATGTGGTAGTAACGTCTGACCAAAATATTAGACACATCAAACTTATCGTTAAAAACTTATTACGAACAGGAATTTAAGTCAAAATTCACAAAATTTGCCCTGCATATTATCAAACAATGAGAGCAGATACTTTTTAATAATCATTTCGTATTCCCCATATGGGTCTATATACTAAATAGAAGTATGCACAGTTTCTCACGACTCACCGTATATATATGACTTTAACGAAAGTATGATATAAGTATCTTAACTATTGTTAAATTTCTATTGATAAAATATTTGTCAAAATTTTTGTTCTATAATTTATTTATATTATTTTCGGTACTTGTGATGTTTAAAAAAAAGGCAGTAGAATTCAGGTCAAAATGGGCAACAGGTTTCCTACGATTTAACTTGATATGAACTTAGCTAAATATTATAATTAAATTTTGTAATATATAATAGCGAAAATCGAAGGATATTTGGTTATACATAAAAAGTTCCAAGCTCAATTCAATGAATTTTGGAACTTTCCTTCCAACGTCGAATTATTAAAAACACTTTGAAAACAGGAGTTATTCTGAACTAAGTCCTCTAACCTTAACAAAATTATTAAAACAAAATCAAGAAAAGCATTACAGCTTTATTTTTTAAGTGTTCAAGATAAATCCAGCTCCACTTATTACATCCAAATGATATTAGAATTAAGGTGTTATTAACATTACAAAAGCAAGAAGGATGATAATGAAAATTTATTAAAATTATGCAGTGGTTAACTAATCAAAAATATATTTAAATTAAAACATTTTTAATCAGCTTTGGTGAAATCAATAACCCAAAAATATTTGAAAGAATGAATTATATTCTTAAAGCAATTTACTGATCAAAAATATTACTACAAGCTCTCATTAACTTGCTAACGAGTATAATAAAGTACGATTGCTTTCTCTGTTCCTTTATTATCAAAAACAAGGGATATAATATTACAAAAGAAAATGTTACTTTGTCTTTACAAATCTCATTAGAATTTTATCTTTGGCGAAGTTCCTACAACATGAAAGCATATGAACTGTTTATTAGTAAAATGTAAATTTAGTATTGTACTCAAAATTGGAAAACACAGTTTGTTCATGCTTGAAAGGGCATACATATTTCTTATGGTACAGGGAAAACTATTTTTAAAAGAAAATTCAAGTGAATGGAAAAAGCTCTAAAGACAAAATATTCAATAATGTACTAATCGATTTAGTTCATTGGTAAAAAAAACTGGTAAATATGAAATTACTTCAGATGAAAAACAAAATTGTCCCACTCTTTAATTTTTATATCTCATACACATGTATCTAAACACTTTTAATCACGAATTACCAAATATCACAGAAGCATGTCATACCTAACAAGGAAAATTCATCCAGATCCTCCTTTAAATTAACTAATCTGAGTCAATAACTTATAATCGATTATGTCTATAGAAACATTATTTTAATGCCAACTTTTGAAAACATAATTTTAAAAATATCCATGCAACAAAATATGATTCTATAAGCATTTCTAATAATAAATATATATATATATATATATATATATATATATATATATATATATATATACATATATATATATATATATATATATATATATATATATATATATATATATATATATATATAATGTAAATACTCTTTTCTTTTGGGTGTGGTAGTCAATAAAAACAGAGCTTTGCTAAGGCGTACTATTTATTCTGAATCCAAGCTTTCGGTGGTTTTTTGCCACCTTTATCAAGGTCTACAAAGAAAATTACTATGTTTTAAACAGTTTGAATGGTGCCAAAAAAAAGGCTATAAAAAGTATAAAAAACTTACCCGAATGTAAGATTCGTGGCAGAAACAAAAACGTTAAATAACATGATATACTGAAGTTGCAATTACACTTTAAAAATTACTGTTAAAAAAACACTTTAAAATTTCTAAATACGTTAAAAGTTAAAAACAAAATTAAGGACGACATGTTAAAACAGTCGTCGCTGCAGGCTTGATTTCAGTCACATTTCACGAGCAGAAAGAGAACGTGGGTGGACAATTATTGTTTAAATAGTTAGGAGAAAATACAAAAAACAACTTTGAAATTAACGTCTCACAAGATACTGTTTATGAATTTTGAGTACTACCAACTGTATTACCAACTTAAAAATAAGCGGGAAGTTCAAAATGTTATTCATGACATAAGCAATCGAAAGAAAATAGTATTTAGTAAATAGGTTTAGAAAAAATATAATAACTCAAACAAAACAAATCTAAATTAGTAACTGAAGTTTGAACACAAGTATTCAATTAATACTGAAATATTTAACAAAAGAAAAAAACAAAGAAAACTCTGAGATGCAAAATAGCTCAGTCAAAAGTCAATATAAAATTGTAAATTTTGCTAAGATTCTGGATCTCAGATCTCTTATTAAGATTGTTATTATCACTCTTGCTGATATGTACCATCTCTAAGAAAGTTCTCTTAAATTTATTTTTCTCTCTGGCTAATATTTTTACATTGTTGAAATCTATCTTATGGTCTAGATCGATAGTATGCTCTGCCAAAGCACAAGTAGGTTTGTTTAATCTACAATCACTCTTATGAGAAATAATACGGCTAGACAGATTCCTTCCAGTTTCACCAATGTAAGTGGATGGACATTCAGTACATTGAATGCAATAAACAACATCTGTAGTCTCTAGAGTGGTTAGCGGTTGTTTTATTTTGCTATACAGCTGACGTATGGTTTTGATGTTCTTGTTAGCTATTTTGATATTCTTAAAGTCTTTAAAAATCTTAGTGAGTTCAACGGTTAGTTTTGGAATATATGGAAGGGCATAAAAATACACACTTGTTGAAGCTGAATTATTTTGTGCTGAGGGCACTGATTGTGACATAGTAAGTCTGTTGTTTCTGTTAACAAAGGGAACATTAAAAATGAATTTATTAATCAGTCTTAGAGGATATGAATTTTCAACAAAAATATTACGTAAGAGGTTGAGATCATGTTGGAGATAATCCGGATGAGATAACCTTTTGACACGTTCTTTCATCGCTAGGACTAAATTAGTTTTCATCCTCGGTATAGTACGCCTTAGCAAAGCTCTGTTTTTATTTACTACCACACCCAAAAGAAAAGAGTATTTACATATATTTTTTCCAAACTAGTCAAAAATTTTGGACTACTTTTTCTTATATATATATATATATATATATATATATATATATATATATATATATATATATATATATATATATATATATAACCATTAAATCTAACTATTTAAGTATTTTATTTTCAGTTTACATCTTGTTAATATTGTTAAGATAATCTTATTTTGAATTTATTTTGTAATGGTATTACAATGTAAAACCTGTTTAAGAAAATGAAACACAAATAGGTCAGATGACAAAGATGTCACAGTCAAACAAAATACGGATTTTAAACACAATAACTTTAATTTTAATGATTCTTTTATGTATTTTTTTGGCATTAATAGCGTGACTTAAGGGTTGTCCCTCTCAAAGATACATTTTAAATAGACCCTTTTAAATGTACAACTAACAGAGTAACAGCAATTTATTTATTTAAATTACAACTGACTTTAAAACAGAACTTCACAGTATTTCTAATAAATTAATTGATGACGACCTGTCTGCAATTCGTGTCGAAACTGCTGATCGTCTGGACTCTTGCAATACCGCTGACAATTGTAATTAATGTATCGTAATTTCTCCATCCCAAAGGAAGTTTTGTGAGGGATGAGAAAAACTCTGTGTACTGTTTCTAAGGACTCTTGGCTTTGGTCAGGGATGTCTTCTGCTGTGGTTGGATTCTGCTCAACTTTTTCTTTTTTTAGTTTACGTAGCTTGAGAAAACCAAAAAGAAAAGATGGACTGGAATGTTTTTTCTTCCTGTGTTAACTTGTGTCGTTCGTCTAAAGGAATTCTGTCCAATTTTAGGAGTTTTACTATTAGGTGTTCCGTTGGAATAGTGGTATTCTTGACTTTTGGTAATATTAGTGGTTCTTCTTTAATTATTGTTTTGTAATTCGTGTAAACTTCATTATTGGTTTGTAGTTAATATCTTGGCGCTAACTCAATTAGATAGATCCCTTTGAGTACTTCTATTTCAGTGATGTTGCAACAGGTAGATACTTTCGTAGCCTTTGCAAAAACAGCTATGTAGTGTGCATCTAATGCTTTTTGGATGATCGTTGTAGTGACAGTGACAGGAACATTTTGACATTGAGTAGCATCATTGATTAACTGGAGAATCTGGATGATGCAGTCATTAGTCTGGTCATTCTCTGGTGTAAATTTCTCAGGACAGATGAATGATTTGGATTCGCTTCTTTTACATGGTAGATCCATATATTGAAAAAAGGTCTGAGTTGTAGACTAGGTATGGACCAGGTGGAATAATTATGGTGTGATTATAAGTTGGGAGTGAGTATGACTTGGACGTAAATGACTTGGAATAAAGGATAGGACAATATAAAATAAAAACAAATGTGTGATTTGTGTAGTAACCATCAACTATGATTTCATAGTATTTGGCTAGGTCTTCTTCTTGAATATAAGGAATCTGTGATGCAAGGTGGTGTTCAAGCATCTTTTGCACGGTTCGTTTTATTTCTTCAGGTTTGGTGAGACCGTTGTGTAACATGTTGATTCTTGCAAATTTAATTGTTGTTTGCTGATCATCCAGTATTTTTAAAATTGTTTGTAAATTTAAATTTATCTGGTCAAAGATATTCGAACTGTTTCGAACTTTCATATAATGATAAAAATGGAAAACAAATTGGTTCATCTCTAAGTTAATTTTATTTGTCTCTTCAGCTATGATTTCTTGTTTGTGTGTAAGTAATGAAATTGTTTTGGTAAAATTGGTCAATATTCTCTTATTGGACTAAGTTGGCTATTAATGTTGGTAACAATATTTTGTTGGTTATTTTCAAGTTTCAAGGTTACTTAATGGAAGCGTTGTATCTTTCAACATCTTCTTGGTCTAGATTACCAGAAATAGATTTTATTACACTTCTCAATCCACTTATATTTAATATATTGTGTTTAGTTTCGCTTTTGCTGTTTGAAGGAGGTACTGTACAATTTTATCAAAGTTTTGTAGGCTGTCAAAATATGGTTGACTGAATCTATCTTCTACTGCTCTGTTGGTAGTAAGCAAAATTAGCAGTACCCCTTCACATAACTGTCATTAGCTACCTCTCATATACCTTTTAGAACCTATAAATACCTGTATAAGATTTTTTTAGCTTTTTTTCTTGACTGGGGTAGACCAGTCTAATGTGAAAAACTTTTAAAAATCACTGATTTCACGTAAAAATCGTATACGGATATTTGAAGGTTCTAAAAGCTATATAAAGGGAAGCTAATCAGAAATCCGTGAAGACTTACAGCTGGAATGCTTTAGTTTTTTTTTTATTTAAAAAGTAAAGAAATATTTTTTAAATTAAACTTTGTTTTTTGTAACAACATCTAATATAGCTACTCAAAATTATGGCAATTAATGAGTTACTAAAGTGTGCTAAATATCACCCAGATAGATCAAATAGTCTGCGAGCAAGTTATTCAATTTGTTTATCCCGGAGAGCAATTATTTAAACAACCGTACTTGCCCAAACAGTGACTCTACAAGTATTTTGTAAATTGCAATCGACTCTTTAACGCTTCAGTTTTAGGGTATATTAAAAAAACTTCAACATTTTATTAAATGTTTTATTAAAAAACAGTTTGAAACAGGGGTGACTTTTTAGCTTATAAATATTGATGATACTGTGATATTGTTTAGGCCACGCGATTCTATGTGGGATTGTGTGGCATCTTTCTAAACCAAAAGCTAGTAACACTCACACTTTCTAAGAAAAATAGAGTTTTCTATGACCAATAGGCTTCAAAATAGCATTTTATTCATAGCGTTTTATTTAAAAAAAACATACTTCCATTGTTTATTGATATTAAAAGCTGAAAATTCAAAGGATTTTAAATGAAGATCTAAATTTTGTGATCCAACTTGTAGATAGTATATATATTAAAGGAGTAAAAAGTTATAACACGTTAAAATGGTGGTACTCGTAAAATACTCACACGGAAAAGTGGAGGTGAGAACTGTCCGAGCTCCGTTTTTTTAGATTGGAACTTCAAATTGAAGAGCGCTGGTACATTTGCAATATTTTAGCTTTTATCGCACGTAGAACCTTAATTCTTTTTAAACTGAGGTAGCTCAACAAAATAATTGTGCTACTTTCACCTCTCGGAAATTCCTCGAAAAATAAATTAATTAATTTTTTCATAAACAAGTTTAAGAAATATTTTAGTTTTATTGGTAAGTGTATATTATATATATACATATATAATAATCATTATAAATCATTAAAATACATTTATTTCTTCTATTTAATTTTATAGTTTTTTCTTTCAATAAAATAATTTATTTTATTATAATTATTATAATAAAGATAATTAGCTTATACATAAGTATAAATAATATCTTTGTAGTTCACCCCTTCATTTTTCCGTGACGGTATTTTACAAATACCATCATTTTAACGGGTTATAACTTTTTATTTCTTGATATATACCATCTATAAAATAAATATTAGAATTAATATTTTCATTTATAATTTGTTCAATACTCAGCTCTTAACCCTCATTTATAATTTGTTCAATACTCAGCTCTTAACCCGCGATCAGTACCGCTGTTATAATTTATCTAACATTTTTAATTTTTTTTGTATACTTTTCTTTCGCGCCTCGTATATTTTTTTCCGGCCTGCTATGTTGCACTCAATGTTTTGTCTAGTCACTCCCATGTTTAATTTAGATTGAAATCAACAAGAATCTGTTCAGTGCGCTATGAATGTTGTCAGTGTCGGGATGTTAGTAAAAATCTAACGCGGTACTGATTACGTAGTTACGAATTTTAAATTATATTAAAATATTTTTTATAATTTAGACTAAATTTGGACTTTGTTGTTGTTGTTGGTCAATCGGCCATATCGGATTTTGACGAAATGACTGCATTTGTCGGGCTTTTATATCTTGCTGGTGTAAAAAGAGACCAACATTTAAATACTTTAGAACTTTGGAGCAAGGACGGAACGGCCCCAGAATACTTTGCTGCTACTGAATGCTATGCCAGAACGCTGTTTTCACTCTTTGGTACAAGCTATTAGGTTTGATGATATTGAATATAAAGTAAAAAGAGTCCAAGAAGATCATTTGGCGTCTGTGCGATACGTTCTGGATAACTTTGTTGGGAAGTGTTTACAACATTACTTGGTGGGTAGTTACGTAACAGTGGATGAGAAGCTTGAGGGTTTTAGAGGCAGATGCAAGTTCCGCCAGTATATTGCAAATAAACCTGCAAAATATGGCATAAAAATCTACGCTGTTGTAGACTCTCGACTGTTTTATACACACCAAAATGGACCAGTTTTTATAACCAACTATGAACTAAAGAACGATGCCCATAGTGTTGCAACAAGACCTTTAAGATATTGTAGTGGTACTGGACGAAATGTAAATATGGACAATTACTTTACATCTGATTCTTTGGCTAATGCCTTGGTACACAACCACCGTATAACGTTAGTTGGCACATTACGTAAGAACGAGCGAGAGGTTCCCCCAATTTTTTTAGATACTAAATTACGAAAAAGAAATAGCAGCATGTTTGCTTGGGGAGTCGATTTTAATGAATGCATTGTGCTAATGTGCTGATGCTGTCGACGTTTCATAAAGATGATGAAATTGATCCAGAAAGTGCCGATGCAATGAAACCTTAAGTCATAACATTCTATAATCTAACAAAAGGAGCTATTGATGTGGTGGATAGGAAGAAGGTAGAATATTCGACTACAAGAGTGAGCAACCGTTGGCCTTTAACTGTTTTTTGTTCTTTACTCAATATTGCTCGCATAAATTCACACACTGTTTACTACAGCAATACAGACACAGCTCAAACGAAGAATATATCTGACAGATCTTGCTAAGCAACTTACGAAGCCCCATATTGTTCGTCGATCAAGTATTACATCACTGTCAATTCCACTAAGGCAAAAAATTAGAAATATTCTACGACATAGAGCCATTTCAGTTGATGCTGTCGAACTACCTGATGCGAATGCGAAACTTCGTTGTTACTTTTGCCCAAAGAGAAAAAACAGATTTACTCAGCACCAATGTCATACTTGTTTGAAATCCGTATGTACAGAGCATATTGCAGAAACAGTTTTGACTTGCGCTGACTGTATTAACAGAGGAGAAGATTCCTAAATTATTTCCTTGTTATTTTTTGTTGTTAAATTTTTTGATTGTAAATAGTTCTTTAATAAAACCGTTAAAAAAATTGCATAAAGTTGTCATTTGCAATAGTTATACTAAATTATATTTTATCATACCACTCGTTCAATTTTCCAATAAATATATTAAATACATAAATAAAATAACAATGTAAGCTATGAAAAATACTGCCAAGTACCAAATACCTTAAAAAAGGGAACACCATTATTATGTTAGATAAAATCTAACACGATACCTACGGCGGGAGATTCATAAGCGGTACCGATCGCGTGTTAAGTTAATAGATAATGAAAATATTTCTTTTTAAAAAAAACTGCTTTCTTATTTCCTACTGGACATGGAATATTTTGTTTTGTTCTGGAAAGTGTCTTTTTTCGAAAGATTTTCATTGCGCCTACTAACACGCGTGTGACTCGAAAAATGTTAATTTTAGTATATTGTTTATAAGCTAAAATGTCAATCCTGTTTCAAAATATTTGTTAAAAAAAAATTTAATAAAATGTTGCAGTTTTTTTATTATACCTTAAAAATTTACAATTATAGAATCTATTTTGATTTACCGAATACCTCTAGAGTGAGCGTCTGGGCAAGAACAGTTGTTTAACTAATCGATCTTCGAGATAAACAAATTAAATAACTTATAAACTATTCAGTCGATCTATTTGAAATTGAGCACACTTTAATAACTCGTTAACTGACCTAATTTTACAAAGCCATATTACATGCTATTACGCAAAATCAAAGTTATTAACATTTATAAATTACTGCCAAATTAAGAGCTTGTTAAAACTATCTTGTTGAATTCTTTATGTATATTAATTTAGAATCTCACAAATTAAAAAACATTTTAATATTTACAATTTAGATTTGAAATAATATTTTCCAAACTTTATTAGAAACGTTTTATATTCAAAAAAATGACTTTTCTTACTTTTTAAGATTATTTAAAACAAAAAGAAAGTCAAATAAGCTGTACATCTTCACGGATTTCTTATCAGCTATACCTTAAATATCTTTTTAAGATTTTTACGTAAAATCAATGATTTTTTCCCAGAAAGGCTGGTGTAATTTTAACATTGCTTTTACATTTATTTGTTTTATTCGTTATAGTAGAAACTACAATTTATCAGTAAATATGTAATATAGTATTTTTTATAAATATAAAATACAATATAATAAAAACATCTCTTGTTTTCTTAATTATTTCCTATTTTACCCCAAAACAACACTGTTTTTCATCTGACTCGTTAATTAGTTTCGCTTTAGTTCTCTAAATACGCGAACCAGTCTTTGTGGGCTAGCTCTTTAACACAATACAATTTTGCAAAGTTCTCATATTGGCAAAAAGTTGTTTTCGTAGTTTGTACAAATTTCTAGACGGATCAAAACAAGTCAGTAGTATATCGGAAAACTTATATAATTAAAGTTTCTTTTATAGCCCAGCTGATTGGTAATAGGAAGTTCAGTTCCTTTTGTAGATTAACTACAGTGTTGCAAAATATTCGGCAAGGATATTATGTTATTTACTAAGAAGTCTCAAAATAAAAAAGTTATTTAACATAATTTTTAAAATAAGTACTATGTGTATATAAATATTAAGTCGTTTAGTATATATGATTTCATTTACTATTAAATAGGAGTTAGGTCAAAGTACGTATTTGATGCTAACCTGTATACAATGAGTGTATTTATAATTTAGCTATATAATATATATTCTTGGATTTAGGTTCAATAAATTATATTACATGTGGAACTAGATTTTATTTTTCATAGAAATCAACGTTTCGACAGGAAACCCTTGCCTTTGTCAAGATTCTAAAATGTACAAGATTAAGAACAAACAGTTATTGTAAAATATGTAGATATATAACTTACCAAAACGTAAAACGGGACACTGACATTAATGAAGTGACAAATAAAAGTTGATATCTGATATCTTATGGTTTACTGTCTTTAGTGTACAATTATTTTTATACAGGCGTATCATTGAGGTTTTCGAAAAAGGTAAAGTGGAGATATGTTATTACTTTCAAAGCTTTTCATTGTATTATATTTATTATTATTATATATGACAAAACTTTAGATATAATGCAACGTTTTGTTGAAGATACACATACATCCTCACGTAGGGTTGCACAAGTACATTATGTAGCTCGTTCTTCAGTCTTATGTGTATTACGTAAGAATAAATTTAAACCATACAAAATCAACTTATTGCAAGAATTAAGTGAATATGACTTCGATTGTAGATTAGAGTTTACTGAGGTAATGATAGATGAAATTGAAAATGATGAAAATTTCGTTAACAGAATATGTTTGTCAGATGAAGCAACCTTTAGACTGTGTGGAAGTGTAAATCGACACAATTTAAGGTACTGGGGTGACGTAAATCCACACTGGATGCGTGAAAACCGTACTCAAAGACCACAAAAATTAAATGTATGGTCAGGTATAATAGGTACTCAGTTAATTGGGCCATTTTTTATCGAAGGAAATTTAACGTCAGATAGTTACGAAATGTTACTTAGAAATGAAATTGTATCTACACTGAGAAACTTGTTTGCGGCCAATTTTCATCAGATATGGTTCCAGCAAGATGGAGCTCTAGCTCATTTTGATGTAAATGTTCGGCGTTATTTAGATGAGATATTTCCCGGACGATGGATTGATAGACGAGGTAGAATTGAATGGCCTCCACGTTCACCTGATTTCAATCCTAAAGATTATTTTTATTGGGAATACTTGAAAAATTTAGTTTACAAAACTAAACCAGCAAGTCTTGCAGAGCTAAGGCAACGAATTATCGATGAATCTCGAATAATTTTTAGACAATCATGGTGGAGAAATGTGATAGACGCATTCTACCATCGATTAGGGTACTGTCAACTCACAAAAGGAGCACATTTTGAACACTTGATAAAGTAACCATTATGTTAAAAAATGTTGTAAGCTATCAATTGTTACTTGTTATGTGTTAGACACATACTAAGAAATAATAAATATAGTCTTCTGCAGGTCATCATGCAGGGTAGAGTCGATGCCAAAAAGGGAATAGGTAGAAAGAGGAAGACATGGCTGCGAAATATTCGAGACTGGACAAACATGACTGTAGACGAATTATTCCACGTTGCAAAAGACAGAGAAGCTTTTAAAAATGTGGTCGCCAACCTCCGTTAATGGGAACGGCATAGGAAGAAGAAGAAGATACATAAATTGTGTAACTATCTGTTCCAGAGTTCTTTTCGACTCACGCATGGTAAGCCTTTCCTGCCATTTAGTTGATTTATGGATGAACTTTTTGATTGTAGCAAATGAAAAAAAGGAATAGCATGACCATTCAGCTTGAGTTCTTTCTTTGATTCATATTGCAGCAATCCATGGTGCAAATTTCTTTCAAAGTCTTTAAAGTCTGGTTTAAAGTGTTTGAAAAAATCCTTGAGGTTGTAGTATTAAATATTCCCGTTATAAACAGATGAATTACCTATCATATCAACAGATATCATATCTGTTATTCTTTGTATTATGGGTATAATCCGTTAATTTATATTCCAATTATATCCTGATACTAGCCCCTTTCCTACTTTAATAAGTTCTAATCCATTTGTTTTTTGTTCGATATTTAAGTTTCATAGGAAACATTTGCCGTTTCTTTGATCTTAGTGGTTTTAAACTTTTATCAATATTTACCAAGTGCCCATGCCAGTGAACCATAAGTGAAAATATATAGTATTCATTAGGTTAAATACTTGTGAATTCTAACCGTTAATATTACTAGGTATATTTTTTAACAAAAGCTACTTTAAAAATTGGTGGTTAACTTTTTCGCGCTCTCATCAATATTTCAAAGAATTGCTCATGTTTAATTTGATGCGGGCAGTGAATTCATAAAATAAAGGCAAATTAGGTATTTAAATATTATGTTTATATGGAATTAAGCGACAATTATTGGTTGTAATAAAAATCACATTTTTAACTAACTAGTATTTAACGTTTTGACTTCCACACCGAAAATCGTTCTCAAAAAAGATTATAGAAATTCTAGCAAAATATATAATTAAAGTCTTTGTTATTAGTTAATGTCATTTCAAAATTGACAAAATTGGCCTTGATCTTGAAGCAGCAGCATGTAAATGGCTCAAAAAAATGTGAATGCCTAGGAACATCAAATTCTGATTGTTTTGTGTGTGTGTCATCTTTCCATTGTGGCCTGTGTTCGTTGTCACAACCACTATTGAATATCTGGGATTTCTAGAACTCTTTGGTTTTGATGTATGTCTCTGATATTTAGTGCTCTTGCGGTTCCTCCCACGTAGAAATTGTTGCATTCACGTGGTATTTTATACATTCAGTTTTTATCTTTCTTGTTGTGTTGTTGGCTTCAGTTTTAGTCAGGATAGATGTCAATGTGTTGGTTTTAAATGTTGTTGTGATGGTGTATTTGTTTCCTATCCTCTTTAGTTTTTCTGATAAGCCCTTTAGTGTATTGTAGTCGTCTTTGATGGCACACTCTTGTAGAATTCCTTGCTTATAAATGACAATAGGTAGTCATTTTTAGTCAAAGCCTTTGTTATCAGGTTTTTTTCTCAAATGCATTTTAATTAGAGCAGCTGCTTTGGGCTCTATCATATAGGCATTTAATAATTCCTTTCGTGATGTTTCCGTTGTAATTCGAATGGTAATTTAAATACCAGTGTTGCTGTTGGTTGATTTTCTGTAGACTTTGGTTGCATATCCTGTATTTTACTTTGTGAATATTACGTCCTGAAAAGAAAGTGAATTATTGTTTTCTTTTTCCATGGCAAATTTGATTGATTCTTTTTTGTTAATAATATCCATCATGAACTTATTAAATGCTCCTAGTTCGTGAAACCAAATAAAAAACACATTATCTACATATCTCCACCACACTGTGACTTGTTTGTCTTATTTGTGTACAATGTTTTATTCGAAATCCTCCATTAATATGCCTGATAATAATGGAGGAATAGACGTGCCCATGGCCAATCTAAAATTTTGCTTACATAAATTATTATCTTATTAAAAACTTCGTGACAGCTGATATATTCAGTTTATTTTTTGTTGTCAATGTATCATCCCTTTCTGGTTTCCCTCTGATTATTTTAAAAGTTCTCCTCAATTGTACATTGGTGAGAAAACTGTTGATATCATAACTGACTAGTAGATTGTTGGAATTTTAATGTATTTTTGCCAGCTTTTGCAATAATTATGTATACAAGAAGCTGTATTATGTCTAGGAAGAGCTTTGACAGTCTGCTGCAAGGAAAGCCCATGAACTAGTTTAAAATATTCCTTACGAAATCCGCTTATGCATTTCGGTATCTAATACTGCCACTGGTCATTCACATCCAGACCCTTGCGGAAATAACATTCGATGTTGGCTGTGTTGAATACCATTTTGTAATTTAATCTTAAAAAAACCTTGAAAAATAAAAACCATTACTAATAAAAATAGTGAACTGATTCTAAAATTTATCAAACGTTAGTTAAATTAATTTCTTTAAAAGTATTAGTCATAAAATCTTAAAACAAATACTTAAAACTGTTGTCTATCCACCGAACATTTTAATTTCGGTTTAAAAGCATTACCTCTCTGTATCCAAGCAAGGCTTAAGTTTCAAGTTACTGTTTCAAAATGTATCAATTAGGCAATTATTTTGCGTAAGATATTTCTTGATTCAGTAAACACTCTATATAAAAATCAATTGATCGACATTTTATCGCGTTTTATAAAAAATGAACACTAAAATCACTTCATTTCATATATGTCATTTAAAGCTATACCATACTCATGGTAAAAATTTATACTTTTAATTGAAAATACAATTGACGAGTTTAAACGTTATATTGAAATAATAAAATATCATTATTCGTTAAAATGCTCATAAAGCATAATAAATTACCAAATAAAACACATTCATTCCGATTAAATTTTCATTTAGGTATTGTTTTTTGTAATAATTTAATTTATGTATTAAGCAATAAATATCCGTATCAACACACAAAAATGTTTGTAACAGAGCGCTTGATAAAAATACCATAAACTTAGTAAAGAGTATAAAAATACTAAAATAAAAGTTTTTTCATTTCAATAAATTTCATAAACATGCAATCAAATGTTAAAAAAACTTAATTATGGTCAAATCTTCAATGCACTATTAAACTTATCAATAAATAAAATACAATAGGAATATTTGAGTTATTTAGTGACAAGACACTACAGAATTTAATGCAAGGAAATAGCAAATGACAAAGAAATTCAGACCGTAGAAGAGTGTCCTGGATGAAAAATGGAAGATAATAGTTTAGCTAGACCACAAAAAGCTGTTTGTAATATCCGTAAAAAAAATTAAAATACCTTTGATGATATCCAGTCTCCACTAGGGGAAAATGTAATAAAAAAGTAAGTTTACTAGTAATTGGGGTAGAAACGGATGAGATAAAAGTTAATACAAACCAAGAACCAAAACAAATGAAACTAACCAAATCATCTTATAAAAATAATCGTATGCAAAGGATATCGTAATGCCGTGATAAAATACTACTAATTAAAAGGTTCACAGAAGAACACAAGGAATATAATCTTAAAACCCATATAGCTTTCATCGACCTAAAAAAACTTTTGAACGAATGGACTAAAGCGAAATCTGAAAAATAATTAGACAGCTGTATTTCACATCCTGATCATATACATTGAAATAGGATACTTATAAGAACAAAACATATCTTCAACAAAAGTAAGCAATTGGGATATATACCAAGTAATGACTTTTAATAGAAAATAGGCTTATTATATAAGGTAATCATTGTGCCCATCTGGTACTATAGTATACAATTCTGTGGCTCAATTTTTAAATCAAACATCGAAATATACAAAGTACTTCAATAAAAAGGCGTAATTTGTGTGTAGCTTTTCAACATAAATCTCCTTTATCTTAGTTGTTTAAGTATTTATACATATTTCTTATTATGATTTAACAGATTGTTATATCATTAAAAGGATTTATTAAGGATTATTTGAACGAATTAAAAACTTTCATTTGTCACATAGCTTGATCTTTATTGACGGTTTTTTATTATTAATATAGATATTATTAATATATACCGAGTGACAAAGAAGGTAAACACCTACATATATTTATGCGAGTTTAATAATTTTTGGTATATATGCTCAGTGTCTCTTACTAGTAAAATAAATAAATGTTCAGCTTGATTTGTTAACTTGCTGTAGAAGCTTGAGGATCCAGGTTTTCTTCGTGAGTAAGAGCTGCTTTGGAAAATGTTGCAAATTCAAGGGCCTGTGACATATGCATCATGTCTTCGACACGTCTAATTGAAGACAGATCAAGCGATCGTGGTGACCAAGGTAAACGGTTGAAGTGATTTTGATCTATAAAGGCTAAAAATAATCTGACAACATGCGGTCTGCTATTGTCTTGCTGAAAAATCGGATCTTGGATGGTGTTTATATATCAAATACCACGTGATTTCGCTCACAGTCCCATAGAATTCTTTGCCCACAGCAGAGCAAAAGATTACGCCGACGTTTAGCCGTGTGTTGTAGCATCCAATGTAAGCGGTAAAAAAAGGAAAACTGTCGTATTTGGAGATATACTAAACGCATACCAAACCTCCTTCCCTACTCTTTAAAACACTAATTTGCAATGGCCCAAGTCTATCTGGCTAAATCTGGCTCTTAGGGCCAGAAGTCTTAATCGGTGATATTTTTGCTCTGTCATCGTCTAACGTCCAGAACCTCTCGCTCGGTGTCCTCAGCCCTTGATGAGTCCACGCTTATTCGCATTGCAGTATGTATACTGCGTAAGGGTTTGTTAGCCCTCCTAAAATTTCTCTTAATGATAGATCGGTTTCACGCAACCCAACAATTCGACCACTCTCAAAGTTATTTATCTGGGACACCTGGCGAATTCTACGTAATCCAGATATTTTGAGCCACAAAAAAGGCTTCTTAATCAGCTACACAATATTTAAAATTTAAAGTCACTCCAAAAACTTAATAAATAAACCTGAAAATTTTATCACTTGTTGTTCATGGCAAGATAAGTGGATATGTAAAAAATTATTCAATTCTACTAAACTACCTAGGCGTTTACCTTCGCGTACTATGCACAGAGGATGTATTGAGAACATCAAGCACAACAGTAGCAGAAAAGCTTTAAAAGAATGCAAAATAAAGAAAAGGACGAGATTTAGACTACTTAACCATTTATTAAATAATTAAATAATATACTAAACTATTATAAAAAAGTTTTGGACTTTTTGATTAATATGTAGTAAATTATTAAAGTATTATTTTAGTTAAAAGATAATTTTACGAATTTGTTTTATACCCATTTAAAATTCCATTCCAAAATGTAAGCATGAATATATATTTAGGTTAATATTCTTAGACGAAGCGAAGTCAAAAGAATCGCTGGGCACTGGCCGCAGGAAGCTCAAGACCCAGAGCAAAGAACTAGAAGACATTAGGGTGGTCCATGTTTAACTGAACAATAACAACAATTTAGGGTTTGTAGACGACATAGTCCTCACTGCAGGCCGAGAGCTCATGCCTACCAACTTCTTCAAGACTTTCAGAGATCGTGTACACTAAAATTAATGTTTCCAAAATAAATTATATAAACAATCTTGTACTGGCCAAAAACATTTTAACTAATGATACGCAAACTGAATTGAAGTGTATAAATATAAGTATCTGAGCCACGAAATTAAATTAGGAAGAAAAAATCAAACAAGAGTTAAACAAGAGAATAGGACTAACAAGGACAGCTTACGGAAAACTTGGAGAAATCTTTAGATCCGCTATTCCCATGTAATTAAAAACGAGGGTCTTCTAGCAGTATGTGCTTCCAGTTTTAACGTATGAACCGAAACGTTGACTCTTATCAGAAAAGTAGTAGATAAAATTCAAAACGGATACATAGAGCAATGGGGAAGTGAATGTTGAATATATTTCTCAAGGACAGAGTTTTAAATAAAATAGTTACGACCAAAAAAAATAATATTAAATAATTACAACGCTGATCTCTGATAATTTTAACGGTCAAGAAAATTCTGGACACGATGCTTATCATAATGGATGAAGTCCTTTATCAAGATGGTCGGGCGACATCAAGCTCATACAGCACAACTGGATTTAAGATGCTCAAGATCGGATGCAGTGGAATTATTTACGAGATGCTTACGTTCAGCTTTGGACTAAAAACCAGTATTAATGAGGTTTAACTTAAGAAGGCTGGGTGATGATAATATCCATAGATAAGTGTAGAAAATTAAACTTAAAATACTTACATATGTTGGTGTATCTACTGAAGCTTACCTGAAAAAATAAAAGAGTTAACATTTATTCATATCATTTTAAATAGCTAGTTTAACATTATAAAAACAGCAAAGTAACGTATCTTCCGGTACATTGAGTTATTTAGTATAGTGATCCTGTCCTAAAAAGAAAAATGTAAGCTGGTCTTTGATAAATTCGTATTTTCAGTAAGGTATTAAGCGTTAAGTAAAAGGGATATAAAAGTGCACAACTAAAGTCCACTCGTTAAATAAACAATCTGATCCAGAAGCTGAAGGTAAACGACCAAAGACAACGCCGTATGTTTGCTTAATGGATTCTGGAGCAGTTGGAAACTAATTTTAAATTTTATAAAAAAATCATCTTGATCGATGACGCCAACGACAACTTTGGTTTAATAGGTAACTAACCAAATTGTCAAATATTGGACGATATCAGTCCAGATAAGGTCCAAGATCGTCAGGAAAAACACACTGTTTGGTTTGAATTTTAGTCTGACGGCTTCATTGGTCCATATTACTATGAGAATGATGTGGGTCAGGCCACCACCGTTAATAGTGATCGCTATAGTTAGATGATTACCAACCACTTTTGGCCTTTTTGTGATATGAACACCAACATGTGATTTCAATAAGACAGCCGGTCAGGTCATGCCACATTGGGCTTTCTTTACGAGCAATTTGAGAGCATGGTCATTTAATGTGGAAGTGATGTGAACTGGCTACAGGGAAATGACCCCGTTAGACTCTTTTTTGTTGGATTTTCTTATGTCGCAGTTAAATGCGAATACGCCACAAACTAAAGTGTTGAAAAATTGAATTATATTTTTGTTTGCCGTCTGGGTTTTGTCATGTACATATTCTTTTTAAAGAATCTGTTTATTTATTGAAACTATTTTCCAAAAGAAAGTTTAATAGATGTTTGTCGGTGTTGTTTCTTTTATCAGTTTCAAAGTAATGTTGTTTCTGATCGGTATTTTTTTATTACTATTTTGGCATTAAAAACTCAGCAATGTGCAGCAATAAGAAGTCATTAGGGTCTTTATTGGCTGTCGATATTACTTCTCTGTAAAATATTGTGACTTCCTCATCTTTGTGTTCATTGCATATAGGCGTAAACCGTTGTTAAATATAAAAAATATATAAAGCATTTCCTTATTTCACTGATACCTACAATATTCCATTTTGCCTTTGAAAGATTAATTTCCAAGCATTCGTTTTCTAGAAATAAATAAACACCATATTTACATAAATACATGTGCCCACTTTTCTGTATTAGTTTTTCTTGTAATAAAAATGGTATATACAAAAAACTTGAACTTGACAGAATAAAAAGCCCTTTCTGACAGGTTCTATAATATTCATCATCTAGTTCTACTTTGTACTTATTAATTTGTACTTTTTGCATAACGCTTTATAGTTTAAATAAATAAATAGTCAGACCAAGAAAGCACCAAATTTGAGGTATTTGTGGTATCAAAGAAGGTCAAATTCAACCAAAATTGCAGATATTGCAAAATATTGTCTTTTTTGTTCGTTCTGATCCGCCCCGTATGGTTAACCAAGATTTCGCTTAAAAAAATACAGACACTATCGAACAAATAAACAGTTGCTGATATAATGTAGCAATGAATAGAATGTTCTGTCATTCATTGTTGTTAACAATAAGGCATAGAAAAATTAGTTTATTTCGTTTAGTTCGTTACAAATTGCTTGGGTAATTATACACTAACGCATTGTCTACAACTTGTGAAAAACAACTCTTGAATCCACTGTCTTTCTGAAAGAGAAGAGTTCTATCTGCCAACGGACACAGTTGTCTCAGTTAGGAGTGGCGGAAGGGTACTACATGGCCGATACTTTTTTGGTTACGCTCTATGGAAGAGGACATCGTTTTCGATAGCGGGTGCTACCGAAATTACTATCATTTCGTTGAAGTAAAATAGAACCTACATATTTATTGCCAAAATTACATTGCTACTATATCAAGTACCGTTTACTGGTATACACATTTTGTTAGGAATTTATCTTGTACGCCGAAAAAACTCTTTAATATTGTATCGTGATTTGAACTTTTAAAAGAATTCATTCATTATAGCGTATTTAGTTATTCATTAAAGTTATTCACCTTTGGTAAAGCATTTGTCACGCGTATTTTAATTGGTATATATAATCTACTGCATTAATGTTCTTTGTTTATTTTGTTTTCTTGCGTTAAATATAGTTTATATATTTTCCTCTTACTTTTATTTGTTTATGGTAATGTACACACCCAAAGTGAGAGGGAGACACCAGCGAGTTCTGGATTGAACATAGACATTCTTTTTTCTTTTTGACGGCCTCAATTGTTATATAGAGATCGTCGTAGGTGCAGAAAGCAACAGCTAGGAAAAAAGCAGTCTTAAAACTTGGCAAATAGTTCGTTTTGCATATAGATTCACTTTAAATCAAATTTAGGGTCAAAAATTACAAACAAAATTATTTACGCTTAATTTGCTATAGAGTTCTTCGATACTCTCTTGTATTGGTTTATTATCTTATGCGTTTTGAAGCTGACATTTTCGTAATGACAAAAAGTCGGTTGAGCTAATTCCTATTATTTTCTTGTTAAAAATAGGTAAGTAAGTATAGTTTTTGTAATAGTTTAGATAGTGAATATTTTAGTTACAAACACAAACTCTTATAAAGATACATAGATATATATATATATATATATATATATATATATATATATATATATATATATATATATATATATATATATATATATATAGCTAAGAATAAAAGATAAATTATTTTTTTTACAAATTTCCACTTGTTTCTAATACAAATGTCAGATTTTCCAAGCACTTAATAACGGCATTATACATTTCTCCCGGGTTTATATTATGTACTTCATTGTTCAACAACAGCTAGCTAATTATTTCCACGTCAATAGTAAATTAGTTCTAGATGAGGGCCGGCCTGGCTCAAATTTCCGCCAGGAAATATGGGCGGTCCCGTAACACGGTCTTATGGGAGATAATTAATTAGTGTCGTAAAATTGAAATTCACCATGCTATATAGTTAAAACGAGTGGAGATTCACGCGAAATTATGAGGCATTTAAATACTACAGGCAAAAACAGGGCATGCTATCATTGTAATAACAGATATTGAACAATTGAGTAATAATATTTAACGATAGATACGGTAATTAAAACAATAATATTAATGCTGTTACAATAAAATATTAACTCCTTAATTAAAAAAATGAATAATGACAAAACTACAGAATAAATAGGTATAGTGTTACAGTGTGAGAATATGTATATTAAATTATTCTTTCATACTTACAAATGATAATAACATAATTACAAAATTTATAAGCATTATTTATGGCAGAAAATAATTGGAATGTTAACTAGTTGATGCAATATAATATTCTGTGCAAGTGTGTGTGAAACCAGCAAATTGGTCTCCTCTCCAAACTCTTTTATTGATTCAAGATTCACGTCTATCCTAATTATTTCATTTCTTACTTTGCCTATTTGTGAAATACCTTTTTCTCTTCTCAGATATTTTATTTTAGCCTTCTGTATTTCTTTTCTGTTATGTTAGCATCTATGTTTCATCTATATGTAAGTACAGGTCTGTTTATTACCTTGAAATAAAAATGTTTGTCTTTTAAGATATTTCTTTATTATCTATCAATGTTTGATTCTTTGTATAATACACACTGATGGCTTTTTTATTATATCGTTCATTTCTGTTTCACGACTGTCGCGATGATTTATTTCAACGATTCTTTTTGTTCTGTGTGTCTTCTTTGTGTCGGTCTGAATACTACCAGTGTGAATGAACCGATGACTCTAGAGAGAGTATAGGTTGCTCAATTCCGTGTAATTTCCTAATCCATTTTTTCGCTTTGTCTACTATCTGTTTTCACTTTATAGGGTCCTTAATCTTTTCTCTCCAGTTTAAAATTTTCATCTTTGATATATTCACTAAGCGTTCTACGTTAAGAAAATAACATTGCGGAGATAGGACCATGTATTTCTTATGGACGATAGAAGCGCAGCGATACCAGGATGAACACAAGCCCGATTCTGGGTTGTATTATTCGTATTTTGGTTTCCACAGACATGAATTAAAATTAATGTTTATTAACGTAATTGGCCAAAAATGCCCATTCGAAAAAAAAAAAAATGAAAAGTAGGGAAAATGATTTTAATTAAATAAATAGTATTTACAAAACATAATTTTATTTTATATTATTTTAATTATAGTAACGACAGTTTATTTATTTTTCGGTGAGAAAACCATATGCCATTAATCATGGAAATCAGTAGAAAATATTTCTTAGCTAAATCATGCATTTTGCCGGCTATTGAAAAATAAGCAATTAAACGGACTAATTTCAGCAATTTTATATCGTCCTCTGACTACATAATAATAATAAGGCTTTGCGGTTCTTTAGTAGTTATTGTGACTTTACAATTAAATGTTAATTGAAAATGGAAATTCAAAAATTAAGCCAAGGGAATATCTTGGACATCCGTGCAAAACAAATTATTTTAAATGTATTTAATTATCATCTAAATTTAAGAAGTGGTGAAAGTGTTAGAAGTTTAACCGATAAAGTAAGTGCTATAACGGGATTAAGTTTTAGTACTATTTTTAAAATACGTAAAGAAACTGCGGAAGGAGGACGAAGGCCCATAGAAAACGTACCAAAAGTAGAGTGAACACCAGAAAGTTCACGTACGATTCAGTAGTTCGTACGCATCTACGTGCCATCGTGCATAGTTTTTTCTTTAAAAATTTACCGCCGAGATTGAAAAAAGTTTTTGCACTGGTTAAAAAAGACATAAGATTTAGCAAACATGCCACGCACAACAATGTGGAGAATACTCCATGAAATGAACTTTGTTTTTTGCAAACGAGGAGTAAAGTCAAGCATGATTGAACGGCCCGATATTCTAAAATTGAGGTATCAGTATTTGCGTGAGATAAAAAAATTTTGTTCTCAAGGATACACCGTCGTTTATTTGGACGAAACTTAAGTGCATGTTGGACATAGTGTTTCCAAAGAACGGAAGGACCTCTCAGTGACTTCAACCAGGGATTCGTTTGTTAAGGGGTTGTCAACAAGCCTAAAATAGCCGACGATTTAGCAAACATTCCACGCACAACAATGTGAAGAATATTCCATAAAATGAACTTTGTTTTTTGCAAACGAGAAGTAAAGTCAAGCATGATTGAACGGCCCGATATTCTAAAATCGAGGCATCAGTATTTGCGTGAGATAAAAAAAATTTATTCTCAAGGATACACCGTCGTTTATTTGGACGAAACTTAAGTGCATGTTGGACATAGTGTTTCCAAAGAATGGAAGGACCTCTCAGTGACTTCAACCAGGGATGCGTTTGTTAAGGGGTTGTCAACAAGCCTAAAACAGCCGACAAAACGAGGTCCCCGATTTGTTATAGTGCATGCGGGTAGCGAATTAGGCTTTATAGAAAATGCTGCTTTTTGGTTTTTAGCTAAAAAAACTCAGCGGACTATCATGATGAGATGGATGGTCCTATATTTGAACAATGGTTTAAGGAAAAGCTGCTTCCTAATCTTCCAGAAAAAACTGTTTTAGTGATGGACAACGCTTCGTACCATTCGAGGAGAGAAGAAATGATTCCATGCAAACTATTGTAAACTTTCTATTAAGGAAGAGCAAAAATTTTGGGTTATTGACGGGTTGATGGACGATATTGATCCTGTGGTAATAAATGTGACTGATGACAGTGACAGTAATCAAAGTGATACCGATGATAGAGAAGATGAGAATGATGTTAATATGCAGTGAGTAAATTATGTGATAGTGTGCAAATCGGCGGACACAAAGTGCCAAATCCGAAAAGTCTGTAAATAATAGTCCGTGAAAATTAGGTAATAGTGAGAAGAATTTCATATAATATAACTCTGACATTGAACTCGCAAGTAGGAAGGAGACCGAACTTTGGACTATATATATATATATATATATATATATATATATATATATATATATATATATATATATATATATATATATATATATATATATATAAATGAATTGACACTAAATACAAAAAAGAATGAAATAACCACATAACCAGAATGGGGAAGACACGTTTCGTCAAAATAGCAAGAGATAAATCATTAATCGATAGAAGAAGTATCGGCCAACCGCGCAAAAAGATGGAGTGACAACCTTCCATAGAGGTATCAATCCGCTAATAAACAAGCATGATTGCTTATAAAGATAATAATCAGAAAAATAATAAGATAAAAAAGATAACTTTGATACGCCGAAATTTATTGGGACACCATGTATATTTCAAAATAATTTTAAAATATAGCTTTTATGAACTTACAAACTAATAATTTAAAATTTTTAAAATTGTTTTACTCTTTCGCTGTAATCTTTCGTTCCGTTAGTGGTGATTCACCTTATATACAAGGAAAAAATTTTTTGTATGTAATTGTTGTTATTACTTACATGAAAATAAAATTAAAACTGCACTTGTGTTTTTTGTTACATCTTATCTAAAGCGTTTATAATTATGTAATGTTAAACAATAGTAAAATTTAACTATTTTTATTAGTCCTATAATAATTACATAACTATATCCTTCAATTAAAGAAACAAGTATTTATAATGCATTATTTTGTATTTAACTATACATATCCTTTTATTAGTGAAATTAATTAACTACAACTACACAGTGCTGAATACGGCTCTGATTAGAATAAATCATATATGGACAATCTAATAGCAACTCTTGCCTGAGAGTTTTGGCAACATTGATCTGCATAAGTACAATGTTATTTTCTTAACGTGTGTTGTGATTTTATTTAACTGTCATATCTTTATTTATTTATAATTATTTATATTTTGTTCTATTTTATTTGTTAATTCTTTACTAATTTATTATATTGTTCTTATTTTAATTTATTAAAAAGCACGATAATTTATATCAATTTATTTAACTAATAATACATAATTTATCTAAACGAACGTAACAATTAAAATCGCGACCGCGAATCTTCTTCAAAATTAACTGACCCTCTTCATAACAAAATTCCTCTATAAATATAAAATCCTGTTATTCGAGAACAACGGTGAAGCGACGATCTCCCATCGAAGTAACCAGAAGCTCAGACCGGTCTTATTCGGCCTACCTGGAAACCTCGAGTCGTATGATTCATCATAATTTGGGTCTAGATGCTTCGCCGAAATATCTACAACAAAAACAAAATTAGTCATAATATATTTACAGTTTTGTAGGCCATGATATTTATCGTAACATTGCCCCCGATAATAGTAATCGGGGAGCGCGAGTAGATCTTGATTTTCTTCAGTGGTAACACCATGTCGTGCTTTACCGGTACCTCCATAGGCACCCATGAATTCCTCAAACGTGAGGTCAGACACATCTTGGACTAGGTTTACTTCCACTTCTTCATCTACGTCGCGGTCACATTCGAAAGACGCCAGCCGGTTATGGTGTACTATCATCGGCTTCCCCCTCGGAATCTTGCTTATTCGGTAGATGACATCGTTGATCTTTTCCATAATTAAGTATGGGCCTTCCCAAAACTGCTGCAATTTGTGAGAACAACCTTTTCGCTTCTTGGGATTATAGAGCCATACTTTGTCGTTCTTCTTAAAGCAACCCTTTTCGGCTTGTGTGTCGTACCGTTTCTTCATTCGGTCGCTAGCGATCTGAAGGTGGGAACGGACCAACTCATGTACATCGTCCATTCTTCTGCGTAATTCGATCACATAATCTTTACCTGCTACATCTTCTCCAGGTCGACACCCAAAATCTAGATCACAAGGTAATCGCATTTCGCGTCCGAATAGGACTCTGGCTGGTGTCTGGCCTGTTGATTCGTTAACAGCAGATCTGTAGGTCATTGTGAAGAACGGAAGGGATTGGTCCCAGTCTCGCTGATGATCGGACACCATCTTTGTCGAATACTTGCCAACTGTCCTATTCATTCGTTCTACCATACCATCCGATTGCGGATGATATGCTGTAGTTCTTGTTTTCTTCATGCCTAGTCTATCACATATTCCTTTGAATAGATCACTTTCGAAGTTCCTGCCTTGGTCACTATGGATCTCCAAAGGCACTCCAAATCGGCTGATATATTATTGGATCAACTTATCTGCAACGGTGGCGGCCTTCTGGTCTGGAAGTGCGTAAATCTCGACCCACTTAGTAAAGTAATCCATTACTACCAACATGTACTAGCCTCCATTTTCACTTTCTGGAAATTGCCCAACGATGTCCAAAGCTATTCTTTCAAACGGGCTTCCAACATTATATTGTCTCATAGGAGCTCTCCTTTTTCGGTAAGGCCCGTTACTCGTACCACAAATAGTACATTTCTTACACCAGTCTTTTACGTCGTCGGAACTGTTCATCCAATAAAACCGTTTCCGAATTCGCTGAAGGCTTTTCTTTACACCAAAATGCCCTCCTGATGGAGTGTCGTGTAACTGACGAAGTACTTCGGCAATTCTGCTCTTTGGGATCACCAACTGTCTTCTCTTCTCTGAACCGTCATCATTTTCCAGAACTCGTTTGAGCAAGCCATTTTCCATGATAAATGAGTCCCACTGGGCCCAATACGTCTTAACTACTGAGCATAGGTTTGATATTTCTTGCCAAGGTGGTCGACGGTTTTCCTCTTTCCATTTTCGGATTTTCTGTATAACTGGATCTCTCTCTTGTTCTTCCCTTATCTTAGTAGGCGTCCAGTCGTCGTTGACCATCGTCGTTCTTAGCACTGCTGCTTCCTTGGATTCCGTTTTGTTGCAGTGGGAACACTCTGCTGGGCATGGCCTTCTGGAAAGCGAATCAGCGTTTCTGTGGCTAACTCCGGCCCGGTGCTCAATCTTAAAATCGTATTCTTGGAGTCGTTCGATCCACCTGGCTATATGACCCTCTGGATTCTTAAACTGCATCAACCACTTAAGGGCGGCATGGTCGGTTCGGATTAGAAACTTTCTGCCGTAGAGGTATTGATAGAAGTGCTTTACTGATTTCACTACTGCTAGAAGTTCTCTTCTCGTGACACAATAATTCCGCTCAGGTTTTGAAAGAACTTTACTAAAATATCCGAGGACTCGTTCCTGTCCTCCTTGAATCTGAGACAGCACTCCTCCAATTCCCACATTACTTGCATCCATATCTAAGATGAACTCTCCTTCTGGCAGTGGATACTGCCAGAACTGCTATAACGTAACAATTAAAATCGTGACCGCGAATCTTCTTCAAAATTAACTGACCCTCTTCATAACAAAATTCCTCTATAAATATAAAATTCTGTTATTCGAGAACAACGGTGAAGCGACGATCTCCCATCGAAGTAAACAGAAGCTCAGACCGGTCTTATTCGGCCTACCTGGAAACCTCGAGTCGAACGATTCATCATAATTTGGATCTAGATGCTTCGCCAAAATTTCTATATTAAAAACAGAATTAGTCATAATATATTTACAGTTTTGTAGGCCATGATATTTATCGTAACACGTGGAACGCTCTATAGCAGTTGATCTTTCCATCGTATTTTTGGTCTTCTTGTTGGTTTGTTTATTACTGGTTTCCAGTTCATTATTCTCCTTATTAGTGCACATTCTTCTCTTCTTTGTATGTGTCCAAATCATCTAAGTCTTTGTGCTATGCCTTCTCCTTCAATTATATTTATTATTTTGTCGTTAATCAGTCTTCAACATTCTCCTCGTTCTTTATTTTGTTGGACTGTGTATTCTTCTCATAATATTTCTTTCAATTATTCTTAATTTTTTTTCGTAATACACATTACTTCCACTCAATATACATCACCGGTCTAACTGCTGCTTAATATATTTTATTTTGTTTTTTGCTCAGGTTTTTGTCTTTAAGAAGTCAGTAATACTTCCAATACACCTTGTTCCCCTGTTTAATTTTTTCGCTTATTTCTGCACTCCCTTTATTTTTGCCGTAGACTGGGACGGCAATCGACTCTCTGTAATTTCTTTTAACCAATTTTTATTTCTGTTACTCTGTTTGAATCGTCTCTTGTTCTGTTCTTCTGTTCTTTGCTTCCCTTGTCAATGTTAGAACGTAAGAACGTGTTTCTTCTAGCTTTTGTTTGTAAAGCCCAAGCAATGCTAGGTCGTCCGCGTATCCTATAATTTGTGTTGAAATTTGAATAATAGATTTTTGAGCTGTGTGTCCCGGCTTACTCCTAATATGATATTCAATAGCGCCATTCATAGAGTACTTCATTGTCTTACACCACCTTGTATCTCCTTCAGTTGGTTTGAGTCTTGCTAATGAGTCCTTTATTGTCATTTTATCTTTTCACTTCATAGTCTTTCCATCTCTTTCATTTCTTTTAATAATTGTTGTCTGTATATGATATCGAAGTCTTGTTGGAAGTCGATGAACAATGTATAGTTCTATGTCATGTTTGTAGCTTTTTTTGATGGTTTGCGTTAGTACCTGTATTGCGTCTATTGTTGATCTTCCTTTTCTAAATCCCTGTTGATATATATTTTCCTGTGTAACAATTTGTTCCATATAATTTAGTCGGTTTCTGATGATTGTAGTCAGGATCTTATAAGTTGTGTTCAGTAACATAATAGCTCTATATTTGCTGCACTTATTTTGATCCCCCTTCCTAAAAATGGGTGTGATGTATCCGTTTTTCCATTCTACAGACATGTTTTCGTCCTTCCAAATTTTGATCAATAGTTTTTCTATTCATTGCAGAAGCTCCTGTCCCCCGTTTATGATCAGATCGTTGTTAATTTTATCTGGTTCGGGAGTTTTGTTTAGTTTTAGCTGCTTTCCAACATCTATGAATTCTGAATAAGTAGGTGCGTCTTCCTCTGCATCTCTATTATTTGATATTTCTTCGTCGTCTGCATATGTTTCTTGGCTGGTTTTATATAGATCCGTAAAATGTTTTTCCCAATCATTTTTGTTTATTTTATAGTTGTTTTTTAGTACTGTATTGTTGTTTTATATGTTCAAACAACCTTTTGTTTTCCTTATTATTTATTTCTAACTGTTTCATTTGTTTAGAAAGCCATGTATCTTTCTTTCGTCTATAGAGTTTCGTGGGTTCTTTCTTTTATGTTCGGTATTGTTCTAGTTGTTCCTGTCTTCTATTTTTTAACCATTTGCTTCACGTCTGGTTTTCAAGACACTTTTCAAGAAACCATGCTTTCGAATTTTTGGTTTTTGGGATCCTATTATTTGTTCTGTCGTTTCTATAATGCTATTTTTTTATTATGCCATTTCTGTTCTATATCATCATTGTTATATCTTCTCAGGTTCTGTCCTATTTATGGTCTATTAATCTCCATTTTTTTTCCTTTCGTTGTTAGTATTTGTTTTCATTATTTTTATCTTTACTTTTGCTATTAATTATATGTGATAAGAGTCTACATTTACTCCTCTTCTTGTACTATTTGTGTCTATTAGAAATTAATAGTGGTCTATTAGATTGCCATCCGTTGGTAAAGGTATCATCCACGTTCTGTATCTGTATCTGTAGAGTAGGGAGGGCGAGTTAAGTTTCACAGCACTTAGGCCACAATTGACCCATTGTGCATCCTCCCAGGGAGCTGTCACTCTTAGATCATTGTCCATCCTGCCATTTATAGGAAGGTGGACAAGTCACCAGGAGACATCTCTCTTATGTTGGCAGGTGTGGGCCAGGACTCGCCGAATGCGTACTCTCGTATTAACAATAACTCTGGGCATTCACATAGGACATGCTCTACAGTTTCGTCTTCTAGTTCACACTTCCCACATAGAGGTGTATCTGCTAGCCCCAATGTATGGAGGTGTTTGCTTAGTTGACAATGACCAGTTAAAAAAACAACTGCCAAACGTAGATTTTTCCTGGTCATTCCCAAGTACTTCTTAGATGTTGACTCTTCAAGGTTACTTAGTGTTACCCTGGCAAGTTTACATCCTTTCCCTTCTTCCCATCTTTTTAAGGTTTGCGTATGGAAGTGTCATTTGACAATTTCCGCGATTGTTGTCAATCTTCCCTTTATCTTGTGTTCTCTTTTGTGTTTGTGTTTTGTACTGACTATATATATATATATATATATATATATATATATATATATATATATATATATATATATATATATATATATATATATATATATATATATATGTGTTTGTAACAGATATTTTGTGTTTTGTACTGACTAGATATGTATTGTACTACTTCCATTGTATTTCCTGCAGAGCTAAAATTTCTAGGACTATATCTTGCATCTTACTTATTGCTAGCATGGTTTTGATATCTCAGGATCCGATTTTAATGGGCTTTATTCTTTTCCCCCTATTAAGTTTTTTTTTCTTCTGTGTGTCTTGTTTTGTTATTATCGTTAGCCTCTTCTATTGCCGGGTCTGTTGTCTTAGTCGCCATAACTATAGGTTATAAGTATCGTATCTACATTTCCTATTAGTTTTTTGAGCGTCCTCTCTCGATGATTTGTGTTGTTTCAATCAGTTTACCATTTTAATTTTCTGTGTTCCTTCTTTATCTCTTTTAGTTCTTATTACTTTCCATTTGGTCTTTCCTTATTTGCTTTATTTCATTTATCATTTTTTCATTTTTTTCTTTCAAAGCAATTCAGCAACTCTTTTAAATCCAAATAATGCTGTCATACATAACACAAAAACTACTTGTTTTATCGAACTCTTTGTAGATAAAAATAAAAAATATTCATCATATGGAAGGATTCGACAATACTGAGACATATTATTACCAATTAATTGCACTTACACAGTGGTGTTTTCAAACTTAAATGTGGCGATTACCCAAAAACTTACTTCGGTCAAACTAGTAGAACTTTTAACAAACGGATAGCAAAACACAAAACGACTTTCAATAATAAAAAGACAAATTCTACGTACGTACTTCACCATCTAGACCATAATCGTATTTTAAATGACCAATTTCAAATTCTTCAGATTCAAAATAAAGGCCTTAAGCTATCTTTATTAAAATCTATGAATAGTAACATATTAAGAAGACCATAAAGTGTAAACGCATACCAAAAATATATCACTTGAAAAAGGCACTCTGTCGAAACAGCTGTAGTGATAATAAATTATAATAAATCTATGGAAGTTTTGAAATTTCAGTGTTTTATTGCTAGATAAAACGAATTTTCATCAGGTAACGGTGGAATTCATCACTTATTTAAAAGCTGTTATAATTATAAATTATAATTAGGTAAAAATTGATAAAAGAAAATAAATTATCAGAAGTACAGTAATCAAAAAGTAGATAAATATTTGTTCAAGGATTATAAAGAAAAAACAAATAAAAACAAATTACGGGAAAATATTTTAACTTTATATTAGATAAATCTTATTTTCACGGCGACAGCACTGAATTTCAGATTATATTTTAAACATCACTTGTCATTTTTGGAGCAAATCGAAATTAAACGTCTCCTGCAAGACTTTACTTACTTCACGTCAAGTCATGACAGACAGGTATTTAATATTTTAATAATGTGAAATTTGCTTTTAGCAGTATCAATACTTTTATACGTTTAATATTGTATTTACATGTTAGGATTTATAGATTTACATAAAAATTTATAAATTATAAATTAGTATGTCTAACCTGTTAATGTTTATTAATAGTCGCTTTGTGGCAACCAATGTGACAGTTGGCCTACTTGGACTCGGTTTTGTAGGCAAATAACCATATTTTTAGTGAAATTTTGAGGGTGATATATCCCCGGAAGGATATAAAATCATTTTCTTTCTATGCTTATGGAGTTGATTATAGATAATGTGGCTATGTTCGACTATTAACTCATTAATGTTGGTATATTCTTATTCTATCAGTATTGGTAACCAGAGTCTGCTACATTCTATTCATAGTTTTGTTAGACATTTTTCTGCAATTAGTAAGATGAAGGTAGCATCTTTGATTTTCCACCTTTTGCTGTCTCTTTCTTTCATGACTATGGATGCAACTTTCCATTGTATTATGTGCTCATTCTACCAGGTGTAATTGCATGTTTGGAGTCGGTCAAAGTTTATATTTTTTATGTATGTATATAATTCATGTTCATTTATTCTAAAACTTAACGGTCTTGAGGTTTCTTCCAGATAAAAATTCTTGCGTTAACAAGGTATTTTATAAATGAGTTCTTTGACCTCATGCTATGTGTTATTGGGTTTGGGATTAAAAATAATAAATACCAATGAGTTGTTGGTTGTTGTTGTTGTTTTAATTGTTGCGATGTTGTATTTATTACTTATCCTTTTTAATTTTTCTAATAAGCCGTTTACATGGTATTTTTGCTACATTTAAATTTTTTTTGTGGGCATTTCTGAATCGTTTTTGATGTTTTGTTGGTCCCTTCCTTCTGGTGGTGTAGCATTTCAATTTTCTTCATTTTAAAACTTTTAACGAAACTGCATTTTTACGTTAACCCTCTTTCTAGAAATTAACTTTTTATCTGAATACAAATAAGGCTCCTCGACTATTTTTATGGATCTGAGTTTAGATTATGCATATTTCCCATAAACACTTGCACGTTTCTTTCTTAATCTAGTCCATTTGAGAGCGATCTTACATAACATCTCTTAAGTAAAAACCTCTTATATAACTGTATCTCTCAATAATAACTTGTTTTTTTTTTGTCTAAAATTTAATAAAATCGAATCATCAAGAAAAGTCCTAATCAGAGTAGCCCGTGCAATAAAAATATCGTAGGTTGGAATTTTTTTCTAACCATCCTTACAACAATTTTTACTGATTGTCTAAAATCGTCACTTCAACATATTTTCTGACTTATTAAAAAAATATTTTAGATATAATAAAAAAAATAGATACAACTCTAAACTTTTTTATATAACAGTTATAATTTTTTTTCTTTGCTAAAATGTTGAACCATACATATTAAAAAAAAATATATCTACAATTTCAACGACAGTTAAATGCTATTTTCAGAACCAACTTTAATTATGATTTTGATCGATGATGGTTAAAAATTACATATATAGACATCAATATTGGAAGAGGTAAAACAAGCAATACGAGACAGAAGAATAACAAGGCTTCAGATGTTGACAACGTCCCCTCTGAGCTAAATAAATTATGTGGCATACACCTAGTAAGACAAGTGCATAATATATGCTTATGAACAAGATACGGAATGAGGAAAAAATCCCTAGGGACTGGAAAACAGGGATTATATGCCCAATCTATATATAAAATGATAAATTGAAACGGGAAAATTATCGCGGCATAAACATCTTGTGCACAGCGTACAAAGTTTTTACTTATATACTAAATACACGACTTTAAAAACTAACTAAAAATATTGTCGGGGAATGCCAAACCGGTTTCCAACAAGAAAGATCTACAACTGACTAGCTATTCACGGTGAAACAAATTCTAAATAAATAGTGGGAATACGACATTGACGTCCACAATATATTCATAGATTTCAAACAGACCTACGCCTCAATTAATAGACAGCAACTGCCAGAGTACAAAATGAGCTCACTGAGAACTTTTCAATAGCCAAAGGATTTAATCCTTTGGCTATTGAACAAGGAGACGGGTTGGCACCGACACTATTCAACCTGACTCTTAAATATGTGATAAGACAGCCGAATATAGGAAGAGGTAATAACTCCTAACAAATAAAACAATATAGATTGCCACCTATGACGATGACATTAGCATCATGTCTCTTGGAACATAAGAGGCCGCAGAAATATATTCACAATTAAAAACAGGGGCAGAAGAGACCGGACTAGAAATAAATATTCAAAAGACAACCACCACAGGCAATAGCTAGGGAAAACAGACGCACAGTTGAATTATAGGAAAGTTTCACATATCTGGGGGTTACAATAAATACAGATGGAACAAAAGAACCAGAAAATCAAAGAAAAGTAGTAAAGGAAAACAAAGCTTACTTTTCATTCGCCCATGTGTTCCGCTCCAAAAACACACACTGAAGATCGAAAATCAGGGTCTACAAAACTATTATCAGACCAATAGTATGTTACGGATGCGAGACATGGGTGATATCAGAAGACACAAAACGAAAGCTGAAAGTCTTTGAAAGAAAAGTCCTAAGAAAGATATTTGGACCTATTTACGAAAACAGTTTCTGGAGATCCAGGTACAACCATGAACTTTACCAACTGTTCAAACTGGCACCGATCTCAGAATTCGTTAAACTTCAGATATTTCGATGGGCTGGTCATGTAGTGAGACTAAAGACTAAAAAATTTTACAAAAAGAGCCCTAGATAGTAAAATGCAGGGCGCAAGACCAAAATGAAGGGCACGTAAAAGGTGTGAGGATGAAGTGGCAGCGGACGCAGAAAATTTGCTACACGTGAGAACCTGGAGAAGGTCGGCGCGGGACCGGCAAGGTTGGAGGCATAGTTTGGAGGAGACCAAGGCTCGATTTGGGCTGTAGCGCCATTGAGGAGAGAGCCATCAATATTATTTTTTTTTATTCTATTTATTGTAGGAAGTCAATTATTTGAAATATTTTGGGATTATACGGGATTTTTTGGTTATTAAAAAATATCTAACTCTTCATACAAGTTTATAAAATTTAGAGGCACTTAAGATATTTTAAATATTAATATTTTAACTTTATATCCACCCTCCATTTTTTATTATTAATAAAATCGTAAAATGCACACAGAAAAAATTATTTAAAATAACATTGATTAATAAACCTATTCATATCAGTTTGTTTTTGACATAATCGTTAACGTTGCTAGATAAATACAAATGAACAATTCATGACGTTATCAACAGAGGTCCGATAATAATTTTTTAATGTCGAGAAAAACGTGAAAACAAAAATGTTAGTGTTCAGAAAAATATTTATTAAAAAATGCATTTTTTAATTTAGCGAAAAAAACATGTTTGATGAGCTTTTGTCAACAATATGATTTTCTCATAGCATTTTACCGTTACTTCAATATATAGTAACTAGTTAACATAGCGTACTTCGTAAGGCCTTGGAATTAATAAATGTTCTGGTAAATTGGTTTAAAAAGGAGCTAATTCACGTGGTAAGAAAGCATCCATTACCTGAATGGATTGGAATGGAAACATACCACGTATAATTGACCATGATAGAAACAATTATTTTCTATATTCGGTTCCCAAAAATTCAAGGATTAGCCGTCTGATTGATTTATGGTCACGGCTAATCTGATATTATATTAGTATAAAGTCCTATGACATATGGGTTGGTATTATTGGAGTTCTCGGAATGAGAACTTACTCATCCTTATACTTTCCTTTCAGTATCGTCGCGTGTATTATATTATCTATGAGTTTTCTTACCACCAAACGCGTCCAATTACATAGTTTTCATTTTATGCAGATTCCAAATTATGACGACTACCGAGCCCACCTTTAGTTGTAAATTGTGCAGTGGTAAGCCATGGTCTTCGTTTGTTACACAGTCGTTAGATGTGAACAAATGAGATTTGATTTTGAATTATTAAGTTTAAGTCATCTACATTCTTGTTACTTGCTGTTAAAGTTGTTCGTTAATTCAACCAATTATAATTTTTGTGGCTAGTAATGATGTTCGGAAAGTTTGTTAATGAGCTCGTTCTTCATTGAGACGAAATGTCAAAATTTCAGCGGAATCGAAATTATGCCACTCGACTCGCCGACAGGAATACAGCAATTATCTCCTACCCATAGGACTTTTAGCATTGCAATTTACTTGTTTGTCGTCAGTCAGTTTCGTTAACTTATCGTGCAGTTACTTGTATTGTGTATTAAACATTGGTACATTCGTTTGAACTAATTGGTTCAATGCATCTCGAACATATTCACGATTTGACGATGGCAATTCTAATTTGAATAACAAACTGCTGCGCATGTCGTAATATATGTCTTTGATCAAAAGCAAGACGACCTGATTATGTATCTCTTAATTCACCTCTAGATTGGGATCCCTTAAACTGACACAAATTCGATGTAAAATACCATCTGATATGTCATTCTTGTAGTTTACGTCCTTTACACAGCTTGTACTGTATATCTTTATAAAAAAAATTATACAGAGGTTACAATTTAAACCGAAACAATAATCTGCTCTTATCTGGTAACAATTTTTAAAACTTGCAACCTAACACATGTTAAATAAAACTACTTGAAACAGTAAATCACATTCCACATAAAAGCGAATCATTGAAAATTAAACTTTCATCACTTTGTTCAATATATACTGCTGAAGCGGTAGCAATCGAAAAAGCATTAGATTGGCTAGATTTACATAATTTAAATAAAGCAGTAATATTATCAGATTCATTATCAGTCATTAAAGGATTAAACTCAGATATGACTCAACCTAAAAGAAATAGTATTCTTTGTGCTATTAAAAATAAAACATATAGTAAAGATATTACAGTTATTTGAGTAAAAAGTCACATTGGTATCGAGGAAAATGAACTGGTTGGCCAGCTTGCTAAAGATGCGACTCATGTTGGACTCTATTTTCCCATATTCACATTAGAGGACTTACAACAAAATTTTTATAAATTGGAAAGAAAAATGGAAAAACATAGCAACAAATTCAAATAACCAATATTATACTATCCACCCTACCACAAGATGTTGCCTGTATTTTCAAATACGCAATGCCAAAGAAGTTGACAGCCACAATTACAGGACTGAAAACTAATCACGGTGCATTCCCAGCTCACTTGGCTAAGTTAAATATGTATTATCCCTTCTGGGGTATGCTCATGCGATAATATATCACAATGTGACATCAACCATATTCTTTTTAAGTACGATAAACATAAGTATGAAACAGATCAGCTGTATTTAAAACTATCAGAACTTAAAATTCAGACTCCTATAAACATCATCCATTTACTCTCCTTAGATAGTAGAGAAGTATACGAACTAATATGTAACTTTCTATTTAAAGTTGGTTACATTATTTAAAAACTAATACCTTATATTACAATTCTGTGGCTAAAGGACTAGTTTCCAAGCCAACTCACCAAACACACACACACAGTAAATCAAAGGTTTAATGTTTATATTTTTGAAATTGTATAATTGTTTATAGACTTGTATATATAAATAAGAAAGATTACTATTTACTAAATAGCTTTTGGGCTATTACTATTTGTTTGGTATATAGTAAAGAAATTAATAACTAAAATAAAACTTTAAAACTAAATAACCCCACACAAAATTCATTTATTTACATCATAAATATAATGTATTGATCAAATAAACAGAAAATAAAATAACAAAAGAGTGTTGCTCGATTTTCAATAAATAATGAAATTCGTTGAGAATCATTACTATGCATTTCAGATGGTAATATTAAATAATATTGAATTTAATTCGTTACTTTAAGCAAATATTAAGTAAAATAATATCTTAGCTCTTAGTATTGCTTAGAACAACTGTAAGTTGTCTACATTTAACGACTATAAATTATTATATATATTTTTTTATAAAATAGAGCTTACTTTCTTCATACATACGATATATATGGAAAATTTCATGGATTTAGTATTCTGAATTAGATTTTAACATTTTTTAACATTCTCAGTACATTTTAAAATTTATTTTAGTTTAAGTTTATTTAGAATTGTTTCATTAAAATTATAATTATTAGAACGTATTGAATTAATGCACAAACTTACGCTTTTATCTTTAGTTAAGAGAAAATGTCGAAAATAGTTTTTTTTTGGCGTAAATAAACAATTTTGAACATTTTAAAATTATTTTTAATTCTAAACATATTTTGTTTATAATAATTTTCAATGTCAAAACTAAAAATATTTTACTCTAGAGTAAAAATCACATTTTTTAAAACACTTAATATACGAGTAATAAAAGTTGACATCTGATGGTATATGGTATAAATCAGTATATATAACTGCTTGTATGGAAAAATAAAACTGCTTTTACCAATTTCCTTACAGTCATATTTTCTAGAGTTTAAGCGAACCTAAAAAAGTAAATAGACGTGAAGTTTGTTAAACGTGAATTTATGTTTAAATGAACTACCACTGTAAAGAGTCGTACAAAATATTTTGTATAAGATTATAATGTATCTGTTTATATGGGAAAATAAAACTGTTGCTTCTACTATTTTCCTTCTAGTTTCATCATATTTTCTCACCTATTAGACCTTGCTAGGACTTTAACTATATTGTATATGTTAATTAAGTATGTAATATGTTATTAAAGTTAAAAAAACATAAAATAACATTTCATGATATTTTCTAAATACATGAATCAAATGAACTAAAACCGTAGAGGTGAAATCGTATAAAACATTTTGAATTTACAAATAAAAAAATAAGGGTCATTCATCGAGATAAAAAATATCCTATGTCCCAAGTTGGACCAATAAATACACTTTCATAAAATTTTATTGCAATCGATTTAATGGTTTTTTAATATTAGTTTGGATAAACATCGTGGCACGAGATTTTTATATATAAAGATATATTTATGTGTATATTTACATACGTACATGTAACAATTCGTTCTTCGGTAAACTGATTCGCAGGGTTCCGAAACCTAGTTGTATTACAGGTTTGTTAGAAAATATAAGAGCTTCTGCGTCATGGTATACTAATATAAAACCAACAAATTGACCAGTTCCTGTTTTTTGTCATGACAAAAAGAAACTGTAGTGGTGTGTCAACTTGACTGGCTTTAGCTAAGTATATTTCAGTTGCAATCTCAACAAATCATATCGCAATGTTTTTACTATTGTTACGAAGCTCAGTCATGAAATTGGTAAAAACAAAACAAATCATTTAGTTAGTAGTTTTCACTGACTTGAGAGTTGTTTTAGTGCTATGCAATCACTACTAAAAAAGTGACACATTAGGCAGTACTGTAGACTAGCGCGAAGCTCCACACTATGTTTCTTTATTTTTAAATTAAAAAAAATATTAAACATTTCAACAATCAAAATAACAAATTATGGTAAGTTTTGACATTTTGTATACCTAAAGGCCACCCCCTTCATTTGATTACATGAAATAAACGTTAGCATACAAAAATCCTAGCGTCAGAAAAATCTTAGCGTCGTCTGATTTGTCTTTAAGTAGACAACCATCTGAAATAATGTCAGTAAAATTCTTCTGTTAGTGTTCCTACAGTAAATAATGAGGAAAAAAAAAAGGAAAAAAACTTCATGATGCTATCTCGACATGTTAAGTCTTTAGTCTTAGTTTTAGTTAACTCTAAATATTAACATCAAACTCTAATTTTATAGGTACGTTATTTTAAAACATAAATGATGTCTCCTTGATATGTTATTGACTTACTAATAGCGGTATTTTCTTTCGATTGAATTCCTCTTTTAACACGGGTAACCACATCCTACTGCATTCTGCCGAGGAATTTACGACGCAATTGATTACATTTAACATAATTAGAGCCTCTTCTTTGATTTTTTTCTTTTTACGATCTGTTACAAAACTATACTATAATCTTTTCTGTTGAACTCTACATTTCTCAAGCGTGTTTGTATATTTGAGATATAAAATTCTTTATTTTTGATATATGATTGATACTCACTTATTCAGTGGTCTTATTTATTGGTCTTAATAATTTACCTTGTGAAAGTTTATTAAATTTAAATTTGTTAAATAGTATAAAAATATTGAATGGAACAAATACCAAGCTATGGAAAATATATGGATATACCAAGCAGATAAATCGAAAAGCATTTTTGTACAAAAACAAAAGAAGTGATTAAGATCATACAAACTAAAGGGTCACACGATTTATTAGCCACAGAAGGAAATTACGGGAAAAAGTAATTAATATGCGGATGATGTATTTTATAAAAGAAAATTCTTAACGAAACTGAGAGGCAAATTATATAAAACTGCTGGGAGACCAAATTTGTTGTACGGCAATGAATATTATGTATTATAAAAGTTAAGTCAACAACAAGAATAAATGTATGTTGCCGAAGAGAGTACAGTAAGTGATAAGTCGAGTGCCAAAAAAGATACAAATAAGAATCAATTTAGTATGAGAAGTCTAGATTTAGCATCGCTTATGCTAAAATGATAATGCATAAATTAGGATGTTTAGGGCACATTTGATACCGAAATAGACATTACCTAATACGAAGTATAGTTAAATGTAAATCACCTACAAGGAGTATCAGACGCAGGCCAAAGAAGACTAGGCTGATGGTTATACAAAACAAGCATGAAAAGTGGATTCATATTCAGAAATTCAGTAAACAGACTGATAGTAACGGATTAACATATACTAACACCGCAGTTTTGATAAACCTGTAGTTATACATTATCTTCTAAATTGTAATAAATAAGTTTTATTATAACTAAATTTATTAATGCAAAATATTGCAAATATCATCTAATACTTAATGGAGATAAATCAATAATGGAACTTAAATTTACCGGTTTAATATCGACTTCTCGATTCAGCACGAAACTCCTGGCTACGTTTAATGTTTCCAAAGTGTATTATATTCTTTTTGGATAGGAACAATATCGAGGAAGTTTCCTATTACCTTGGAGGTTTCAATTTGGAATTCATTCGATTAAATCAAGGAGAAAATCCGAGGGGACAGTCGGCGGTCCTCTTGCCGCATATCATGCTTTCAAACTTTCTGTTCCCATCGCTACCGGTTTTTATGTCGCATTGAAATGGGATAATCTGGTGTGGACAGGGTATTGCTCCTAACGGCTGCATCGATGTGTTGCAGGAAGACTTTACGGTTTTATTTGAATTCGTTTTAAAGATGAAATAAATATTTATTTCAAGTGTATATAAGTGTCACATAGAATTAAATCATTATTTAATTATGTCGTTAATATAAAACTAACGTTAAATTTAAATAGTTTTTCAAATACTGACTACACCACTTTAAAAGTTAATCTGAAGCACAGATTGCAAAGAATAATATTTGTTTAAAAGTTTTTTACAAAGCTTACTGGTTTGGTCAGCTTGTATCGGCAACTTATAAATGCTGCTAGTGCACACATATTTAATTAAGGTTATTTTAAAAAACAGGAGAACACAGACCTTCCCTGTTTGTATTTAGAGTGCACGATTTTGTGCAGTACAGATCCAGTTGTTTGTCATCATTCGCAGATCATCTACTCATCGTGTCAGTGGTCTTCTTCTGTTTCGTTTATCTACACTCTCCATTCGGTTAAGTTTCGTGTCTAACTTCCATACTTCATCCATCCAACGTGGCCAGCCCATCTCTATTTCAATATGCAAGGTCTCTTCACAACATCTGTAACTCTGGTTCTGTTCCGTAAGTTTTCTGATGTTGACTTTTATTGTTACTACTATTATTGATACCTTCACCGTTCTTTGTGCTGAGTATTTTTAGTTTTAAGGCATTGTTTTTTTTTATTAGACGCAGTGTTTTTGCGCCGTAGGTCCTTACTGGAAAAAAAATAATCGAAGACTTTCCACTTCAGATTAATCGGTGTGTTACCGTCTTCAAATACGGTGTTAAGCTATACCTCACCTATTTGGTTGTGCTTGGCTATATAAATTTCCTGTTCAAGGCATATGTATTTATCAAGAAGTTCTAGTTCGTCTTACTGAATTTTTAAGTTGTTACTGGGCACGAGATTCATCATGTATTTTTATTTGGGGATGTTTATTTTTAAAGCGCTTTCTCTGTAGGCTCTTTTCAATTCCTTTAACAAGGTGTTGAGTGTGCCTAGGTCATTTCGTATCAAAACTATGTAATTAGCAACTTATGTGGTGCAATCTTATCTTGTCAACACTTACTCGTTTATGATCTTTATTAAGGAATTTAAAAGCACGTTCTAGGGCAGCCATGAAAAGCTTTGATGATAGTGTGTTACTCTGTCTAACAGCTCTTTGAATTTTTATTTTATTACTTGTTTTTGTGTAACTTTACTACTTTTAAATCATGAATGTGTTGCTTGTGTGAGTCCATTTCAAAAGGTAAAAGAAATAATAAATTAGACTTACTCACAATCAATTCAATTTAACTATCCAGACGACCAGTTTCGCTTTCTACAATATGCAAAGCATCTTCAGGTCTCGATACAAAGTTAAATAAATGCTGAAATAATAAACCCATATTAGGGTGTTGTCTAATAAAGATAAACACAGATAGATGATATAAATTATATAAATTACAGTAATTATGCCAATATTACATGTCTGTGGTTTTTCAAATGAATAAAATGTTTAAGAAGACAAGGTAAGAAGCACAAATTGGTAAAATAGTCTATTAAACTGCAATGAATTAATAAATGAACAAATAAATAAAACATTACTTACATGCCGGTACTCTATTAATTGATGGTTGAAAGAACATGATTCAAACTATCCTGTATTGTTGATTGGAGAACTCAAGTCTGCTTTGACCGTAACTGTTTGACAGTTTGTAACTGTTTGTAACTGTTTGACAGTAAACGGGGAAGTTCTTGAGGAGACAGATTTTATCCAATGAAGTAGAGATAGGTGTAATGTAATTGTTTGTTTGATGAAAGTAATGTTCTAGACCATTGAGTTATTTAGAAAGTTATTTATTCTAGAGATATATTTAAGAAATATATGTTATTTATTGAGATTTTATTTTTGAAGGTGACTGTTGTGAGACAATGAATGAGATAATGAATGAGATATCTCATTCATTGTCTCACAACAGTCACCTTCAAAAATAAAATCTCAATAAATAACACATATTTCATAAATATATCTCTAGAAGAAATATAAATAACTTTTTAAATAACTCAATGGTATAGAACATTACTTTCATCAAACAAACAATTACATTACGCTTTTCTCTACTTCATTGGATAAAATCTGTCTCCTCAAGAACTTCCCCGTTTACTGTCAAACAATTACAATAGCAGACTTGAGTTCTCCAATCAACAATACAGGATAGTTTGAACCATGTTCTTTCAACCATCAATTAATAGAGTACCGGCATGTAAGTAATGTTTCATTTATTTGTTCATTTATTAATTCATTACAGTTTAATAGACTATTTTACCAATTTGTGGGTCTTACCTTGTCTGCTTAAACATTTTATTCGTTTTGAAAAACCACAGACATGTAATATTATCATAATTACTGTAATTTATATAATTTATATCATCTATCTTTATTTATCTTTATTAGACAACACCCTAATATGGGTTTATTATTTCAGCATTTATTTAACTTTGTATCGAGACCTGAAGATGCTTTGCATATTGTAGAAAGCGAAACTGGTGGTCTGGATAGTTAAATTAAATTGATTGTGAGTAAGTCTAATTTATTATTTCTTTTACCTTTTTACTACTTTTGTATTTCTATAAATATTATATACTAATCTGGAATATACTAATCACTTAACGTTTCGATTAAACCATCAGGTCCTACCGAGTCAAATGCTTTATGAAAATCTATTTGTCGATCACCGGATAGTAATAGCTCATTTAAAATGTGTAACAATGTTATTAATAAAGCTTACCAACTACTTTATTTTATAAATTTAGAGTTACTACACTCTTTGTGATATTATTGTGTCAAGTACCTATATACTTAATCTAATAATATTACTTGATCTCATTTTTAGGTTCAATACCCATGAGTTGAGGGCGATTTCTTGTTGCAATGTTGAAATTAAAACCACCACCTATGCCTTCTTCATTTACGAGTCATCGATTACTTTAAGAAATTGACGTAAACAGTTCCTTTAGGAAGGTTAGTAATGTTAAACCTATTACAGAATCCAACAAAAGGCAATATTAAGTCCAAAGTAAAACCTATAGTTTGCTTCGAGGTCTAACAATAAAACCATCAAGTAACTCTTCTTCAAAAAGCTCTTTTTCAAGAAATTCTTCATCAAGTAGCTCTTATACCAATAGATCTTCATCAAGTAGTTCGGATGATAGAGTTGTGGATTTAAGTCCCATTTAAGGAATCAAATGTTTCTTCGGAAGAGCAAAACAATTATATTAAGGGCAAAAAGAGGATACGTAATATTGAAACCTGGAAACACAATGTAGCCAGACGACTTCGCAATACTGGCAAAGCGTATGAACCTGTGAACAAACAATAAGTACCTGCAAGGAAAATGGGTCGTGGCGAAAAATTTAGGTTAAACTGTCGCTTGCGAATAAACGAGACATCAAGATAAGATATATTTAATAAGTAGTGGAGATTGGGAGATTTACAAAAACAAAGAGAATTTATTATTAGACATATATAGAAATTAAGCCAAAATAGAGATATTCTACAACACAAAATTTTCACAAACTAAACACTGGATTTAATTTTACAATAAACAACGATCACATTAGAGTTTGTAAAACATTTTTTTTTAAATACTCTTGCTATAAACGATCGACAAATTGCTGCAGCCCTATCCAAAAAAACATAGTGTAAATGCATCAAACATTTTATAAATGCTATACCACGCGTCGAATCACATTAACTTAGAGCTCAGACGTCACGGGAATATATCCAGTGTGACAAGTATTTAGCTGATTTATATCCAGACTACAAAGATAAATGTATATAAAAAAACTTGTCATTTGCGTCTGTATCTACCTTTAACCGCATTTATATTAAAGACTTCTCATTTCCTTCCACACATCAAAAAAAGATCAGTGAAAATTTCAAAAATGCTGATAAGGATGGAAAAAAAATTGTTGTGGCGTACGAAAACCACTTGAAACAAAAAAAAACTGTCCAGAAAACAGAAAGAAAAAGAACTGTCAAGAAAAGAGAAAGAAAAAGACAAAAATGCTAACATAGATTCAACAATAGTCGCTGTATATGACTTATAAGCTGTGATACCAATAAGTTTCATTATTTTTTTATAAAATTTTTTATAAAAGTAGAATTAACTGTTTTAATTTTACTGTGAGCAATTTGTTCGCTGAATATGTCGAATGCTATTTTTGGGACGAAACGGAGGGAAAACGTGGTGCGAATAAGATTGGGAGTTGTAAGACTTCGTTATTTGCTAATAGTTTGACATGAGAGTATACAAGTAAGATACCTTTAATACAAAATGAAAGAAGGGACTTAAACGTATTACTTGACAAAAATGTAATACCCAGGAGTTATCGTAAAACTTACTATAAGGATTTTTAGACTGATTCAAACGTTCAAAAATTCAAAAGTTTAAATAATTTGTTTTTTTTTAGGAAGTCCTTTTAATTAACCACGAATTACATAAATATTGCTTTAAATAAGTCATATTTAAGTAATTAATTAGATCCAATGTTAACAAATACCAAGAATCAGTTCCCAAAATTATTTTAAGTCCAAAAACTAACTTAAACCGTATAAAAAAATAGTAAATCAAATTGTAGTAACACAAAATATTTCATAAATAATGTCAACTAAAAATAATATTTCATTTAGTACATTTTGCTTAGAGCAATACAGTGTTAACTCAAAATAAATAACTTCACTATCAGTATTTTTATTTTTTCCATAGCTAATGTTAAAGTGTTGCTATAACAACTGTTTTGAGTAGATAAAGTATCACTTTAACCGCAAGGGTAGATAAAGTGACACTTTAACAGCAAGAGTAGATAAAATGTTTTAACTATTTTTTTATTCTATACAATTTACGAATTCAAACACATTAAGGATTAAAAACAACTGAAATTTTACAATTAACATTATTAGGAATAACTATTTGTGGTACATCACAACTTGTACTAAACTTGTATGGTTAACTTGCTGAATTTAGAAATGTCACAATGTTCATTCACCAACAACGTACGCTTCAGCATTGAATAATACGCCCATAATGACGATGGCATCGCTTTCTTCGACTTTTCAGAAAAATACGCCAGAAGTATTTTTTCACTCACGCCATTGATATTCCTAATGCTTTTCCACTTTTTAAAAGACTGGTGTTCTTTCTCATACATCATCCTAGATTTTTGTGGCAACAATAAACTTTCTGTTTCCATTGCTGTATTTTCTACATCTGATGGCAGGTTTTCCTTTTCTTGTGTCAATTCTTTTCCGTCCATTTCGTATTTATTCACTTTGTATACAAACTGCAACAATATTCTCCGCAAAAACCAAAACGTAACATTTGTTTGACATTTGTTGACAGAGTAATTCATATCCCTAGCAATGGAGCAACACAATTCCGATTTTTGTGCTAAAAATTACAAATTTCTTTCAAATTTCATTGTTTACCTGAACTTGAAGTCTTGCTATAGAAAACAATGTTGTATTGCACACGACGATAAAATCGCATTATCTTCTCGAGCATAATTAGCGTCTCGACTGACGTCTCGACGCTAAAAAACGCTCTCGAAGATAAAGTATGATTTTATCGTCTTGTACAATAAATAACTATTAACTAAGTGTACAAAGAAACTTCCTGTAATATTAATTGGAAACATATTATGCATTAATTTTTGTTTACCTGGAATAGGAAATGATTAATTAGTTTTTAGTTGATTCTGAAAAATCATCTTTTTTGAATTCCGACACTATTGTATTATTAGTGCGACATAATAACATTGTAGATAAAAGCTTTTTGGGATAATCAATTTCAATTTTGCAATAACTATCAAGTAAAACTTCTTGAAAATTTTAAAGCTGAATATTTGTGACATGGTCTTTATTTTGAAGAAAAATCAATTTTTTTTGCATTTTTTGAAAAGTTATTATTAATTTTTATAAAATTATCTAATAAAGCTATTTTTTAAATTAACAAAATTAACTTCACAAACCTCCATTTTATAAAAGATACTCAGTAAAATTGTGTCACGTTTCCACATAGTTTACCCGTCTTCACCTTTTCCCGTCTTCACCTTTAGTATTTAAAATCAAATAGTCATCCTATATTGTTTATATATTGTTGACACTAAAAAATGACATTTAACATATTAATTATTAGTTATTATTATTATAACATATTAGTTATTATTTAACATATTATGTTTAATACACAGTTTTTTATGGAATGTTTTTAAATAATCCAGTCACCTGTGGCCACAGTCCACCTAATCTCTTATGTTCGGGATCAGCATTTTCGTCCACTGTGCCGCATCCTCCATGTTTTCCATTTTTCTTGCAATCTTTTACTTGACCTTTCCCTGTCGTGTCTTCTCTCGGCGATAGTACAATTTGGGCCTCTTCTCTCATAAAGCTCTTTTCTTTCCACCGCCAAAACATGCAACGGAACACATCCAGTGATGGTCCACAAGGCTGCCGCAGACACAGTGTGGTATCTTTGGTGTATCATGGAGGGCCCATTTTTGAAGAAACCGTTATTATTATATTTGTTTAAACTTGAACTTTTAATGTTTCAGATGGTTCTTTTAAAATATTTATTGTCTATAAATAAAGTCCCGGTAAATTTTTGAAAAAAACGGGCTTTAAGGGTTTTAGTTTAAGTCGGGTTTTAACGGTCGTACGACATTATGTTTTCCTTAATTCCTGTAAAATACCAACATAACGAATACAAAAAAAAACTTTCTACATGTTATTGAGTCTGAATTATCTTAATTGTTTATAAGCTTAAAATCACACTACTTTTGCAAACCTATTTTATATAAACTTTTTAAGCTTTAAATAATTTAATAAAATAAGCCTTTTTCTTAAATCTGATGCTGTCAGAATTCATATAGAGCCAATCGTTTACACATACTAACATTGTAGATTTTTTTATTGTTACATTGCATGTTTACAATCTACTCTATACACAGAGTAATAAGTAAATAGTCTGTAAGTAAATTAACGTGAGTTAGGTACTGTCCAGTGACGGTTCTCTAAGTAATATTGCGGTAGGTCTTCTGGCCATACCCTCTTCAATCTTCTTTCGGCAAGTGGTTGGGTGAATAAGTTATTTATCAGTTCGTTGTTGTGATCAGTGGTGCGATTTTTATATTTTATTGAGTGATTCTTTATTATGTCCTTAAGTAATGGGATGTCCAGATCATTGTGAAGTGTTTGGTTAGATACATACCATGGAGCTTTACTTATCATACGAAGTATTTTGGATTGGAATGTTTGAAGTATCTTCGTATTTGAAGGTTTACTATAGTCCCATAGTTCTATTCCATATGCCCAAACTGGTAAAAGTATAGCTTTGTACAAAAGCAGTTTATTTTCAAGAGATAACTGAGACCTTTTGTTAAATAGCCAGTTCATATTTTTTAGTTTAAGATCTAGTTGTTTCCGTTTATTTTTAATGTGCGTTGTCCATGTCAGTTTTTTATTTAAGTGCAATCCCAAGTATTTGAATTTATAATTTGGTTTTATAGGAATGGGAGTATTATTAATATAAACTTGTGAACATGTGGATTTTCTTCTTGTAAAAGTAATTTGTACTGATTTGCTAGCATTAACACTGATCTTCCATTGCTTAAGCCAGTTTTGTAATTGATCTAAATGATTTTGTACTTTTTGTGATGCTACATTAGGGTCGATATCGCCAAACATTGTAAATAAAAACTTTTTGGGATAAAAAATTTCAATTTTGCAATTTGGTAAACATTTACACTCGTTTTCAAGTGGGAAGATTAAAATATATTCGGCGTTGTTCGCCATTTCCATTTAAAATGGAAATGTCCAATATTTGACAATATTGTTATTACCAAATTTATCAAAAGCAAATGTCTGATACCTGTATAAACGAATTTCACGGGAAAATCCTTAGTTCTTTGGTTTATATGTTTTGGATATTTTATTCTATAGAACTGTATCTTCGTGCGATGAGATTTGTATAGGTACCACAAAAAATAAATCTCCCCTGTGATAATGTGGTTTACTAACTTAGTACTTTAACATCCACCATAGTAAGATTTATGAAGGTTCTTACTGAAAATAATTAAATTAGTAGTTTCAGATAAGAAGCAAAAAAAGTTTAAAAAGTTGTTTAATTAATTTTAACTACAGGCCAAATTTAAAAACACTATTGTTTTTATGTATTTACTTTTCGCCTTTTTTTATCTGGAATAAAAGAAACGTTCCCGGTGCGATTGTATCGCGCAACCAACTGAAATATATCCGCTTTCCCAAGCTCATTGTCCCGTTTCGTAACCTAAGGGTATTGCTTTCAAGTCGGCGGGTATTGCTGACGAGAAAATAGGGAATTGTATTTTACAGAAATCTCGACAAAGTGTGAGACAACTCGTTTATTACTTATTTTAGATATATTGCTCTCGTTTGATCAATAATATGCAATTACCGTTTCTTTGTAGCTAACCTTACCTAACAACTAGACGAACTACTTTGTTTTGAAAACCGCCACGAAATAGACTTTGTGGAACCCACCTAAAAACAGCAAAAAAAGAAATGACAATTTTAGAAAGAAAAAAGTGCAAACTATGACTGAAGAATAAAAAAAATAGGGAAAAGACAATTTCATTAATAAGTGGTGTATTTTTGAATGTTAAGGACTAGGGTCTTATACTCACAATCCGTGTTAGATTGTGGAATTTTTTTTAACAAAAGATGGGCGACCGGTTTTACTGTTTACAAGTTATAGAGCATCATCAGGCCCTCAGGAAACTAAAGCTCAAATAGACGATATAAGTAAACCAATATGTAGCAAACCCAAAAAAACCAAAAATTTTCTAATTAAAAGTAGTACTAAGATAGGAATAAGTTAATAGTCAGTTACATAAAAAAGAATAAACAACGTAAAAAATATATAAAATATAAAAGATGGTTAGCAATATATATATATATATATATATATATATATATATATATATATATATATATATATATATATATATATATATATATATAAAATACACAGTAACAGATAACACAAAAGTGTAATATGAAAGTTTAAAAAAATTGAAGTCTTTACAGTCATAGTTAGCTATATAGCATAAAGTGTGTTTCAAAGGACCAGCTTCAGTCTAATGTTAACTGGTGTATATTATATTGCACAGTTGGTTATACATACATGTGTAATACAAAGGTACTTATACATCAGTACAAGGAATTATTAGGTGTGTCATCAGTTTGTTGACACATATATATTTCAGAGCATACCAATGAGTCCAGGCTACTTAGCAAAATTCATGCAATTAGCTTGTGTTGTTCTTGTTTTTAGAAGAATTTGGAAATATGTTGCCTATGCGTTCTGTTATATGTATTTATATGTATATTTTCAAAAATAATAATGATAAATCTCTTTAGATTTACCTTAGAAAATTTTAACCAATAAAAAATAAACCATTTTGTATTCATTAAGGTTAAAAATAAATACAACTGATTTCAAATTAAAGTCAAATTTATTTTACATATGTTCAAAAATAAAACAATATAATTTTGAATTACTTTTTCAAAAAGTACATTTTGAGCAAATAAATGCGTCTTTGTCATATTGCGTAAGTCCTACGCATTCTTCGTGCCCATATCGTCCACAGGCAGAGCCCATATCTCTGGTCTGGTCCTCGTCACAAACGAAGCAGTACCATAAGTCCTTATGAGACAGGCCTCGTTGTGAAGTCTTCGTTGATGCCTTCTTAATTGTACCACTTGTAGACGGTAGTGACGTATCAACAATTTCACTCGTCGAAGATTCTTTTTTCAATTTCATTTGGAGGCGTTTGGGCTGTTTATTTTTCTTTTGAGCGCTTTTCGGTGCAGCGTTAGCTTTTGAGCTTGTGAATGAACGGATTTTTTTCTTTAAATCCTTTTAGTTTTAATATAAGAAGTGGACAAAATTTGATTTGGTGTCTTCAAAGGTAACAGTTGTTACAGGTCCAATATGTTCAGTGTCTGACGTGTCATGGATCGAATAATTTAAAGAATCGTCGCTTTCAGAGCTATCATCTTGGTATTTGCAAGAACGTTTAGGAAATAAAGTTTTGATTTTTTTGGCTGAAGATTGATTTATCGATTTTGCAAAACTACTTTGTTTACTTTCTGCACGTTTCTCTTCTGATTTGTGGAAGTGTTTGAGTCTTGCTTATTTCCATTTTCATCATTGTGATTTTCAAGCTAGACATGAAGGTGCATATGCGCTCTCTGAAATCACTGATGAATTGAAAGGGTAAATTCCCGTAGCTTAGAATCTGGAGATAATATTTCTTGGGGTCATAGCCTTGGCCCAAACTTCAGAAAATATTCGTTCAAAGACTGTGCGTTTTATCGATCGTTCAGGATTATTCATCCAATAACGAAGAACCTCATCTTCCCAAAACGATTCGAAAGATATATTCATAATCTGTAGCTCATCAGTGGTATTGCTTGGCATACAAAACAGACTAATGTCGTACTTTTCCACAGCTTTAACTATATTTGCATCTAAATGAGACTTCACCATCAAAAATAAAAGTAAAAGTATTTTTACCTCTAACTCGAAACTATTGAAAATGTTCGATCCACTTCACAAAAACATCGTGTGTCATACTTCCTTTGGGTAGTCATAACCACCTTGGTTCCAGGATAAAGATTTTCTTTCCATTTTACTTTGAGCCTTAAATAATATCATTGGTGGTATATACTGACCAGTTGCATTGGCACACGATATAATTGTTACGTTTTCAGCGTGCTCAAGTTCTACTATAGCACTATATTTGTCCCTTTTTTGGCAAAAACTTCCTGTTGGTGGTAAACGGCAGCCCTTTTTATCTATGTTAACGACCCTTTTCATAACTATATTCAATTTGTCAAAGTAATTAGTGACAATCACTTTATTAAGTTTACTTGCTCTTGCGTTGGATTCAAATTTTATGTTTTACGCCTAGTCAAATCAGGGTGGTAACCAAAAAAAAACTCAACCTCTTAAGCTCAGCTTTTTGCTTCATTTGGTTAAAAGTATGTGGAATATTGTTTTTCTTGCAGAAATAAAATAAACTTCTTCCAATTATCTTGCTAGTAATAGGCATTCCAACGTCAGAAAGATGAAAGATTCTTGAGCAAAGTTCAGTTTCGTGATAATACGATAAAATCGTATTTCTACCTAATTTTCTAGTTCGTATACCTATTGTTAAATGATTTCGTAAGGTCTTCCTAGTATCCGTATCCGGAATTCCTTTGAAGCCTGGTTGACAGACATTTCGTTTCCAACAGCATTCAAGACCTGCTTCATTTGTTCTTCGGTCCATTTCTCTTCGCTCACTTTTTCTTAACCGAATATGGCTCCATCTTTTCTGAAACCTATGAACAAAATCTCGTTAGTTCAGTGCAATCAAACATGACAATAAGCTTTCATTTATAAATAGTAAGATAGTTATACATAATCACAAAATTTTAAGGTCAATTAAGAGTATAAAATCTGCATAAAGCCATTTCTCTAATAAGGCCACGGCTGGGCCTAATAAGGCCAGGGGTTTACCTAATAAGGCCAGTGCCCTAGTGAGGCAAGACTAGCCACCCTTGTTCACCAATTGAATCTGTTACAATAACCAACCATACATATACCAAAACAAAATAACCTATGCTTATAAAAAATCCTGTCCAATAAGGATGGACCAGGAAAGTCGCAAAACCAACTCTTGGTGGTGCACTGAATTGGATCACCTTCACTATCAGGAAGATAGCAAGAACAGCTTTTAATCGAGCAAAACGCACCAAACTCAAAGAAGATTGGGATTCTTATCAATCAAATCTCAGAGAGTTTAAAAAAGTCTGAAGACAAAGACAAAGAGCTGCTTGGAGAACCTTCTGTGAGGAAATTGAAGATTTCCCGCAGGTTTCCAGGCTACAAACAGCGCTCTTAAAGGACTCACATCGGCATGTCGGCATACTAAAGAAGGAAGATGGAAACAAAATTTTCAACCTTCGCGAAAGTGCTGAGGTCCTGATGAAAACACACTTTCCCGGTTCTAGTATCTCAATAGCACCAAACTGGATAGAAGAAGCAATCATACCCTCAATAATAGACTGGCATCTCGCCAGAACAATGATTAATGAGGAAAAGGTAAAATGGACCATATTGTGCTTCACCCCTTTTAAATCACTAGTGCCTGACGGCATATATCCAGCCCTACTACGGTGGGGACTGGATATTCTTCTGCCACACCTCGTGGAAATATTTAGAGCCTCTTTGGTTCTGAGATATATTCCTAGGAAGTGGAGAGAGGTACGTGTGGTCTTCATACCAAAACCAGGTAGGATGGACTACACTCTACCAAAGGCTTTCCGACCAATTGCCTAACATCCTTTCTGTTGACGATGGAAAGACTATGCGAGAGGTACATAAGGGATGAACTCTGGTCCATAACCCACTTCACCCAAATCAGCATGCATATACTTTGGGAAGATCTACCGATTCTGCACTGCATCATGTAGTGGGAAGAATTGAAAGACCGCTGGATAATAAAGAATCCACCCTAGGTATATTCATAGACATTGAGCGTTTGATAAAACCACATTCCCAACCATCACCCAACAGCTCAACGTACGGAATGTTCCCCTGGCCGTAAGCGAATGGATATTCAGTATGCTCTCTAATAGAGCAATAAGCATAAATGTAGAAGACGTTTCTGTTCTTCTTCTTCTTCTTCTCGTGCCACTCCTATCGGAGATTGGAAATCATCATGGCCACTGCGACTTTGTTAGCAGCGCGCCTAAAAAGTTCAATCGAACTACACCCGAACCATTCACGTAGATTACGAAGCCACGATATTTTTCTTCTTCCCACACTTCTTTTGCCCTTAATTTTGCCCTGCATGATATTTCTTAAAAGTTCGTACTTTTCACCTCTCACAATGTGCCCCAAGTACGTTTCTGTTAGAGGCATGGTTACGAGGGGGTGTCCACAGGGAGGGGTTCTATCACCACTACTCTGGAACATAGTTCTAGATACCCTGGTTGACCAACTCAGTAGCAACGGTTTCTACACAATAGCCTATGCAGACGATATTTCTATCCTGCAAAGCGGTAAGTTTGAGAACACACTATGTGAGAGATCATAAGTTGCTCTCCGACTGATAGAAACATGGTGCAGGGAACACTCACTATCTATAAATCATAAGAACACAGAGATGGTCCTCTTTATCAAGAAAAGAAAAATCACGGGCTTAATACCCCCAAGGATTCTAAACTACAGTCGAAATTTTTCTGACGAGGTGAAGTACCTTGGTATCTACAACATCGAAACAAGACAGTATAGGGAGACAAACATGGCAAATGCCTATTGCATATACACCAAAATGAAAGAAGGCTCAGGATTCGGGATATACTCCAGATCACTGAACCTAAGAATAAAGTGGGGTATGGGAAAAAATACCAGCGTAGATCAGACAGAACTGACTGGTATCTCCATAGCCGCAAAAGAGATAAACCAAAAAGGTATAGCAGAGAAAACTATAATGATATGCACAGATAGCAGACAAGCGCTACTAACCTTGAATAGACCAAGTGTGACATCAGGGTTAGTAATGGAGTGTCATGAATCACTAACTCAAGCTTCGGATAGTAATACCATCATCCTGAGGTGGGTTAAAGGACACAATAGGAATAAAGGCAACCGCATTGCTGACCAATTATCTAGGAAGGCGGCAGGCCTAAGACTCTTAGGACCTGGGGATCTTTTTGGTTGGTCAACTACAACAATCGCGGAAATTGTCAAATTACACTCCTATACGCAAACCGTAAAAAGATGGGAAGAAGGGCAAGGATGTAAACTTGCCAGGGTAACACTAAGTAACCTTGAAGAGTCAACATCAAAGAAGTACTTGGAAATGACCAGGAAAAACCTACGTGTGATAGTTGGTTTTTTAACTGGTCATTGTCAACTAAGCAAACAACTCCACACACTGGGGCTAGCAGATACACCTCTATGTAGGAAGTGTGAACCAGAAGACGAAACTGTAGAGCGTGTCCTATGTGAATGCCCGGAGTTATCGTTAATACGAGAGTACACGTTCGGCGAGTTCTGGCCCACACCTGCCCACATAAGAGAGATGTCTCCTGGTGACTTGTCCACCTTCCTAGAAATGGTCGGATGGACAATGAGCTAAGGGTGACAGCTCCCTGGGAAGATGCACAATGGGTCAATTGTGGCCTAAGTGCTGTGAAACTTAACTCGCACTCCCTACTCTACAGATACAGATACAGAATCACTACATACTTCATGTGTTTCAAAGACTCATGCTATGATCTATTAATACAGTTAACGCTAAACTCAAAAATTTATACCACTTAGCAGTTTTGATGTATTAATTTACGTTAGTAGTAAATTAAAACTTACCTGAAGTTTTAACCTTCAATCTTGATGATGTGACTGACGGTGACTCATATGGCGTAGAAATTAGAAACTAGTACAACTTTATCAGTCAACTACAACATTGGCTGGTGCTGGTTATTTATATCTTTTGAATTTGCTTCTAATTCTCTATTTTCTTTTATATAATTTCTTTTCTTTACACAAACAATAAATTATATTAGATTAAATACTTTCCTATCTGTCATACCTTCTACATTTATAAATACCAATACTGGCATATCTTGTACATTTAAATATGATAAATTATATATACTTATATAATACTTTCGAAATGTAATACGTCAAATCGCAAAATAAGCAGAAAAAGTCAAAATCCAATTAGTTTAAATACATTTTCTTTGTTTTACATGTTTTTTTACTTCAATAGTTTATACTAGATATTATATTATAATAATTGTTTGTTTCCTATTTCTATCAAACTTTAACAAGGTTTCATACAAACCGTCAATTAAATTAATTTTTTATTGTTGTTATTTGAATCATTCGTCTCTATTTTAGCTGTTTTTATGTCTCCAAATATTTTTACCATATCAATTTTTTTGTTTTTACTTTTAGTTTATTGGTGATTTATTTATATTTACTCAGTTTATTTTAAATTTGAATCGAATGAAGTATGCTAGAATCATTCTAAAAGTCTATTAAATTCGTAACTATAAGTCGTTGCAGATTTTTCTCGTTTGCTCCTACTATCAGTACATCGTCTCCTATAAAAAATGGTAATTTTCTTTTCTGAGGTTTGGCATCCTTTTATTATCCGCACTTTTATGCTTATTTGATGTCAGTTAACTTGTGCCTATTATAACCATTTTAAAATACGTTTCTGTTTAATTTCTTACGCTTCCATATTTTATAATGTAAATTACCTATGATATATTATTCGAATCAACAACATACGTTCAATGATCAAATTTAAGTCAAAATAAATGATGTTATTTTTATGATATAACAGCCCGATTCGCTAAAATTGCGCCTTAAAAACTTTTTTATTTTCAACTTGTTATTATCAAATATACTAAAGCAATCAACAAAAAATATTGGCGGAGTTGGGAAGAAAAACAAAAACAGCAATAAAAAAATGAAAAACCGTCAGTTTCTCTCAAGTGTTATAGATTCGAAATGTTGTAATCTAGGCAGTACGCGATGGAAACATCTCTTTTCTTTCGGCGGTAAAAGGGTATAGTTTCCTTTACCAAAAATACCACAAAATTTTCTTTTACGACACTTCTTTTGCCAATTTTATGTCCCTTTTTATACTCCAGCAAAAGTTAATCTCGATCTCAAGTCATATTAAACAGTGGCGTCACATTGAAGGAAAACATCCCACGAAATTTGTATAAATACATTTCTAGTTATAAATTTATTAAAACAGAACATAATAAATAAAATAACATTGAAGTTCACCATTCAAATTTAAACAAAAGATTCATAAAACTAATATCTAATAGTCAGGTACTAAATTAAGTGGAGTAATTCGTGTAAAAAGCTTAAAAATCTCTGTAGCGGCAAGTTTAACTTAGCGCAGTATATATAAAAATGTAACTAAAAAGTAAGCTCATATTCCCGGAAGATCAAAAAGATAATGTACAGATTTAAACATTGTAGTTCAGGCTAGATTTGTACAAAAATTACAAAAACTACATTTAAATTATAAAACTAGTTCTAAAAATGTAAACTTGGCTGATACCTCCAAGACTTAGGCCAAGTAAGTCTAACTGTCAATGTTTCTTTTATTGTCAACTAAAAATATTATTTATATCAATGATTTACGATTTTATATCAGAAAATTTATGCAAATGATTTCCTGATCGGAAACGTCCAGGTCAAATATAAAGAAAAATTTAATTTTCAGTACAAATCATTACGGTTTATCCCTATGCTCTCGTATAAAATATTCAGTCAATTTATTCATGACTTTATTATAAGCTCAAATGCAAAACTTCTAACACTATACTTTTGTTACTACTATGCGCCCGGTTTCACCGGAAATGTCCTCAACTTATTTAATTTAAACTGGAAACCCTGTATATTTTTCAGTCATACATACCCAGTTTGCTAGAAAAAGTTTGTGAAAAGCAGAAATACATCACTTTATAGTTAAAGAATAGTTGAATTTTACACTAAGACCAATGAGAATAATAATTAAAAAAGAAATTACTTCAAATGTTCAAAATTCTCGCCGTTCACCTCCCGACAATGTGCAAGCCCATTATTAAATTCGTGAGCCACTCTTTCCAAAAATTCTGCATTTTTCTCCTTAATTCTTTGTTTTAAATCCTGCAAACATGTTGATCGCCTGTGGACTGATTTATTTCACGTAGTAACAAATTTCTTCACGTCATGAAGTTGATTAGGTGGGTAGCCCTACTGTTCTTAAATCTGACCATATCTTATCACTCTATCGCATTTGTAGACGTTCTAAGGGCCTTGTCCCAATGGGGGAATCCTTACAAGTTAACTTAGTAAGGCAGTTATTACGGAGGCTGTGAACATATCTTAGGTAATTTTTTGGACGACGCCGATATCGCTAGTGTTATGTATCTGTTTAAACTCGGCATTTGTTCTCGTTCACAAGCATCTCACAACTCACATTAAAGTAGTTTTGCAAGTAATGAACAGTGTAGTCTCTGGCGGTTCAGGAGACTAAGACCGCGAAAGCCATAAAGAAGATTTAAGCGAAGATGTCGAAAGTTGACAATCAGTGACAATCGACGCGGTATATATATCTATATATATATATATATATATATATATATATATATATATATATATATATATATATATATATATATGTATATATATATATATATATATATATATATATATATATATATATATATATATATATAGATATCCTGTTGAGGTATAGTTTGTCTCAAAATATATCGTTTTGACTTTCCCGTCGCTAAAGGATTAGTGGTATTATCGCCATTATTAATAGACAAATACGTTTTAAATTTCTACCTGACCGCTCAGGGTTGAATCAGGTACGGCTAATGTAATCACTAATCAGTCATTAAAAATCTCTACTTGCTACTGTGTGTATAGTATATTAGTGAAGATTGTTCGTAACAAATGTTTCGTCCACGGAAAAATAATCGCTCGAGATCTACTAAACATAATCAAAAGCATTTGTCATTGGACGCAAAAAAATAGTTAAAAATGTGTGTCATACTTTAATAGACAGGGGCCTAATCAAACAGAATGTTGTGAAAAGAACATATTTACTTACAAAAACGTCGATATCGTCGACAAAGGCTATTGTAAGCGAAGAACCATTGACAGGACGAAAAAAAGTAGTAATTTTTCTCATTATTTGGACAGTACTCAATAAGATATTATAAGAAGAACAATAAGTTGTTCTTACGAAAATCAGATAGTTCCTACGTTAGATAATTAAATTGAAGTTATAGGAAGAAGAAACAAATATAGATACCACTCTCCATACAGTCCTTTCTAAAATAAGTTTTAAACACTTGAAGAACTGAGTATCTCTCTGAAATTATAGGTTAGAAAACAAATCTATCATATATCTTTTTAAAACATGGTTTGATACTAATGATATAGTATGTAAAAAAAGGTCGATTTTAGTAAAAAATGTCATACGAAAGCATCTTTAAATAAAGAAAAACGCATAACAATAATTCACGCCAGTTCGAAAGATATGTGGGTTCGAAACTATTTGTTCCTTTCTGCAAAGAATATCAAAGACTTCAGCTTAGACTATCATGAAGATACCAGTGCAGAACTTTTTGAAAATTGGTTTCAAAATTCTCTTTTGAAAAATATTCCTGAAAGTAGTGTAATCGTCATGGATAACGCAAGCTACTACAGTCTACAGCTACAAAAAGCGAAAAACAAGTACTAAAACTGAAATTTATGAGTCTTTATTAAAAAATGTTAATTATTTTAAAGCCATATATATATATATATATATATATATATATATATATATATATATATATATATAGACTAATAATTACTACTTTTTTTCGTCTTGTCAATGGTTCTTCGCTTACAATAGCCTTTGTCGACGATATCGACGTTTTTGTAAGTAAATATGTTCTTTTCACAACATTCTGTTTGATTAGGCCCCTATCTATTAAAGTATGACACACATGTTTAACTATTTTTTTGCGTCCAATGACAAATGCTTTTGATTATGTTTAGTAGATCTCGAGCGATTATTTTTCCGTGGACGAAACATATTTGTTACGAACAATCTTCACTAATATACTATACACACAGTAGCAAGTAGAGATTTTTAATGACTGATTACATTAGCCATACCTGATTCAACCCTGAGCGGTCAGGTAGAAATTTAAAACGTATTTGTCTAATGGCGATAATCCCACTAATCCTTTAACGACGGGAAAGTCAAAACGATATATTTTGAGACAAACTATACATTTGCCCATTGTTCTATCAGACGCTTTCGGAAACGAAACGGCGTATATATGTTACCCATATGTAAAGTAATTCTTCGTTGAAGCATATCCCATACATGCTCAATGACATTCAGGTCGGGCGATTGTGATCGTCAATGAAACACATCAATACCGTCGTTGGCAAGTCAGTCTGTCACTAGCCATGTGACGTGTAGACGAGCATTATCACGCATGAGGTTTAAGTTTTGATAATACAGAACCAGCAAACGGACGAACAATAGGTTAAAGAATATTGTCGAGGTAATGCTGAGCTGTAAGAAAGCGGTCTGAAAAAACGAGACTGAGAAACTATTATTATACCAGATATCACTACTGTGCCACTTCTATATGTGTTAACTTCCTGGATATGTCTTAAGCATTCTACATTTCCAGATCGTCTCCACACTCTTACTCGACAAGAATTTGGATGAAATCCAAATTTAGATTCGTCGGAAAATAAAAATGTAGCCAAATCATTTGCATTCGAGTTTTGATATTCTTGACAAAAGTCTAATCATACATCGCGATTGCATCCGGAGACAGATGGATATCTAAATGACCTTTAACTGTGGATATTGACTTCATTAAAACGATTTCTTACAATATCACAGCCTATGATTACCTGGTGTGCCCCTGCAAGTCTGAGGTTGTCTTCTAGCAAAGTAACTAAGTAGCTAAGTAGCTCAAGACCAACTAAAAATTGGTATTGAGCTGCAGTTGTAGCGCACTCTACAGTGTCACAAAAACGCCACCACAACACTTTGGGAGACTTCCATGCGGTCAGCTACCATGCAACATTAGTTGCCGCATGACACCTTGAAGAAGGCCTACAGCCCTGTTGATCTCATTCACAGATAAATGATAAAGGACTTGATTATAGCAACTGGAGGTGTTGCTATCAACAAGTTCTCGTAGACACTTTGTCTCAGGACCAGCAACCTCATGTAGAGTCTTACGTTGTCATGTCATAAATTCCACTTGTAACTTTAACATCGTAACATATAAGATCGAATAATGTAGTAACTCAAAACATGAACACCTAGACACACTGATGATGAAATATAGAGTCCGAAAACGTTTTGTGATGTAGCCCGATTGGGTGTTTTAATTATATCCCTTTTATAAAGGATTTTAAATAATTTTTTTAAATTTTATTATGTTATAAAAATATCCCTAGACTTTTCCGATGTGTGTATATATATAGCAGAGTATCCAACTTTTGAGGCCCGAAAGTGTGACGTCACAAGATTTCGGTCAGCTGTCGGATGTCATGTCATCTGTCCATTTGTCTTCTTTTCTGACTGTCAAATCTTCTTCTTTCTGCGTAATCGTTATTTTTTTCTTTGTCTGTCGTTTCGCCTGTAAATTCTTCTTCTTTTTCCTCTGTCAACTCGTCGTCTTTTTGATCTGTCTAATCCCCTTCTTTCTAACAAATCGTAAAAACAGATAAACGTAAACATATTATCCTTTATACAAGACACTATCATCTACTTGTATTCTTCTGGATAGTGTATTATCGCTCTTTTATTTGGGCGCTATATTTTGTAGGCTTTTAGTAGCCTCTATCCAAAGTTAAAATATATTTTATCATCGGGTGGAATTAAATATGTGCAAAACATATGTAAATATTTTTCGTGGCCAGAAATGAAAGACATGTGCTGATATGATTAGCCATCGGTATAAGTAAAAAAATGTGAGAACTAAATGTTCAGAACTAAGCTGTGACTGGCTAAAGTAAAACACTTCTAATTGGTACCATTTATATAGTCAGACAGCTGTTTATCTTTCTGTATACAAGGAAGGGTGGTTAGTTGAAAACTATTCTTGTATACTAGGAAGGATGGATAGTTGAAAAATATATGATCTTATGTAAAAATTTTCGCTGAATACGAATATGTAGGTTCCCCTATCTCAAAAAATGGTACCGATTTTTATAAACAACTTTTTTATAAATGAATTTTCAAATTTGAATATTTTAATTTACAACAAGTTTCATCGTAAATTATAGCTAAAAATATAATAAAAATGCTATGTTATGTATATTGTTAGGTATCTATCTATGTATATATTAGAAGTTGATATTTTAAAAGCTATTAAAAAATTTAAGTCGAGAAATCAAAGCGTATCTTTGAGTCCTCATAACTTTTTACATGGCGCCTATTTTTTTTGACAGCTGTACATATGTAAGTAGTAAGTTTAAACGTATTTTGACAATTAAATATTAAAAATTGAAAGAAACTTTCTTTTTTATTGAGTTAACAAGTAATAAACAAATAGCTTTTCGCCCATGTAGAATCAACGAGCACGGGTTAGTACGTGTTAATCTTCCGTGTGCATTTGATTGTACAAGGGAAGAAAGCTATTTGTTTATTGCTTGTTAACTCAATAAAAAAAGAAAGTTTTTTCCATTTTTTTCAATAGCAAATTGTCAAAATATGTTCAAACTTTCTATTTATTTGCAGCTTTTAGAAATATATTCACCATGTAAAAAGTTATGAGGACTAAAATTTATGCTCAATTTTCAATTTATCGACTTAAAATTTTTAATAACTTTTTAACTATAGCATTTTAGCCGTTTTTTACGATGAGACCAGTTGTCTACTAAAATATTCAAATTTGAAGATTTATTTATATATTTTTTTTTAATTGGTGCCACTTTTTAAGATGGGTGATCTACTTATTTGTATTCAGTGAAAAATTTTACATAAGATATAAGATAAAAGAATGTTTTTTAACTATATAAAAAATCTGAATCAATAAATTTTAAATACATTCATATTCTCGCTTTAAATATCGTTTTTTATTCTTAGAATGGAGTTTTAGACTTGTTTGTTGTGTGATATAATATCTGTTAGAATAAAAAGTTGCTTCTACTCAAAAAGATTGATCTTTTGGAGATAAACAAAAAAGAAGATAAAATATATTTTTGTATATAATGTTAATTAGTATAAAAATAATGTAGGCTGTCTGATAAATTTTTTGTGCTTATATGTATGTGTTTATTTGAACTGTTTTATCTATGCAATTTTGCAACTTATATTTATTTTATAGGTTGCCTGTTTTATTTATTTTGAAATTTTAGCTGGAGTTAAATTTATTAATTTCATCTATGTACTGAATGTGTGTTTGTTTCAGTTATTGATTGTGAATTTTCAAGTTTTAATAAATATTTTTTTTTATTATTAGTCTGATTTGAAAGTCGATTATTCGAAATTTGAATAAAATTCATTAAGGGATTTTATTCAATGATGGATAACCAGTAAAATACAGTTTTTTATTAAATTTCTCAAAACTGGAAATGAATATTTTCATTTTGAAAATTTTTGCTGTAAAAACTTTAAAACTGAATCGGAATCCATTCTCAGTTTTTGCTAATCTGTTACAGTTTTTTCAATCTAAGACTGGATAGACAAACCGACGGACACACGGACGGATGGGCGGATATAAAGACAGACAAATATGTATAGGATCGAAATTTTATTTTCGCATTATTTCGATCCAGTAAGAGAAGCTGTCACTTGTCAAGAAGAGATTTTAAATACTTATTCAAATCTAAATACTCAATCAGATTATCCGAGTATTTCAAAGCGAAATAACCAAAAATTGAAGCACTTTTAGCGAAAATTCATTAAAACGATGGATTTTTTAGTCCAAAAACATTCTGTGATGTAGCCCGAAAGGATATTTTTAATTATATGCCTTTTATAAAGGATTTTTAAATTAAACCGTTATTAAGATCATTCTATACATATATTTACATTAACTATATTCATTCATACTATTTTGTTTAATATTACCTTGTACATAATATGTACTTAAGTTATACTTAACTTAAAATAAATATCTGACAAAAATTTCGACAAGGTCATTAGACAATGGTAGTTTCTTCTGATTTAGGTACAAGATGGCTAAAAATGTGATATTTTTTTTTCTGTAAAACTTATGCTTTAAGATTTTTTCTACACCACTGCAAAAAGCTGGATCTTTAAATTATCTTATCTCTAGTTTCCGTTAACAATTCTTAAGAAATAAACTTCCTATATAGCCAAGAAGTAAAGGGCTCTTTTCATTTTATCATCTTATTTACTTGATTTTGTCATAAAATATATCGCTACAATTTAATTAAGTGTCCTTTTAATTAAGCAAAACGAGCATGATGGGGCCGTAGCATATTTTCGGGATATTTATACTCAACATCTAATGAAGGATAAGAGATAAAATATTTAGGAGTCTTTCATATTTCAATAAATATTATTAACCCATATATAATATAAAAATGATGATACATAAGAATTTCTATTAGACTTTATTGATTATTAATTTTTTTTTTTATATATTATTACTATTGTAAATATTTTATTACGTCAAACTGTTTATGTAAGGTTTTTAATTCAAATTTATCGTAAATACACCGGGTGTCTCACTTATTTTTTATTATAAGTTGTGGTTCTTATCGAAAAAATCCCATTCGACTTATCACTATGTTTTCATCGATTCTTAATCAGATTTTTATGTTGAAACTGTACGCAGATTAGCCCAGTTTTTAACATATCTTTTGTAAAAAACTGTTTCCCCCCTGCTTCGTAGGACACGTAAAGTCGTCGGTCCCCCTGGGCTAGTGTTTATCGACACAAGTTACCTAAAACTAGGATAAAGATGTAATTGGTGCCGGAAAAATTTGAATGGATCTCCCTGGCAAAAATACCATAATGTAATAAACTAATTTACCCTGCATTATTACACACAAAACTTTTACAATATATTAAAAATAATTGTTTAATTCGTACATGTTACTAACCTGAGTAGAACTTATTGTTGGCCGTCGACAGTGGCCACTGTACATAAATATAAACAGAAGCTGGCATTGCGAGATCAGGAGTATTTGGATATATTAATATGTATAAATACCATAGTCCAGTCGTCAGAGATTGGACTTCTAAAAATCATAAGAACAAACTGAATTTTGCTGAGAATGTCAATTTTGGGACCCTAAAAATATGCAAAAAAGTTTACTACTTCTAAAAAAAATTATATCAAGTCGATGGTAAAAATTGAATATCTTTTAATCCGATTGTCCTATCGACAAAAATCAAAATGTATTTGAAAGAAGAAGAGTGCAGCTTTTGTATGCATTTTTTTTATTTTGTCGCAAATAAAGTCAGTTTTATAAAGTCACGATTCTCATAAGTTCAATAAAATGCACCTCCTTCATTGGCCGGTAGTAGTGAAATTTTCCTTGTTGGAGCCTAATCCCCAAAACTTCGTAGCTGATGTTGTGTGGTTTTGTGAAACATACTTGTGCCATTGAAAAGAAACGTTTTAAACATTTTAGTTTGTTTATAATGTGAAAGTTAAAATTCAGCGTTCTTAGACATACTCTAACCTCCTCAGATTTGTTTCCAAAACTAAATATCAAAATTCCATGCTGAGGCTCCATTCCATTAGGCTCTAAAAATGAAAATTTCATAGATTTCAGTCAATTCAAGTGATAAATTTGATTAATCTCATGGGTATCGTAAAATATGGCCAAACAGCTTTTTATGTGCTTAATTTGGTACAAAATTCAAAATTGCATACGAAATCTGCAACCTTTATCTTTAACACGCATTTTGATTTTTGTCGATAGGGTACTCTGATCAAAAGATATCAAATTTTTACCGTCGAGTTGATACAAATTTTATTAAAAAAATAATTGATTTTCAGCGCCTAACTGACTCAGTATCAACGGTCGCTCCAAGCGCGGTTTTTGAATCATCACTTCATTCAACAAAAAAGTGGTAATAAACCTTTTTGTTCAAAATTGACTCAGTTACGTAAATCGCTTTCCTCCTTACGAGTAAAGGTTTTAGAGGGAAGCACAGGAATAGGAATGGCAAACTTTTTAAGTCTTTGGTGAGGTCCCAAAATTGGCATTCTCAGCAAAATTCAACTTGTTCGTATGATTTTTAGAGATTTAGTGGTATTTTCGTCTTTGACGACTGGAATAATAGTTAGTTACTTTTTAAGGCAAAATCCTCAAAATTGCATTAGAAGATTGCATTTGTTATTTATTTCTACTTGAAGAAGTTACTAAAATATTTTATATTTAATGTAGAGATTTAGAAGTATATTTAAGAAATTATTTGTACGATTGTAATGAATAAGGTATTAATAACCATAAAACATGTATGACAACTATGACGTTCACTTCTATTATATGGAATGTTCGTTACTATAAGAGGCAGTAGGAAAATGTAGGAAAAGCTGCTCGTTACATTCAGAAGCCCCTAAGCTCTTATGTTACTGAAGCCAATCCAGTTATCGAGATTTAAAATAACAAAGTTGTTGTTCCTCATTTTACTGTTTCAATAACAATTCTTTGAATTTCCATATGGAAATCGACTTTAAAAAGATAAAGTTAATTCTTCGGAACATTCAACTGTGGTCATACATATCTGTAAATTTTCCTGTTTTTGGTAACGGTTTATTGTTTGCGACGAAAAAGGTTTTATGTCTCATTCGGTTTATCGTAGTCGTTTCAAAAAGGAAAGTGATGTTTTCTTACATTTCTTTACAATAAACATTTTTTCAGTTTATGACAATTGAGCTTCTATCAAACACAATACAACTGTAAAACCAAAGAAATGTTTTTTAGTAAATATTTAAATTGCTTATGTAGATAGATTAGATCTTAATAAAATATAATAAAAATAAAGACTATATTTATGTACTCTACGGGGGGAATTTTACCTACCAGCTAACTAAATTATATAGCAAACTGCTGATACGTAAGAATCGTCTTCTTTGTGATTTAGCATTCCTTAATGCCTGTCGAGACCTTAAAGTCATACTTCTTCATCTTCCAAATTCGTAGAAAGATTAATTTTGCGCTTCTCCATAAAGCGATTCATTCCACTAGATGAAAACTAGATGTCACAAATATCAGTATTTTTAATATCTGGTCATCTATGTATTCTTTCAATGTACAACCTATCTTATGGGACAGTTTCGATCATATCAACACACAGACAGCCCTATATACTCTCAAATCCAAGACTGAAACTTAGAAACGCAAATTAGCGCTTCTAATTGCCGAAAACATTTCAAAAACAACAACGTTCAAACCCACTACAGTGGTTCATATTTACTTACTTACTTTTCTTGTACTGCTATGTCGACCATTGCCATTTGCATACATTTAAGTTTTAGCAAAAAGTTTCAATTACTCTGTTACCCCAAGTCACATTTTAATTGAAACTATTATCTGTCAAACTGAAGAAGTCATCTCCAGTTTACCTTACTGTTAGACATTCTAGTAAGTTTCGATATCGTTTCACTCTTTACAAACATTCCTAGAGACTACTAAGTACTAGGGTAGTAAGACCTATAAGTACCTATAGAAACTCTAAACATTTTAAAAACTAAATACAGTATCCAGAAAGACCACTTATCTCTCATTAAACATTGTATGTCCAACACTTATCTCATCTTCCAAAATCAATTCTACAGACAAATAAATGGGGCCCAAATGGGCTCCTCACTGTCTCCAGTAATTGACAATATCTTTATGGAAGACTTCGAGATCCGAGCACTATCCAGATCAATGCTCAAACCCAGATGTTGGCTACGATATGTTAAAGATACATTGGATGCTGATGGGATTATGGTCCCATGGCAGGGATGCTTTGGTGTCTTTTTAAACCCATCTTAATGGTATACATCCTAGTATCCATTTCACGACGGAGCTAGAAACTGATTCGTCTCCACCGTTTCTCGGCGTTATCATAACGGAAAACCAATCCCGAGGTTTTCATCACTCTGTTCATCGAAAATCTACCCATACTAATCGTTATTTGCATGCCAACTCTCATCATCCCCCTTCACAAATTAATTTAGTCATTAATACGCTTGTCTCAAGATCAATACGCCTTTGCAATGATGCTAGTAGACCCGCTGAGCTCTCTAGTTAAAAACAAGCTCTCATCCAAAACGGTTACCGTGAAAATCACATCAATAGGAGCATCCAAAAATATCAATCTCCCACTCAATCTCAACCCAAAGATTCAGATCCTTATCATACAAAAGCAATACATGTCACAAGGTGTCACTGAGAAAATCCACAAAATTCTAAAATTAAGAGGAATAAAGACAATATTTACCCCAAAAAAAAAACTTTCATCTCTTGTCCGATCAATCAAAGACAACATTCCAATCGAACAATACTGAGTTTATGAAATTCCTTTTGCAGACTGCCCCGATCCTATATAGACCAAACAAATCGTAGAATCTAAAATAGGATTTATGAGCATTCTATTTCTGTTGCTTTTGAAAACTCCAGAACCATAGCCCCCATCCGCTCCTATAAACCAAGAATTGTCCGAGAAGCCATAGAAATTGAAAAAAGCCAAATTGTCCCAATAAAAGAGATGATTACATACGGTTACTTTCACCCGTCGATCAAAATCCTACTGTCAGCAAGGTTCGCGCCAACTCCCGCACCAATATCTGCGCCAATCCTTACGCTGGCCACCACGCCAACCTCCATCCAAGCCACGTCACCATCCACGGTATAAATGACCCGTCCTCTTTTCCCAATACCAGTAATGCATTAATAAGTGATCAGTGTCATAGTGTCTGGAGGCTCGGGAGACTGAGAACTTGGAAGCCCTGAAAAATACATCGAAGAGAATGTCGAAAGCTCGGCGCAATGATCTCAGCTCTAGGTTTATTTATACTTTTAAATTATTTTAGAGTTGTATTTTAGACACATTGAACTTACCGTTTAAAAGTTATGACGATTAGAAATTTCACTCAAAATTCACAAATATAACCGTGTATATTATTAAACAATGGGAGCAGACATTTTTTATCGTCTTTTGTTAATCCCCATGGGAGACTCCATACGAGATAGGAGTATATACAGCTCCTCATGACTAACCCTGTATTAAATTAACAGTATCAACGCAGTGGCGTTTTTTTTGCGTTTTCTAATATGGAAAACTATTTTTAAAGCTTTATTAAGTTGACACAATTCAAAAACATTTTCTGGTAAAAGTTAAAACACAAATTTAGAAAATTTACGTATGTTAATGTTGTTTTTATTATCTTTAAAATTAACGATCCATTTCAAAATTCTACTACTTGTATAAAAGTTTTGTAAGACAGAGACCGGCGGCGTTTAAAATTTGCATATTATTCGTGATTTTACATAATATCGGAGGAAAATTTAAAATCTTATTTAAATGAGACTGAAAAACACGACTTTTCTATTTAATAAAGTGGAAAGTCCTTGGAAAAACAATAAACAAAAACAAAACGCCGATGCAGAATGCGGGATTTTGTCCAAATGAGGTCGCCGCAGACAATATTCCTTAAAGTATGTTTTGTTCGAGTTTTTTAAACAAAGTATATATTCACCTTCCAACTCTCTTAATAAGCGTTTACCATTGGCAAATTTAATCTGTCTTTCGAGAATGAATACTGATAGCTTGAGTAATTTGTATGAATAAATTCCAAAAATAATGTTAGAATTTTCTTACAATTCATAATCTACTGTTTTACTAATGCGGAAAATAAAACTCAAAACCACAGAAATCGTTTACAAAATTGCACAGCTCTTCATTTATGCCTATTTCTTCTACTTTTTATCTTTTAGTCATATTTAATGGGTTTTTATTCATATCGAATACATTTCTGATTCTTTACTTACATTTAGTTTTTGTTTATGTAATATAGTGTGCTTTATTTAACCAAAAAGTATCTACAGGTTTTTTCAGACCTTCATTTAATTTCTAATTCGTGTTCTATTTTTCTTTCTTCTTCTTAACATGCCATACACCAAAGTGCGTAGGCGACTATCTCATTACTAGAATTCTGTTCTTGGCGGCGTGACACAGCTCGCCTGTATTGTGTACTCCTGTCCATTCTTTAATATTTCTTAACCAGGATAATTGTTTGCGGCCGGCTCCTCTCCTACCTTCGATCTTCCCTTGTAGGATTAACTGTGGTATTTCATATTTTGCTCCTCTCAATATGTGCCCAAGGTAACCAATCTTGCGTTTTTTAATTAATTTAAAGAGTTCTCTTTCCACGCCGGCTCTCTTAAGGACGTCATCGTTTCGAACTCTATCCACCCAAGGTATGCGCATCATTCTTCTTAATGACCACATTTCAAATGCTTCAAGTTTGTTGATAGATGTTTTTTTCATAGTCAACGTTTCCATGCCATAAAGCAAGATGGACCATATGTAGCACTTGACCATTCTGTAGCGTATTTCGAAATGTAGGTTTTGATTACATAGAAGCAGTCTAAATTTCACAAAAGCTTGTCTTGCCATTTGTATTCGGGTTTTTATCTCTTGTTGTGGATCCGATTGGTCATTGATTGTGGTGCCAAGGTATTTAAAAGTTTTTACGCGTTTTATGCGATCGTCACCTATGCATATTATCGGGTTTTCTGGAGGGTTTCTGCTAATGACCATATATTTCGTTTTCAAAATGTTGATTTTGGGGCCATATTTTTTACCTATGCTATTCACCCTATCAAGTAATAACTGCTTATCTTCCAATTTATCAGTTATAATTACTGTGTCGTCCGCATATCGTAGGTTGCTAATTGGTATGCCGTTCACCTTAATGCCTAATTCCGTGTCTTCTAATGCTTCCGCAAATATATTTTCAACTTATAAATTAAAAAGCATCGGAGAGAGTATGCAGCCTTGGCGGACACCTTTCCGGATTTCAAATTCATCCGTATATTGGTCTTGATCAATCCTCACCTTTGCCATTTGGTTCCAGTATAGATTCTGAATAATTCTGATCTCCTTCTGGTCAATGTTGGCCCTATGTAGTAGTTCCATCATGATATCGTGTTTAACATTGTCAAATGCCTTCTCGTAGTCGATGAAGGTGAGGTAAACATCTTTTCATTGATCTAAACAGTTTTGTATTAAAGTGTTCAATCATAAAATTGCCTCTCTTGTTCCTAGTCCTCCCTTAAAACCGAATTGTGTTGACCCGCTAAGTTCTTCTACCAATTTTTCTTCTATTTTTCTATTCAAAAATGGAAATAAAGCAATAATGGTTGGTGATTCGATACTTGTTTTCGAAAGTGAAATCGCACAGCAAAGTCAAAGAGCGCTTGGATAATGTATACAGTGACTCTTCTACTTCGACGGCAACCGTCAAAAATTGATATTTTTCAACGTGGTCGCACATCAGTTTTCGAGGAGCCACACCTCAGTGCCTCGAAAATGGGTACAACGTGATATCGTATTAGCAGACCGTCGACTGAAGATACACGAGGTGGCTGAGACAGTAGGCATGTTTAAAGACAGCGTATGTCAAATCTTGCATAAAATTTTGGGCATGAGAAAGCTGTCGGTGCGATGGGTACCGCGTTTGCTCACTCAGTACAATTATCGCAACGCTCAGACCACTCCAACGCAGGGTTTGACGCTATTTAAATGTAATCCGAATGAGTTTCTAAGTCGTTTCGTAACCGTAGACGAAACATGGATCTACTAATATACTTTGTGACTTGACTTTCACTTTCACTGTTTACTACTAGTACTACATCATCCACATACATCAAGCAAGGGACTATTTCGATCTTGTGCCTCTTGCATCCAATTCCTATGGCATTTTTTCCACCAACTGCCTATTAATGAAAATTGCATCCGATACTCGGTTTCTTTAACTTTCCGTCTATCAATTACTTTCTCCCATATTTTTAGTCTGTTTAGAAGTAGTTTTATGGCCCTACTGTTTTTTTGTTTTTGTTTTATATATATATATATATATATATATATATATATATATATATATATATATATATATATATATATATATATATAGAAATGTGAAAGAAGCTCCCGGACTATCTAGAGTCAGCGAATTCCGAAGATCAGAGGTTATAAAGAAGGAAGGAAGAAGCCCACGATTATTATTATTAGTTCTTATTTAGTTGTAGTAAATATCTCTGTAAATTGTAACTTAATTTTGAAAATAAAATATTTTTTTTGAGAAGTTCAAGTGCTTGTGACATATTTATATATATATATATATATATATATATATATATATATATATATATATATATTTGTACACAGGTACTAGGACACTGCTTGTTAATTTGTCTGGCCTTTGTCCCACTTCCATAATTTTGTTAAATAAACTTTTGTCAGCCAACTTGTTCATATCATTTTGCTGATCTGTTACTGTTACTGTCTCCGGAAACTCAACTAGTTTTCTGTAAAATTCTTTATTTTATAAACTTTTAAAGTATTTTATTCATTTAATATTCTATAAATTTCTGTTTTAGCATTTAGTACTACTAGCTACTTTGCTTTTATTTTGGCGTATAGTTTTGAAGATCAATTTTCTTGTCACTGTTTAAATAATTTTTTCTTGTCCTTTATTTATTCTTGAACCCTGTTTGGCTATCATCATATCTCTTTATTCTCAAACTTCTTTCCAGACGTTTTTTTAAGTATTTCAACAGCAGTATCTCTAACGATCCTGACCATCCTCCAAAGTGTATTAGAACTTCCTCTCATGTTCCAACTCATGTTTTCTACTATATTTGCCCTGAATAGATCTTGTTTCTCATCGTTTAACATCCAATACTTTTAACATTCCTACTTTTTTTTGTGGTTCTCTCCGATATTTTAGTTTAGTTTCTTTGCCCTATTTATAACGCTGTTGCTAATTCCAGCATATCATCTTCAGCTTCATTTCTGATTTCAAAGCCTGATTTCATTGCTTTAGATTCTGTTTTGGATTGGCCCACATATACATTAAATTCATCTTCTAATAAGACTTCTTCTACTTCTTTACCAAGTACAAATTTCACTAACATTATTCTATTACTCGTTCTTACAACTTCTACTATATTATCTTTCATTTTATTATCAATAATCATACCAACTCCATTTCTACGGTTACTTTTTCCTACGTACCACAATTTGTTTCCTTCACCTTAATCTTCCGTTCTTTGTTCTTTCTACATAGACGCTTAAATGCGAGCAATTTATACTCTTCTTTTAAGTGCATCTACCAACTCCATACTGTTACCTGTAAGACTTCCAATATTTAAAGACCAATGGTGTTTTCCCTGAAATAGTCTCACTCAAATATTTAACGGGGGCTTATTTTGCTCAGGAACATTTTACCTCAGAAGATGCTACCATTTTATTATCATTTTTGTTAGATTGGGGCAGGTATTTTCATTGTTTTCGGCAGAAAAGATTTTTGAATGTTTAATGCCAGAATGTCTTTTCTATGAGCGTCATAACCTTCACGTATTGCCAACAAACTGTCAATGCAACCAAAATTCAGTATTAACCCACAACCGTCTATATTTTTTTGCATAGGACAGGATCCCTACTGTCAGGACTGCCCTATAATCCAATGTATGGTTGCCCGTGTCCCGCCACTAGGAGGCACGTAATTTATTAGGAATAAGCTATATCGACTATATTACAAAAATATATAATGGCCAGTTGTTGTTTGCTAATTTTTTAAATTCCATAATTCTAGCTATCCATTTAAAACAATATAAATACAACTCCTTTTTTTATTAAGTTTACTTCTGTACTTCTGTTCACTTCTGAGCATAAATCCTCTCAGGAACGTCACGTCTCGAAATGCTTCCCCTACTTATTGTACTTTGTAGTGCATCTATCAGCTTTATTATAGCAGTGTTCCCTTGTGCACTGTAGGTTTATGGATTCATACAGGTATAACAAAAAGTGCAGTATTATCTGCACTCCGCTTTACACTAGCTGTTTATTTGATAGGATTTGTATACATTCTAAAACAAAACAATAATCCCAAGTCAATCACAATAACAAATCAGTTCCACTTTCAACAGAGTTTAACGGTTTACGATATACTTGCGGCCAATGCTTAAAAAGTTCAAACAACGGCTGCTACTAACTCATGTGATCTTATTACTGCTTCCACTAAACTCAAATACTTCTTAATTTATTGCTAGTACTAGGGATTAAAGCAAAACAAACGTTATAGTAAGTGGTCCCTTTACACTTTTTTGTGGTAGCTAACTTTGTAAATTGAACACAGTGAAAGTTAACAACGGCTTGACTTTAAGTATCAGGTGTCATCAAGGTTTCATTAGCCTTCTTTCGGCATTCGGGAATCTGCCGAGATCAAACATTCATGGCATAGCTTTTTATAGAACCAGAATGGACCATTAACAAACAAAGCAGAAACTAATTAACCATACTTCTGAAGCAAAAAAAGAACTACTGAAAAGTAGTCAACAAAACTGCACTGCAGCTCAGAAAGCACCGAATATATATAAAGAACGAGCATAAGTGGCGCAGCGAGAAAAAGGTTTAAGTACCTATTGAAGTCAGGTCTCGACCAAGAAAATGATCTAAAGAAAGCTCTAAAATATATCTGAATGAGACAAAGATGTACAAATGTAGGGTACATATAAAAGATGGTTGTGTGGAACATCTATGACACCAAAAGATCATTTTATTTACAATCTATCTCTGTAAAATCTCACTTTGCAGATGAGGAGAGTAGAGAGATAATAACTAGCTGCCAATAGTGTCTAGTTCAATCATATAATCATACAAGGACATAAATATATGAAGAGCGGATAGAACTGGCGCAGCGAGAAAAAGGTTTAAGTACCTGTTGAAGCAAAGTCTCGACCAAAAAGAGGATCTAAAGAAAGCGCTAAAATATATCTAAAGGAGACAGAGATGTGCAAATGTAGAGTACATATAAAAGATCCTTGTGTGGAAGATCTATAACAAAAAAAATCCTTTTATCTACAATCTACCTCTGTAAAATCTCACTTTGCACACGAGGAGAGTGAGGAGAGGATAAGTGGCAGCCACTACTGTCTAGTTATACCAAGCATCAGTATTAGCCCCTCTTCGGGACCTAAACCATATAAGGACTACAATGAAAGGTAAATTAATTAACTGACGAAAACGAACTGAAAAATATGTTGACTGAGAGTTGACTGTTAGAGCATCCTTTAGAAATACTACGAATAAACTAATCTGAGTCAGCATAATTGCTAACTATCTATATACGATACAATAAGAAAAGCATAACACCTATGTAAGAAATAAACACTTATATGCCAAATGAATTTGTAAGATTTGTAGAGTTCTTAAAATTGTGATTTTTTATAATTCATCCTAAAATAGATCGAGGTAAATCGCAGATACTTCGATAACATTGTAAAGTTGAAACCAGCTACTTTAAATTTACATTTGTAAATCAATATTATACATTGATGTTTCTTCGTCTTAACCAGAAATTGTTTCTATAAATTTTGGAAGTTTAGTTCAAAGTCAAATATTTGACTTTTCCGTACATGTTTCGAATTGATGTGAAAATCAAATAAAGAAATGCAGAATTAAATTTAATACTAGTGTATTTCTATGTTTCTAATCTTAAATATAAACATAGAAAAAATATTAAATATATATTAAAGTTTCAACTGTTTGCTATATATCATGTATCGTAAATATAGTTTACAGTGATTGATTTTTCGTATAAAAAATATTGTAAAGGGAACTTTAGATTTGAAAATAGCACATCGTTTCACTGGAATTAAATCCACGAGGTAGCTACTGAGCAGTATTCAAAAGTGTTGTATACTACTCAGATAGATTGGAGCCTACCATTGCTTTATTGTAACAATTTACTTTACCGAAATTAGGCAAAATATCCCTCTATTGATGTTTGCTGTATTTGAATTAAAGTGATAGAAGGCAATCTTTCTAGAGTTATGCGGATCGTCAAATAATACAAAATAAACACAGTTTTTTGTCGAGTAGCACATTCGCCGCACTGTGGGGCTTACAGCGTGGAGAGTCATAGCTTATGGTTCAAGGTCACCTTTAATTTTTGTCAGATGGAACATGACAGCTTAGCAATACTTAAAACAAATTCTGGAACGTCATCTCATACCTTACCTTCAGACGCTAAAACATTCAATTCTTCAGCAGAATAACTCAAGGACACATATTGTGAGAGACACCATAAACTTCTTTAAACACGCTGAAGTCAATCTTTTGCACTGCTAAAAATTGCCTTTTCGCCCTTGTAGAGTCAACAAGCACGTGGCAGGCTAATACGTTGTCAACGTTACGTCTGCTACTATTTAGCACGTATAATGTCAGCAACGACTAGCCCACCGTGTGCTTGCTGATTCTGCAAGGGCAAAAAGCTATTTGTTTATTTCTTGTTACCTCAATGAAAAAGAAAGTTTCTTTTATTTTTTCAATAGTGAATTATCAAAATAGGTTCCATCTTTCTATTTCTGTGCAGCTCTTAGAGAAATTTGCACAATGTAAAAAATTATGAGGACTTAAAGTTAGGCTAAATCTTCGATTTCCCCACTTAAAATATTTAATAACTTTTAAACTATAAACTTTTTATAGATAACGTATGTAATATTTTTATTGTGTTTTTAGATGTAATTTACAATGGGATTCGTTTTAAATTAAAATATTCAAATTTGAAAATGTAGTTATTAAAAACTGTTTATAAAAATTTGTACCACTTTTTAAGATGGAGGAGCTACACATTCGTATTCAGCGTAAAACTTTACATAAGATAAAATAGTTTTTAATTATTCACCCTTGAAAAACCATTCTGGGCATACACATATGGGCAAATTAAGTATGGGAACAAGGTATCATTTATGTTTTATTAAAATTTCATATGGATGAAGAGTAATTGGCGTCATGCTAAAAAATTTAGTTAAAATGCGTCAAGTCCTTAGTTTGAGTCGATAAAACAAAAATATTTCTGTCATTTACAAATACCACTCCTTAAAATATAACAAGTATAAATTTGTTTAACAAAACAAACAAAAGCAAACGGGTGGTAGAGCTCTACAGAGAAGTTTCATCCCGAAGGGAGTTTTGGTTTGCTTTTCATTAAGTAGTTTCACCATTAGCTGAACATAAACTATAATATCGAACTAAATTTTTAGAATAAAATACATGATAAGCGCAGGATATTTTAAAACTTTTGAGTTTATTTCGATTGCAAGAATATAATATAGAATATGTTTAGGGTTATTACAATAATTAGTATTTGTTAAATATAAACCTGTTCATAAAGTATTTTAACAAAGGTATTCAAATAATACAGAATATTGTTAATATTAATCATAATGTAGAAAATATCAGAATATTTTAAATAGCGCACTGAAAGATTTTAAATAACAATGATGATAAAAAACAAGTTTGTTTTCATTAAGAAGATATTAAAGGATATTGTATTGTTACGATAAATAATGACTCATCTAAACTGTAAACATATTTTTCGAACAAGTATTTTTTAGCAGGTAATACCCAAACAAGTCCCCTCTTATACCTGCGATTGGAACTCTCTAGAAAAGGGAATAAATTCGTTGGCGACCGAAGATCAAAGAAGCTTCGAGATAAACAAAATAACTTCTTCCATGGTGTTCCAGACAATTCAAGGGTCAGCACAGGTCAACATCCGTGGGCTTCGAAGAGATTCCCGAACAACGACTGATTGATATACATAGCGGAACTTTCATTGTGTGAGGCAGTCTGAAAATATAATCGAGTCGAGTTTTGAAATGTTACGCGCGTATTGTCGGAATAAATAAATTGTAATAAATGTTGTAAATAAATTATATAATTATAGTGTGAAACAAATTAGTATAATATTGTTCAAATAAAGACTTTAATAAACTAAGTGTTCGAATATTTTATAATAAATAAAGTAAAGAACACAAATGAAACTCATAGACACCAATGGAAAATTAATCATTGACACATAAGAGATGAAAGACAAATGGAGAATATATTTGGAGACACTTTTTCAAGATCAAAGAACAGATTATAGGCATCCATTTTCAGAGAGGATGATGGGCCCGGACATACTTAAATCCGAGGTAGAAGAAGCAATAAAACGGATGAAAAGCAGGAAAGCTGTAGGGCCTGATAATATCGAAGCTGAATTTTTAAAACTCTTGGAGGAAGAAGGAATAAATTGGATCACGGCTGTCTTCAATAAAATATACAATACAGGAATCATCCCTGATAAATGGCTAGAATCAGAATTCATAGCGATACCTAAAAAACAGGGGACTAAAAAGTGCGAAGAATATCGAACAATCAGCCTAATGAGCCACATGTTAAAACTGTTTCTTAGAGTCATCCATGGAAGAATTTATAAGAAGTGCGAGGAACAAATATCGGACAGACAGTTCGGCTTCATTAATGCAGTGGGTACCAGAGAGGCACTTTTCGGAGTACAGGTACTGATTCAAAGATGCAGGGACGTTAACTGACGTATACGCGTGCTTGATCGACTATGAAAAGGCATTTGCCAGAGTTCAACATCAAAAGATGATAAACATTTTAAAAGAAGCAGACCTGGATGACAAAGACCTCAGAATAATTTCAGAACTATACTGGAATCAGACTGCATACATGAAAATTAACGGAGAAGAAACAGATCACATAAAAATACTACGTGGAGTTAGACAGGGATGTATCCTATCGCCGTTGATATTTAATATGTACTCAGAGAAAATCTTTAACGAGGCTCTTTACGGAATAGACGAAGGCATCCTTCTAAATGGTGAAAGAGTAAACAATGTTAGATATGCCGACGACACCATGGTGATAGCAGATAGCTTAGCGGGACTTCAGAGGCTAATGGACAGAATAAACGAGTACAGTCAACAGTACGGACTAAACATTAATACCCACAAAACGAAACAAATAATTATCAGCAAGGAGAATATAAATGGGGCTCATCTATACATTAATGAGACGCAGATAGAGCGAGTAAAACAGTATTGCTACCTGGGAACTATTATAAACGAACAGTGGAGCAATGTACAGGAAATAAAGTGCCGCATAGGAAAGGCAAGAACGGTCTTTAACAAAATGAGCGCCATCTTCAAAAGTCACATATCCCTAGATACAAAAATGAGACATTTGAGATGATATGTTTTCTGTGTTGTTGTACGGGGCGGAGGCATAGACGCTTACAGACACCACTATTAAAAAACTTAAAGCATTTGAGATGTAGCTTTATAGAAGAATGCTGAGAATATCATGGACAGCAAGGATCACGAACAAGGAAGTTCTAGAAAAAATGAAGAAGGAACCAGAGATTGTGTTTACGATCAAACGCATAAAATTGCAATATCTGGGACACGTTATGAGAAATCAGCACCGTTACTCCCTGCTGCAGTCTATATTGCAAGGTAAAGTCAAAGGTAAGCGTGGACCCGGTAGAAGGAGAATATCATGGCTGCGGAATTTAAGAACATGGTTTAAGAAAACCTCAACGGAGCTGTTTCGAGCCGCAGCGAACAAGGTCATGATTGCCAATATGATTTCCAACATCCGAAACGGATAGGAACCAAAAGAAGAAGAAGAAGAAGAAGAAAGTTAATAAATTAGACTAACAAAGTAAGTTCAGTATTATAAAGATTAAAAAGCTATTGCTTGATGGTATACAGAGTATGTAAAGTTCCGGAATCACTTAAAAGTTATTATTTAATTAGACATCTATTTAAAAATTTATTAGTTTATAATGACAGAGTAATTGTATTGTAACAACGTCTTTGTCAGCTATCGCCATCGGCTTGTCACCGTTCTGTACACACATCCCCTCAACGCTACCTTTCACTTTCGTCGATGTGCGCTGGAAATGGATCACCGGCAACGGAATAAAACAACGTACGTCGAAAGAGAGAATTTCTTGAAGAGGCGACAACCTAAACAAGGTAAAATCTCTTAATCGAAGAGAGAATTGAGTTTCGCCGAAGAACTGATCTGGTAGGAACTACACAAAGCATTTGGAAATTGACAAGAGGCCAACCGTTCTGGGAATTCTTTAAGAGTATTGATCTGGGAACTCCACTGGTCCTTAGGTATTGACTGAAGACCAACCACTCCTGCTAGAGTGTTGATCTAGTAACAGCTCACGAACTGAATTTAGGGTTTGATCTACTGTCGAACCGTCCTACCAGCGACCAACCGAATATATTTGTATTTAACTTAAACTTGTGTTTTACTGAGTCTTGTATCCAGCAGAGCTACTCTATAACTAGTAAACAATTTAGCAACAATAATATTAAAGAACCATTGATCTTACAAGGCTTCTTTCGTGAGCATCCTTTTCAAGCAGTGGCTAGCAATTTTTAAAGATTACGGTGGTAGGTCTTACTTTGTTTTGATAGACTATTTTTAAAATTGGCTGGAGGTAATTCCATTAAAGTACAAATCTGCTGAAATAACAGTGAAATGTTTAAAATTAATATTTTTCTGGTTTGGAATCTCATTGGAGGTAGTTTCAGATAATATACCTTATGATTCACTAATGGGTAGAAATTTTGCACTTTCAGTTTATAATACTAAAATAAAATGGACTAGTAGAAAGGGCAATGCGAACATCGAAAATATGTTTAAGAAAATGATTATGTTAAAAAAGATTTGAACATTTCCTTATTAGCATAAAGAAACACTTTAGTATCAGGAACTGATAAATCTCCGTCTCAGCTGTTACAAAACAGAAGGTTAAGAACAAACTTCCAATCGACCAAAAACTGTTATAAACAAAAAACATTAACTATGATAATGGACGAAGTAACTAAGAAGAAAAAAAATTGTGTTACAAGTATTATGGCTGGACGACATTGAGCAGAAATGAATTTTCCAATCATGACAATGCAGTAATAAAACAGGGATCCTCCTGGTTACCAGCCAGAATTATATCCAAAGTTAACTACTTCCCTAGATCTTACCGAGTAGAAAACCAAATATGGTGCGAAGAAATATTGTACATTTAAAACAATCTTTAAGAAATAACTGTTGGCGAAGATATATTGGAGATAAAGAATAACAATGCCACTGACCAAAATAGACAGACGTTTAACGAAGATAGTCAAAAAATGAATGACTCTAAAAATGGTAATCGACAAGTAGTTTATTTGGCACCACGCATAATAAGAAGCTGATTAAATTTCAAAATTACGTATGCTACAAAACAAGTAAAAAGGGGAACATGTCACAAAATATCGTATTGTTATTATAATATGTATTTAGCTCTAAGTATTTTTGTATGAGTTTTATTTTTTCATATTTTTCATATTAATAATGACACTTTGTGTCATGACCGGCTGATTGTAGAAGTTCTTAAATAAAAGATTTGATGAGAATATAAAACCTATTATATACAACTAATTTATTCTTTTAATTTTGCAATATTTATTCTACGATGAAATAGATAAGAGCAACAGAAGCGACAGCAACGAAATCTTTATTTAAATTGTAGTTAGGATTACCAGACGAAGATGGAAAATGGGCTAGTCGACGAGAGTTGAGAATTTGTAATTTGAAAGTAGATTGGTTATGTTGCTAACTGGAAATTGCGTTTAAAACATTTATTTGACGTGAATCTTGGCAAATAAGGATACAAGATTACTTTTATATCAAAATTGTTGTTTTCTGCAGGACACATTCAAAAGTGTCTCTTTCATGTGTCACTCCCTTTCTCCTTGGTTTTGTTTTAAACTTAATATTTAAAAATAAGGAACATAATTCTTTAAATAAAAAGTGTGACTGTAAATATTAATGCTACCATAACACTGCCACGCTGTTTTTTGGCCTTTTTTCTTGTTTTCAGATATTTTCTTATTATTTAATGGACTTTATTTGCATGGCAGCTATTTTTAATTAGTTTTTAGGGAATACAATTTTTTCTAGTCTTAGTGTGGGTATTTGTATTGTACTTTGACCATTTGATACTCATATTTTAAGTTGTTTTTATCAGTGTTTTTCCAAATATCCAAAACTCCCTTCACATAGATCTTAAAGAGCGTACGTGCAATGCAACAGCCTTGGCAAAGTCCTTTGACCACCGTTATCTTTTTTGTCAGTTTTTGTCCAATCTTTATTGAACTCGTCATATCGTCGTACAACTCCCTCACAGCAATGTAAATCGGTAGAATTTTCTTGTTTTCTAGCACCTGTCACAGCTTGGCTAATAGGACAATACCATACGCATTTTGAAGATCAATAAATACCGTGTGTGTCTGCGTATTGTGTTCCAAGCGCTTTTCTATTTTTTGTTTTAGACAGAACACATTGTCTATACAACAACGATTAGTACTAAAGCAACTCTGATTTCTATGTTTGTACAGATTGCTGATATATAGTGTAAAGTTATAAACGCCACATCTTTATTAATTTATATTTAAATAATTATTTTATTTTAATTTCTTTATTAATTTATGAATTCCTTTGCTTTCAGATTCGTTTTTATTATTTTTTATTCAAAAGTAGTTGGCGCCCTCTGTCTTTCTTTTCTCTTTCTTTCTGTCCCGTAGAATAAATATTCGCCCTCTCTCTTTCTGTCCGATAGACTAAATATTCTGTTCTATGTTGACACAAGAGCTAATTCCATCATAGGCATACGTCCTATGTCATCTGTGCTAACTTTATTTAGTCTCCCTACTTTCTGTCAATCAACTTTTCTAATGTAGTGGGAATATAATTTTTGCCTGTTTCTGAAATTTATAAAAGAAGGCAAAAATTATTATAAGCTTCAATTTATGGTCTGCAGAATTCTCTTGGGGTGAGTACTTTCATTGTAATATATATTCTATAATTCGACAGCATTTTCAACATTCGTAACACTTCTTTCCAAATCACGTTTTTCAGTTATATGCATATAGGAATCTTAACAGAATTTGCCATCTGCTGTTTGTTTAATTGTAATTTTGTAAAATGGCAAGAAAATTAAACCCTTTTGATGTGTCTCTAATACAAGGTGTTTCTGATGTTTTAGTTTATTGGCCGTATTCTACATTTTACTGGCAGTATTATAAAGATTTATTGACTTTATTAGAGGACCTAACCACTTAATTGGGAGGCCACACACATACGGAATAACTGCAGCTCTCAGGAGGACCTAATCCTCTAGTTGGGAGGTCACATAAGTAGCCCATTGATGCCATCGATGGCATAGGTATCAACCACATTGTATTCATTGTAAAGCATTGGCAGGGTTGATTGTTTCCTATTTTTAATAAATATGATTAGCTAAAAATTGCTTTATTTGCTATCAGCTGAGCGTTCATGGTTTGAGTCCTAGTTTAAGACAAGACAAACTCACACTTGACATACTGAGCTAGGCGAAGCATAGACGATAAACTCCCATGGTTGATTGAGGTATTATTTTTATAATAGTATTTCAATTCTCTTTGGTAGTCTTATCGTTAGAATGGAGTTTTAGACTCTAAGGGTAACTCTTCACCTCTCAAGAATAAACTAAAGGTACAAACTAGGAGCTGAAATAGTTTGTCAGGGTCATATTTAATCAGTTTTACGGGTGCTCCCCCCTGGTCCTGAAACCTTTGCATCTTTCACAACGTTGGCGTGTTTTTTAATTTTTTCTGGTGATATTTAAGTTGCTTCTCATGAGGAAAGCAGGTCTTCTCGGTGGTCCACCACCTCGGCTACCGCCACGACGTCCACAACGTCTTCCTCTCGGGTAATACCACTGGCGGTATCCTCGTCTTCGGTCGGCGACATAAGCCGAACCTTTTACTGGGTGACCATTAGGGCTGGTTATATTGCCCGCCTCGTTACCCTTTTCGCCTACCACTAAATTCTACAACTTCTTCGTAAAAAAGTCGTCTTCTTTTGTATCATTCCTGTTGATAGTAAACCATTATTCATAACTACTCTTGCCGTTAAACCATTTTACTGTGTCAGTTACCTTAGTTGCAAGTACTTCCCACTGTTTTGGGACTGCATTAGGTTGTTCTAGCGCTGTTTATTGTTGCTCCACCTCAGACATGTTCGGTCTGGTGGAAGATGTTATCCGCTACCTCACTTTAGATGTTACTTCCTTCTTTTCTACGACTGCCTATGGAGTAGAAATATACTAAGTATGTTTTAGTTTTGCTCCACTCTACATATAAAAATCGATATCTGTTTAGTTTGTGTAAGATGTATTGTATGCCAGAACAATTTTTTTAATAAATATCGTAATAATTTTACAGTAATAATTAATATTAAAAAAACATATCGATAAATTAATTTACCAGTTACTGCTCTAAATTTATGGCATTTTTATAATAATATAAAAGTTAGAAAAGTACTTACATTTAAAATTCCAGCATTACAAAAGCACTCACCTAAAACAAAACAAAGCTTTAGATATATAATTTAACTACGAAAAATAAAGATATAACGAGAAAAATATTGCTAAACTTATGACGTACGTTATTTTCTATATTATCGGTTGTAATCAACGTTATGGTCAGATATTCAGGATTTAATTTTAATCAAAACTTTTATGTTTGAAAACACCAAATTCGTATTATAGTTTGACGTGCTTATTAAACGTAAAAACATTTTAACGAGACCTTGCTAAACAGCATCAAACTTTTATTGTGGGGGATTTTTCTCTACTTCATTATATCCTGATTCCCTCCTACATAGTATTATCTTCAATGTTGCGTTACAGAAAGTTAAATTATAACCAAGCCATCTTACGCTTACGGTAATTTTATTTCTAATATGATATTCTATCGCTAATTGCAGTATTTATTTTTAAATAATTAATATGGTATAAATTTATAGACTTCCATATATATATATATATATATATATATATATATATATATATATATATATATATATATATATATATATATATATATATATATATATATATATATATATATTAAAATTTCCGCGGTAGCCATCTATACATTCTGTGGTTTTCCGGGTTTGACTCCGCGTTGAATAATTTTGGTTTTGAGAAAGTAACACAGTATGAGGCATGCATTGATGATGTTGGTAAACAGCGAGATTATACTCTCTGGGAGTTTTTTTAGGCATCTCCTGTGTATGCCATTAGGACCAGGAGATGTTTTTTTAGGAAGGTTAAACATCTGCCTGACAGTATCCTCCAGCACTGGAGCCATAATTGGATATTGGATATTATAGTCTCCGAAATGTTGTGGGGGTAACAGAGTATGTCCTCCACTCGCCTCTGGGTATCGAGTTTGAACCAGTTTTTAAAATTTGAGTTTTCTGGCGTGATAAAAGTTGCCAGAAGTGTGGTTTTGGAGGTCTCTGCTTTATCTAGGAGATTAAATATGATAGAGTTGTCAACAATGAGGTGAAAGTGAGGCCTTGATTCTTGCTTGGTTAGAATTTTGAATTTCCAGAATTTCGTCCCGTTCCTGTGATCCAGACCAGAGGTGACTTGTCTCCACTGATCTTGTTTCAACTTGTTAACCTCTAATCTTACTGACCAGTACTGAGCAGTACTAATCGAGTAACGACGAGAAGTAGATCCACCAGGCTTGAGAATGGCAAGTGAGACCTTGCCGAAACGTCGCCAAAACAATGGTTTTCAAGAAAACCAGCATTTTACAACGCGGAGTCAAACCCGGAAAAATAGTGACAGCATACATATATATATATATATATATATATATATATATATATATACATATATATATATATATATATATATATATATGTATATATTTATATATATATATATATATATATATATATTAAATATATATATATATATATATATATATATATATATATTAAATATATATATATATATATATATATATATATATATATATATATTAAATATATATATATATATATATATATATACACTCAGGTGCAAAAAAAATTGATCCATGGGTATTATTTGCCGAAAAAAGAAAACGTTTGAAGATATTAGTTTTAAATCAGGTATATATGTAAAAGTATATGTTAGATTAAAATAATTTTTACAGATTATCCAAAAAAATTATTTATAGAGACATACGCCAAAACTCAAAAATACAAGAACATTCAAAACTTTCTGAAATTAAGAAAAACATTGATAATACATCAATATCTAGTGTTTCCCCCTCGGGCCCTTAGAACAGCCTGTACACACCTAAGCATTGAGATAATTAACCTCTGGATATGAAATTGATCCAACTGGTCCCATATTTCTTGAAGAGCCGCTGTAAGTTCAGCCAAGTTGTTTGGACGGGGTACTCGTGCTCGAAGACGTCTTCCCATCATATCCCATATATGTTCTATGGGATTGAGATCGGGACTGCAAGCTGGCCAGTTCATACCGGCAATTTCCACATCCTCTATATATTGGTTGAAGATTCGAGCACGGTGAGGACGCGCGTTGTCGTCCATAAAAATAAAATTAGGTGCAATGAAAGGAGCAAAAGGTACCACATGCTGATCTAAAATACTTATTATGTATCTTGCAGCAGTCATAGAACCTTTATCTACAATAACTAAATCAGTATGGGCTTCTGAACTGATACCAGCCCAAACCATAACGGAGCCCCCCCGATAACTTATTGTTTCCGCAATGTTACATTGAAAATATCGCTCTCCTTGTCTTCTCCAAACTCTTTCTCGGCCGTCTGGTGACCTTAGACAAAATCTGGACTCATCTGAGAACAATGCATTGGTCCAATCTGCACCACTCAAGTTTTCATGTTCTCTTGCAAAAGCAAGGCGAGCTCTGCGATTGTCTATGGATAGTATTGGAGATAGGGCTGGCCTTCTGGATAATAAATTACCTTCTACAAGTCGTCGACGAACTGTCCATTTGCTTACATCCACACTTCTCACTTCGGACAGACGATTTGCCAGTTCAACTGAAGTTAGATGTCGATTTCTCAAACATGATGAGACCAGAAATCGATCATCTCTTTCGGATGTTACCCTTCTACGACCTGATCCTGGTCTTCTTGTGAAGTTACCGGTGTCGCTAAAACGCCGAACTGCTCTTTGAACCGAAGATCGACTAACACCCAACATTTCAGCTGCATAATATTGGCTACGACCATCTTGAACTAAAGTCACCGACCTTGCAGCATCTGACAGAGTTAGAGACATTTAGGAAGGATAATTAAATAAAAATACAACACGTTTTGAAAATAAAATCACTACACTAGTATGGTTGTTGAATTAAAAACAACATTCAATAAATATCTACTTGCTTTAGACCCTTTTTGACAAAAACCTGAAATACCAATTTGTTTTAAGAAATATAAAAAGCAATATTAAAAATATTATTTTATTTCTCGAATACGAGGGTACACCTAAATTTACATACGTAATTTAATGTCTCTAAAATTATACAACTTCAAATAAATAAGAAATAAGGAATGGATCGATTTTTTTGCACCTGAGTGTATATATATATATATATATATATATATATATATATATATATATATATATATATATATATTGTGACAATTAGGGTTTATAGAAAATAATTTATAAGTTATATACTACATAATATTAGATATTTGGTTGTTTTAAATAAGTTATATACTAGAGAATTTAATAAAAATATATTTATGTGAGGGCATTTTTAATAAATTAGCATATAATAATTGTAAAAAAGTTGTATTTAGTAATTTTAATATTGTAAATATATATAAGTGAGCCATGTGCTTAGGCAACCAAAAATACTCTCGGAGATTGACAGATATTTATACTCTGAAGTGACGTTTAAGAATATCTACGAATATAAAGTGGGTTATTATAATATATTGTTTGAAATGTGTATTTTATTAAATTAGAATATTAAGTTACTAATTTAATTATATATTCTGATCTGAAAAGCCTAAATGTAAACAAAATTATTAATAGAAAAGAATGGAATTCTCTGGATCTCCGGAGATGGCCATGTTTGCGAAATGGTTTGTTCCAGAAAATTCAGACAAGTATTAAATAGAACAAATTGGAACATGATATCTTACGAGATGGTTCTAGAAATTCAAAAACATATAAATACCCGTGATTTGGATTCAAGAGGGCAGTTTTTAGCAGTTTTATCATGAAAGTTAGTTAGAAGATAGATACATTTACTTAGTGAAGTCAATTGTTCAGAAGTTTTTGAAAGTTTTTAGTCAGAAAAGTTTTAGATAGTGCAGTCAGAAGAGTTTTTAAGTTTTTTAGTCAGAAGTCAAGCAGTTTATTATGAAAGTTAGTTAGAGTCAGTGAATCAAGTACAAATAGTCCAATAATTTAATATAGTGAGTTAAATGAAGATTAAAAATTATGCATATAATTTAATGCACATTTATAATTATACACAAATAATTATTGAAGATAAAAAAAGGTATATTGGAAGAAATTAAATTATATTATGGTTGGAGATTAGTATAAATCAACTTATAATAATTGGATATTGGTATATTGAAAGGAAGAATAAATATAAATGCTGTTTGCTGGTTTGGTTGGTGGTGTATAGATGCTGGTGAAGAAAAATATATCTTCAATTGGTAGAAGCTGATAATTGAAAAAAGTAATTTCACAAAAAACAAGGATAACTGAAGTACGAAGACATTCAGTGGTGATTAGAATATATATAGTGGAAAACAGTTCATTTAGGCATTCAGTGAAAGAAAGGTACAAAATTTTGTTAATATAATTTAGTTAGTGTCATAACAATTTCAATTTTGAAGATAGTTTTGTTTAAATTTTAGATTGTCTATAGAATTTAATTAGTTTTATAAGAATATCAGTTTAAAGATAGTTTATTTTAAATTTACATTGACTAGGTTAGATATATATGTGTGTTTCATAATAGTTATAATAAAGATAATTTAAAAAAGTACTTACAAGCTAATTCTTTGAGAACCGCGATAAAAACCCTATATTATTATTAAAATACTCATGCTCATCATTCAAAAAAAAAAAAACACATCATAACAATTTGGCACCCAACGCGGTGGCTCTCTATTTAAAAGAATTAGTTTGGGAAGATAAGTGCTCTCATATAATTAAATTAATTATCAGTAGAAAAAAAAAAATTTTTAATTATATTTGAACAAGTAAAGTCTCAAAATGTCTCAAGGAAAGAAAGGTACAAGAAGCAAAAAGAATGAAGAAGATGTGGAAGTAGAAACACAACCTATACAAGAGGAGAGTTTAGTTCAAGTTCCACAAGATACTGCAGAAATGAATCCAGAAAGAGAGGAAAATGTCAATATGGCAGCTTTGATGTCATTAATGATGCAGATGAACAAGACAATGGAAGAGAATTCAAAAGAAATCAAAGAAGACATGAAAAAAATGGAACAGAAAATGGAAGAGAATACGAAAAAATTGGAAGAGAATTCAAAAGAAGTCAAAGAAGACATGAAAAAAATGGAACAGAAATTGGAAGAGAATTATAGAAAATTAGAAAAGAAAATAGAAGATAATAATAATAAAATTGTAAAACAAATGGATAAAAAACTTGAAGCTGCAGAGAAAAAAGTAGCAAATGAAATAAAAAGTATACGGAATGACTACAAGAAAAGGATAGACAATGAGAGGACAGAAGTAAAGAGGATTATTCAAGATAATAAGATAGATATAGAACAGAAAATAGAGTTACAGAAATGTAACTTAGAAGTAAAAATTAACGAAGACAGGAGAAACACAGAAGAAAAATTAGACGATATACAACAAAATATCCAAATAAATTGTAATCAAATAAGAAATGTGGAACAGAGAATAGATGAGATTTCACAAATGAGAGACATAGGGAGACCTTACTTAAATTTAACAAATGAGACTGGGATTAAATTCTCTGGTAATATAAAAAATTTGCATCCTAGAGTATACATAAATAGTTTAAAACATAAATTAAGATTTGTGAATAATATTAATGATATTAAAGATTATATTAGAATGACATTAAATGACAATGCAGCAACTTGGTTTGCTAGTATTGAAAATGATTTAGATAACTTTCAAACATTTGAAAATAAATTTTTAAATTATTATTGGGGTGAATTAGAGCAAGCCAAGTTTAGAGAAATTCTATATTTTGGAAAGTATAATCAAAATTTAAAATCAAATATGGTAGATTATGCATTAAAACTGATAACAGTTGCAAAATATTTAGAACCACCACTTAGAGAGGATGAAACAGTCTTAAATGTATCTAGACATTTTGATGCTGATGTTGTGCAAACCGTAACTGTACAAAATATTCAAACAATAGATAGTTTTATTAATTTTATTCAAAGAATACAAAGAGGCAATATGACAAGTAATAATAACAACAGAAAAAACAACAATACTTTTCAATATAATAAAAATGATATTCAACAATATAGACAATCATATAACATTAATACTAGGTATGGTAATAATTTACAAAATTTTAATAATAATAACAGTAATCCAAATAGACAGAACTTTAATAATAATACTAGTTATAATAGACAAAATTTTAATAATAATACTAATTATAATAGACAACATTTTAATAACAGTACTAATAATAATAGACAAGATTTTAATAATAGAAGAAATACAGAGCGACCTAACTATAACAGACAGGTAAATTGTGTTCGAAGGAATAGAAGCTGCGAAGACAGGGAACGAAGTAGTACAAGGCAGGAAAATGTGAGTAGAAGTCATAGTAGGGAAAGACATAGGACACCAGATCCAAGTGGTCAGATACAATCTGACAATTCTAATAATCAAAATTTTGTGCAGTAAACTTTCTGAATTACAAGTTAGGCCATTGCTATTATGAAAAACCTTCTGAATTTATTTCTTTAGATGAAGATAAAATTATTGACTCTATTAATTTAATTTATATAAATGCTTTGGCCAAAAATAAAATGATTAAAATTATGATAGATACTGGTTCAGAAAGTACTTTAGTCTCGGAGAATTTTATTTTTAATACATTAAAACTATCAGATATAATAAAGATTCCAAAAATTAAAATTGTTGGTGCAAATAATAAGAAGTTGGGTGAAATTGATAAACTAGCCAATTTTAAAATTAATATTCTTAATAAAGAAATTAATATGCAAGGATTTATTGTCAAGGATTTATGTGTTGATATATTAATGGGAAATGATGAATTGGAAAAGAAGAAAGTAAAGATAGATTTTGAAGAAAAAATGGTAACTTTGGAAGGGCAAATAATTAAATTTATGCAGAAAGATGAGGTAGAAGAAGGAATAAGAGTTGATAGGATATTATTAAAAGAAAATAATGATGTTTATGAAGAAGAAATGTATTTTGATGATAGGGAAATGTCCCAAAAGAATGTAAAGAATAATTATTGTAGTGAATATTTAAGGAATGGAAATTTTAAGCAGATGGATGCCTACGAGGCGGAGTGCGTAAAATTGGAAGCAAGGAATAATGAGTACATAAAGAAGAATAATGTTATTTGTAAAGAAGAAGATATGATGAAAGTTTTAAATTGCCCTGAAGAATATAAATCAATAGTCATTTCCATATTGCAGCAACACAAGGGACTTGTCAATAAAGAAAATAGAATTGCACAAAATTATATCCATAGTATAAAAGTTAAAGAAGAAAAAGATTTTAAAACAAAATCATACCCAATACCATATGAATACAGAGAAGAAGTAAACAAAACAATTAATAATATGTTAGAAGATGGAATCATTGAGAAAGCAGACACACGTTTTATTAACCCCATAGTAGTAGTACGAAAAAGATCAGGTGAAATCAGGTTATGTTTGGATGCAAGGAATATTAACAAGATTACTGAAAAGCAATTTGAAGCACCAATGAGTATAGATGGAATATTAGGAAGAATTACAGGAATGTCATTTTTCACTAAAATCGATTTACAGCATAGTTTCTGGTTAATACCTCTAGAACGAAAAAGTAGACAGTATACAGGATTTCAGATAGATGGAGTAGTATATCAATTCAAAGTAGTACCATTTGGACTTCAATCATCTTGCAGTGCTCTATGTAGATGTCTTCATGATATTTTGGATCAATATGAACATTTTGTAATTCACTACATTGATGATATATTAATTTTTTCTAAAACGGCTGAAGATCATGAGAAACACCTAAAAATTATAATAAATAGATTAGACAAAGTTGGACTAAAAATAAATCAAGAAAAATGTACATTTTTTCAAAAAGAAGTCATATATCTAGGTTATAAACTTAACACTAAGGGAATCGAAATGGATCCAGAACGGACACAAATCATTCAGGAATATAAAACACCACACAATTTAAGAACTTTAAGAGGATTTATTGGAATAATTAATTATTATAAAAGGATGATACCAGATCTAAGTATAAAAGAAATTCCATTACTTGAACTACTGAGAAAAGGTGTAAAATGGAGATGGGATCAGAGAAGAGAACTAGCATTCCAAGAAATTAAAAACATTTTTCTGTCAAATTTGAAAATATACTATCCTGACTACACACAGCCATTCATATTAAGAACAGATGCATCAATAGAGAGATTGTCAGGGGTATTATTACAAATACATGATGGGGTCGAATACCCAATACAATTCATTTCAAGAATTACAAAGCCACATGAAAAGGGTTACTCAGTTTCAGAATTAGAACTAGCAAGTATAATACACTGTGTCACAAAATTAAGATTTTATTTGTTGGGTAATGAATTTACAATAGAAACAGATCACCAAGCTTTAACGTCTATATTAAATAACAAATATGGAAACAGTAGAATACATCGGTGGAGTCTAATACTTAGTGAATACTGCTTTGAAATCAAATACATTTCTGGAAAATCCAATATAGTGGCAGATGCTTTATCAAGGTTAGAAAATACACCACAAAAAGGACAGCGCACAATAAAAATTGGATTAAATCAATTAGTAGAAAGTACAGGATTATATTCTAAAGAAGAAATTATAAGAGATCAGATCGATTTGAGTGAAAAACAAAAAGTCCTTAGGAAAGATGGGGTATATTATAAAATAATAAATGGCATAGAAGTATATGTAATAACTAGAACTTTAGCAAAGAAAATATTGAAAAATTTACATAACAATTATATGCATATTGGTTCAAGAAAGCTATGGATGCTATTTAGGGACAATTATTTTGCAAAGAATGACATAAGTATAGCAAAAGAAATTACTACCCAATGCCCAATATGTCAACTAAACAAAGAAAAGAATTTCAAAAACCAGAACACATATAAATCTAATGTTGTATATGAAAAGTTAAATACAGTTTCTATGGATTTTATTTCAAATTTAGTTCTCAGTCCAACAGGAAAAAAGCATATACTAGTGATAGTTGATTTATATACAAAATTTATTAAACTATATCCCTGCTCTAGAACAAATGTTAAAACATTAAAATTATATATTAATCAATTTTTCGAAGAAATAGGACCATTTAGAAATTGCATAATAGATAATGCTACATATTTTAACAACCAAAAATTTCGGACATTTTGTGAGAAAAAGGGAATCAACATTCATTTTACAAGTATCAGACATCCTCAGGCAAATCCTGCAGAAAGATATATTAAAGAAGTTATAAAATATTTAAGGATACTGTGTCAAAATCAACACGAAACTTGGCAGCAACATATACCACAAGTAGAATATTTTTTAAATAATACACATAATTTGAATACAGAGGAAGTACCAGAATATTTAATGTTTGGCCATATAGGAAACAGAAAGTGGATTAGTGAATATAATCAGGATATGTTAGAACAAGTAATGCAGAAAGTGAATAACCGAATTAGGAGGAAAGCTGAAAAATATATCAGAAGACAAAATCGAAATATAAAAAAACCAATCACATTTCAAAAAGGAGACCTAGTGTTAATTCGTTCACTTAGAAAAAGTAATGTTAAAGAAAACCGTTGTAAGAAATTACAACCAATGTTTGAAGGTCCATATACAATTGAAAATCAGAATGGACTAAATAGTTATGTGTTAATAGATGCAGAGAACAGACTAAGAGGCCTGTTTCATATCAATGACATCTTTAAGTATCATGAAGAGATTGAATAATTTTTTCTATACCTTTTAACACTAATATACAAATACTTACTGTTACTATAACAGATTACTGATATATCCATTTTATTCAATAGACTTGATTTGTTAAATAGATGGTAGATTTCATTGTTGTGAATAAATTTGACATCATACTTGTTGAATTTTGTACATATGGAAATTGTTTGGTACCCTAAAAATCATAATTTGGGGTTAGATACAGAATTGATTGTGTAAATGTCTTTATAAAAAGTGTAAAACTTACCAATTCATATGGATAAAAGCCTGTTGAATGGAAATAATTCCTAGATTTTGTCTATAAATAAACAGAACACAATATAGATTATATTTTTAATTAAGGTTATATTTTATTCTCTGATATAGCATCCATTGCTTCATTTGACATGACAGTTTGACCATAGAATAGCCGAACTGTGATCCGTTGTTCTCTGTTTTGACATAGACAGCGAACAGGGATGTATTTAACACATTTTAAATAAATAAAAAAAAAATTGAATTATTAATTTATTAAATTTAATAAGGTAGGAGAAAATTAATATTTAAAAAAATAATAAGTAAATTATTTATTTGAAATATTATTTTTGGGGTATTGTGACAATTAGGGTTTATAGAAAATAATTTATAAGTTATATACTACATAATATTAGATATTTGGTTGTTTTAAATAAGTTATATACTAGAGAATTTAATAAAAATATATTTATGTGAGGGCATTTTTAATAAATTAGCATATAATAATTGTAAAAAAGTTGTATTTAGTAATTTTAATATTGTAAATATATATAAGTGAGCCATGTGCTTAGGCAACCAAAAATACTCTCGGAGATTGACAGATATTTATACTCTGAAGTGACGTTTAAGAATATCTACGAATATAAAGTGGGTTATTATAATATATTGTTTGAAATGTGTATTTTATTAAATTAGAATATTAAGTTACTAATTTAATTATATATTCTGATCTGAAAAGCCTAAATGTAAACAAAATTATTAATAGAAAAGAATGGAATTCTCTGGATCTCCGGAGATGGCCATGTTTGCGAAATGGTTTGTTCCAGAAAATTCAGACAAGTATTAAATAGAACAAATTGGAACATGATATCTTACGAGATGGTTCTAGAAATTCAAAAACATATAAATACCCGTGATTTGGATTCAAGAGGGCAGTTTTTAGCAGTTTTATCATGAAAGTTAGTTAGAAGATAGATACATTTACTTAGTGAAGTCAATTGTTCAGAAGTTTTTGAAAGTTTTTAGTCAGAAAAGTTTTAGATAGTGCAGTCAGAAGAGTTTTTAAGTTTTTTAGTCAGAAGTCAAGCAGTTTATTATGAAAGTTAGTTAGAGTCAGTGAATCAAGTACAAATAGTCCAATAATTTAATATAGTGAGTTAAATGAAGATTAAAAATTATGCATATAATTTAATGCACATTTATAATTATACACAAATAATTATTGAAGATAAAAAAAGGTATATTGGAAGAAATTAAATTATATTATGGTTGGAGATTAGTATAAATCAACTTATAATAATTGGATATTGGTATATTGAAAGGAAGAATAAATATAAATGCTGTTTGCTGGTTTGGTTGGTGGTGTATAGATGCTGGTGAAGAAAAATATATCTTAAATTGGTAGAAGCTGATAATTGAAAAAAGTAATTTCACAAAAAACAAGGATAACTGAAGTACGAAGACATTCAGTGGTGATTAGAATATATATAGTGGAAAACAGTTCATTTAGGCATTCAGTGAAAGAAAGGTACAAAATTTTGTTAATATAATTTAGTTAGTGTCATAACAATTTCAATTTTGAAGATAGTTTTGTTTAAATTTTAGATTGTCTATAGAATTTAATTAGTTTTATAAGAATATCAGTTTAAAGATAGTTTATTTTAAATTTACATTGACTAGGTTAGATATATATGTGTGTTTCATAATAGTTATAATAAAGATAATTTAAAAAAGTACTTACAAGCTAATTCTTTGAGAACCGCGATAAAAACCCTATATTATTATTAAAATACTCATGCTCATCATTCAAAAAAAAAAAAACACATCATAACAATATATATATATATATATACATATATATATATATATATATATATATATATATATATATATATATATGTACATATATATTAAATATATACATTAAATCTTATTGTTAAATTTTTTTAAAAATTTTCATGTTTTACGATTGTAATAAAAATTACACTATTCTCTTAAAGTTGCCTTTCAGGATTTGAAAGCTTCGAGTTGGTATAAAAAACTCTGAGCTTAGTCGAGCTTTCTGAAATTTTATTTCCTTTTTCAAGACATTCAAAAAACGGATAAATAAGAATGTTTATAACCAGTATCGATCGTTCCTTTGACCGAGTCAGTCGTTAATTTCGTTAAAGGCCGAGCCGGTTCCTAATTACTTGGTATTTGGATTTAACTTTTTACATATAAGACAATAATTAAAAGTGTAAACTGATAATTAATACGAAATAATATCGGTCCCCGATGGGGGACAAAAATAAACAAGGGACGTCTTTTATGACGACAGATACTGACATGAATAACAGTGATTTAAGTGTTAATAATATTAATAATAAATCTAGTGAAGATAGTGATGTGCAGAAAACAGCGAAGCAGTTGGAACCGAAAACATTCAATCTCCTCTCAGATAAGTACAACGTGCAAAATATTTGGGTATATATAGAAAGTACCGACAATAACAATTTAGGTAGATTGCATCCAATGACTGTTGGTCATATTCTTTTTAAAAAATTTAATCTTAAAAGCATTCTTGAAATTAAAAGTATAGGCCGAAACCGGATTAAAGTGTTATTAAAATCACTTCTAGAGGCAAATAATTTAGTAAAACATTCACTACTGAAATCAGAAAATTTAAGAGCATTTATACCGAACCATTTACTAGAAATTAAAGGGTTAATAAGAGACGTGGATACTCGTTATGATATCAACTATCTCATGGAAAATATCGAATCAGACTCACGCGTTACTAACATATATAGGTTAAATAGAAAAGTCCAAAAAGAAGACAAAACAGTCGAATTTGTACCTAAAAAATCTATTGTCGTTACTTTTGAGGGGAATATTTTACCAAATCGCATAGCTTTTAATCGAGTTTTTTTTTCGGTTGAACAATTTGTAGGTAGAATAACCCAGTGTTACAAATGTTTGAGATATGGGCATGTATCTAAACAATGTAACAGTACTCAGGAAAGGTGTATAAATTGCGGTGAGATTAAAGATGATAAACACAATTGTGATAAAAATTTGATTTTTTGTATACACTGTAAAAGCAGAGATCACGTATCTATCTCAAAAAAGTGTCCCTCTTATGACAATCAAAAAAAAATTAAAAATATAATGATAGAGCAAAAAACCTCATTTAAGGAAGCCAAAGAAATATCTGAGAATTCCTTATCCAGTTTAGTAAGTCACAATTCCTTTTCACCGCTAACAAATTATGACAAACATTTTCCAGAACTTCCTAACAACGATCGTATATCGTTATCTCATCCAAATCGTAATCAAATCTCTACAAATTTCAATGGCAATCAAAATAATTCCTTTTCCCAACAAACTCATGCGAGGGATAGACCTCCAACCAAAAAAAAGAGAAAATCAAACTCTCCCACTATCCAATCACCTGTTCAAAAACCATTATTTCCATTTACCTTTGGACCTTCACAACCTTTGACAATAAATTCAAATAAACCAAACTACTCTAGTTTGGAAATCAAAAAAAGCAGTATAGCTAGCAATTTATCAATTTTTATCATGGACTTTATTAATAAAATAATTTCAAGTAACAACAGACAACCTGTTGATATTAACGTAATTACAAGTAGTATAGAACAAGTATTGGAGGATACTTTGAAAAACCAATAAAATTTAATCCTAAAACACGCAATTTAAATATAATGCAATGGAATGCACGTTCTGCTATAGCTAACAAAAATAGTCTGGTACAATTTCTTTTTGATAAAAATATCGACATTGCGCTTATAAGCGAAACTTGGTTTAAAAAAAATCAACAATATAGTTTTAGTGGTTACAATATAATACGCAATGACAGAAACGATGGCTATGCTGGTGTGGCAATTTTAGTACATAAATCTCTTCAATTTGTGGAACATAAGATCAATATAAATTACAATGAAAATATTTTAGTGTGTGCTGTACAAGTTAAATATGGAACTTTATCTTTAAATTTTGTATCTATTTATAAACCTCCAAAAGTACAAACAATATATGAAGATTGGGTAAAAATTTTTGAACAGTTTGATGGGCCTTTAATTATAGGTGGTGATTTTAATGCACACCACTCTATATGGGGCTGTCATAATAATGATACCACAGGATCACAACTAATAAATGTCGCAGATGATTTAAATTTAACTGTTTTAAACAATGGAGAACCTACGATTTTAAGACGTCCTGATCAACGGGATTCAGCTATTGATGTAACCTTTTGTTCACCTGAACTAGTTAACAAAACATCTTGGAATGTCATCTCTGATACCCTAGGATCAAATCACTATGTCATTTCTATAGAATTAATTTTTGCAATTAATGAAAATGAAATATCTCCTAAAAATAAATGAAATATTAAAACAGCCAATTGGGCGTTATATACCTCGACGATTCAGATTTTGCACGATACGAACAACAGTCACTCGGATAATCTAACCGAACAGTACTCCTCCTTCATTAATAATATAAATACGGCCGCAGAAGCAGCTATACCCCAATATAAACCTTATAAATGTAAACGGCACCCACCCCCTTGGTGGAATATTGATTGTGACAATATTATCAAACAACGAAAATTGGCTTTAATAAATTACAAAAAAAACACTAATTTTGAAAATTACGTTCAATACCAGGAGATCTCGGCTAGAACCAAAAAAACATTAAAAAATATAGCAAAGAAACATTGGATTGAATGGGTCTCTTCCCTGAATAAAAATACACCAGCTACAACTCTTTGGAATCAAGCTAGAAAAATTTACAGAAAACCAATATCAAAAATAAAATCTTTCGATCAAAAATATATGGATGACTTTCTTATTAAAGTTGCACCACCAACTGCGAACCCTCAAAAATCCAGCTACATAGATTCAACCCCATCTGAAAAAAATCATTTTCTACTAAAACCTTTCACTTACAATGAACTAATTTTCGCTATAAATGATCGTAAAGATAATTGTCCAGGATACGATCATATCAAATACTCCATGCTTATTAACCTCCCAGAAGTAGCAAAACATTTTCTATTAGACTTTTTAAATCGAATCATTCAAGACAATTCTGAGGTAGATTTTTTTAAAGACATCATTGTTATTCCGATTCTAAAGCCTGCAAAAGATCCAAATTCAGCAGAATCTTATCGACCCATTTCTCTCTTTTCTTGTGTATTTAAAACTTTGGAACGAATGTTAAAACATAGACTAGAATGGTAGGTCCATACCAAAAAATTACTACCAAATCATCAGTTTGGATACAAACGAGGATGTGGAACTTTAGATGCACTAGCTACACTTGTCACGGACATACAGAGTATCTTTTCTAGAAATAACTATTTGCCTACTTTATCTCTAGATATAGAAGGTGCTTATGACAGTGTGTGTTTACCTCGATTAAAAGACAAAATGATCAATCAATTTCAAATACCCACAAATCTGGCACAAACCATAATTAATTTCTACACTAATAGACGCTTATACGTTAGAAACTATAAAAATGAATTTCTTGGACCACGTTATAATAGTTGGGGATTACCTCAGGGATCAGTCTTAAGCCCTTTTCTTTTTAATCTGTATACTGCCGATTTTCATAGTCTTAATATACCAAGTATCACTTACAAAACAATCCAATATGCTGATGACTTCCTAGTCTATACAGAAAGGAGTAAATATGAAACTTCCCTTACAATTTTAAGAAAATTACATGAACATTTCTCAAACTGGTTTTGTGAAAATGGTTTTAATTTATCCACTAATAAATCAAATGTGTGCATTTTTTCACGACATAATATTCCAAACATAAATACTATTTTATTAAATGGCCAAAGTTTAAACGTCTGTAAGTCAATAAAATATCTAGGTATGTTTCTAGATCAAAAGTTAACATGGAAAGTACACATCGAGTATATGCTTGACAAAAGTAATAAAGGTCTCAATTTTTTAAAATCAATTTCTAAAACTTGGTGGGGTGCTGACGTAGAAACAGCTTTGCTTTTTTACAAATCTTATATCAGATCCATTCTGGACTATGGATGTACACTTTATGGATCAGCAAGTAAACAAATTTTAAATAAAATTGATGTATTTCAACGGACTGTTCTACGTACTTGTATGGGAGCAATGAAGTCTACTCCAATAGCTCCATTGCATGTTGAAGCTTTAGAACCTCCTTTAAATTTTAGACGGGATTATCTAAGTGAAAAATTTGTAGTGAAAATTTCATATATCAACAATTCTTTATATTCTGGCATAAGCGCGCTAAATACCGAGGATCTAACAAACAGTTACTGGATTCATAAAAATTCACCAACCCTTTGCACGGCCTTTAGAGCCATGTGTAACAATAAGTATACCAACAGTATTAGCAACCTTGAGATTAACGACTATTTCGCATTTTTTAATGAAGCTGATATACACATACCAACATATTATAGTATTCCATCATTAGATTCATGCATCTTAAATTCTTACATAAAAAAATGGCCCATGGCAACTGTAATCTATACAGATGCATCCAAAACATCGGAAGGGACCGGATGTGCTTTCTACATTCCATCCAAGTCAATAGAAAAAATGTTCAAACTACCTCTCAATTGCTCAATTTTTAGTGCTGAAGCTCTTGCAATTCTTGAAGCTTTAAATATTTCGACAGTTTAAACAATAATGCAGTTTTAATAATATCCGATTCATTATCAGTCTTATTATCTCTCAAAAATACAAAGTTACCCAATTATAATTCTAATCCTTTTATTTACCAAATTAAGAACATACTTGTTAACCTTAAAAATAAAAATAAAACTACGAATTTTATTTGGGTAAAGGCTCATGTTGGTATAAAACATAATGAGCATGTTGATTACATTGCAAAAGCTGCAATAACCTCGGCAGCTGAAATTTTACCAGATGAGAGAATTTGTGTTCCTGATGCTTTTCTCATCTCTAAAAGAAATCAAACAGATCGTTGGAATACCGCCTGGCAAACTTTTTGCGACCACTCAACAACACAATACGTGCATATACAACCACACATCCCCAATTCCAGATGGTTTAAGAATTTCAATACCGCTCGTAAATATACAACAACTTTAATAAGATTGAGATTTGGCCACGCTTGTTATCCTGTTCATCTTGCTCAAATCAAAATATATAATTCAGACTTATGCGAAACTTGTCAAGAACAAGGAGATCTTAACCACATCTTTTTTAAGTGTTCCAAATATCTTCAGCATTCAGGAACTCTTTTAAACAACTTGCAAACTCTGAAAATATTTCCTCCATATCAAATAAATAACCTGTTGGCTACTAATAATAAAAAAGTTTATGATTGTTTGATTAAATTTATACATAGTGCAAATGTGTGTCTGTAGTCAATCTCAGCTAAGCTCGTTAACCTTTGTTCTAACCCAATTGTTTATTTACCTTTCTTTCCGTGACCTATTGCTAGTAATGTCTTAAACAAATGTCCTGATGGGTCCCTGGACGAGAAGTGAGTATCCCTGTTGTTCCTTATATTTGTTTTTTCTTGATATAATTTTCTCTTTTTGTTTGATTAGTTATAGGGATTTTATGAGGTTTTTTGACTCGAATAGATACACTTTTTGCACTAGCAGTTAATAGTATAGATTATACACTTATTTATGTATACACTGTATAATGTACACTTATGTATGCACTTATGTGTATATGCATACACTTTTTTTTTCTTTAGTATTAATTATATCAGAATATTGATATTAGTAATTTTTCTTTTATTATATCTCAATATGTAATTGGCTAAATAGCTAACTAAGTGCTAAAGCCACAAAAAAAAAACAAAAAAAAAAAAAAGAATGTTTATATTTAGATAAAACTAATAAACAACTTACTGCTCGTGGTTACAAATTAATTCATTCAATTTGATGAACTAGTGATTGTCATGTATCTCAAAGTTTCTTAATCCGCTATTGTTGGTATATTCTTGCTGATGACTTCTTTTTCCATGTTTTCTTGTTTTTTTTTTGTTCAATCTTGTGAAATTCCTTATTTTTTTTTGTTAAGGTCTTTGTTAGTAGATGTTTTCTTCTTGAAGTGCATATTCGTTGAAGCAAGTGTTTTGGTCTATTTTATAATGAAAAGCCTCCCTTGATAATTTAAATATCAGTTGATGTTAGTTGGTTTTCTCTAGATTTTAGTAGTGTCTTTGTAATTAAAACATCCATAAAATACAGTGAGCTATTATTTTCTTTTCCATTCTGAATTTGATTCATTTTTCTTTACAGTTATTTTATCAAATGGAGTACACATCATCTACATATCTCCACCATACTGTTCGTTTTTGGTCATGTTTGCAGAAAATATTTGGCTTAAATTCTTTCATGAAAATCTCTGCTAGTAATGGATATATTGAAGATCCCAAGGTTAATTCAAAACATGGTTTGTAACAATCATTGCATTTTTGAAAATAGATGTTGTCTTGTGCATATTCTTAATAGCTTAAAATAAGTCGAAACTTTAACAATGTAAAATGTAATTCTCATTACAATCAGTTGTGATTTAATCCCATATAAATACAATATTTAGTTTAAACATGCCACAGGAAAATAGTTTCAGAACCTCTTTAAACGGGAATTAATCACTAAATTTTGTAAAACAGTTGAATTTTTCAATGTTTCATTTACGTTTATTTTTCCTTCTGAAACGTCTATAATCCCATCACATACCGAACCTTCATAAAGACTTTTTCAATTGGCGCAAATAAACTTTTTATGTCCCTCTTAAGTACGTTTCCAGCCGTTGGCAAAACAATTTTATTGAAAATAAGTCACTAACTATATTGCTCATAAACTGAATTATTAGATCAACATACAATAAAAGCAAAATAAAAGTAATTTAAACTAAGAAAAATAAACTGCATTCCGTCACAGTGCCTTTAATTTTTATTCTCTGTAAAATCTTTTTATTTGGATTTTGTGGTTGTAACTCGGAGACAAATGGAATTAAGAAACAACTTTATGACGGCCATTTGGTTTCTGTAATGACCATTGTAAAATAAATTGATAAAGATTGTTCAAACAACCGAAGCTAATTCCCATTTATATTGTGAGTACAAAATAGATATTCCTTTCCTTGATTTGATACAAGTAAGAGCTAATAAAAAAACTAAAATAATTAGCGAGGAACGTGTAAATCAAAGTCTAAAAGACACGAATAAAGTATAAATAAGATTGTTCTCACTAAATTCTCTTCTCTCACTTACAAAAGATTCCCAATGAAGGGCAATTTCCAAACTATTTTAATTTGTTTAGCGTCTTAATGTGTGTGAATTGTTTCTTTTTTCTATTCTATATCTGTTTCTTTAATCTCACAACAATTTTAGTTATTAATCACCCAAGACATAAATTTGTAGGTTATACTTAACTTTTTCCATATAACACTACCTTAGGTAACATATTGTAACGAAATAGCCCATCTCCGATACGTCATAATTCTTAAAAGGATAAATCTAGAAAACGTAAGAATTGGCATTTTAATAGCGCCCCTCTTTCGCCCGGATATTGTGTATGATGTTCCTGAATCCAGTTGGAGTTTCCTTTTACACAGTGTCTACAATTCTGACGGTTGACCTCACCATTTAATTTGAATGTAGCCTCATCAGAAAAAATAATATTTTGAACCAAGAGAGAGGTGGCTGTTATCTATCATTATTTCGCAAAATTTTATTCTTTTATCTGGATCATCCTCGTTTAATTCCTGTACAACTGTACATTTTACTTACTTTTCTTACTTTTACATACTTTGTGTACCGTTGTTTGCCAAACATCTAGATCACTACTAACCTTACGAACAGAAGTGTGTGCATCTTCGTCAAAAGCAAATAGAACATCTAATGTTGTAACATAATTTACAGAGGTACGACCTGATTTGCGTGCATTTTCAACCATACCAGTTTCCCGAAATTTCTTTTCAATCTTACTTACTGTTGACTACGTGATGGGTATTTCTGAATATTTATCATTAAATAAATTACACATTTCCATCTGAGTTCGCTATTTGTCTCCATACATAATCATCATGAGTATTTCAATTCTTTGCTTTACACTCAAATTCATTTTTACTTATAATTAATTCTAAGCAATAATACAGAACATTCACGAATTAATCCAATTATTGTACGTTAATTATTAATTGTTATTGAACGTTACTAAAAATAATTACAGTTTACCAAAACTAGAAGTAGGCTACTTTTTTGCAATTGATAATAAAACATTTATCTTCTAAGCGCATCCGCTTCTAAGCGCTAGATCCATTAGACCCGAGTATTACACTTTTTTGAAATCAGCTCATTTTTATTGATCTAAAAATATCCTAAAATACAGGGTGTTACATTTTACGGACACACTATATATATATATATATATATATATATATATATATATATATATATATATATATATATATATATATATATATATATATATATACGAACTAGAAGGTTTATTTATTCAGTAGTATTTGTTTTAAGTTAGGTTAACAGCAAAGTTTGGTGTTCAAAACGCATTTTTTACAATCGTTTAAGAATGGGCAAATAAATTAATAATAGGTTGACATTCAGAAATAGGTTGCAAATAATTTTAATTTAATTCTAAATCAACAACTGAATACGGATTGTGAGTATAAGACCCTAGTCCCTAGTCCCTAACATTCATTCATTAAAACTAATTGCGGCCACATTTTGACAGGCAACCTATTATCAATGTCTTCTCTTATTCTTAAATTTATTATTGATAATATCATTTGTTAATCTCACCTAATAATTGCAATTTTTTTTAAGTTTGTTTTAAATTTTTAATAGTAACTTATATAATTTTAACCATTTTTGGAAATATTATTACTAGGCATGCCTGAAGAAAGCAAACGATAAGGCTAAATTGCCATATAAAGACAGAAAATCACGCAAAGATATTCCAGTAATAAATGGAATATATCAAGCTTGTAGAAAAATCTTTCGCATTTTCTAGAATTTACGATCTATGCGATCAACGTTTTCGCACAAAAAGAACTCCTGATAGTTCCATGATATTTATATGACAAATGTTTGTCCACCAAAGATCATTTTTCTTTTTAATGATTTTCTTTTACGGTTGAAGGAAACGGTGCAATTTTTGCGTTCTCCGAATATTCTTTATGTAGAAACACTGTCGCAGAATGCAGACTCGAATGTCAATATCGGATGACAAATACCAGCCATTTCCGGAAAGATACTTTAAAATTGCTTACATCCGCAGAATAGAGTATAACTAACAAAAACTACTCTGACTTTAAAGTCTTCTGATCTATTTCTTTTAAGATAAAGTCGTTGTGTTTCCTAATGTGTATTCATAAATGTACATTTTTACCAAATAAAAAGTATTACTTTTTGGTACTTGAAATAGATTCTGTACTTATATATGCAGCGTGAACAAAAAGATAGGTAATAAATTAAACCGCATATTAAGGAGTAAAAAATAGTTCGATTGAACTAACCTTAGCACAAATGTGCACATAATAAATATAAAGACCTTTAAAGTTACACAATAAAAATTAATTTTGCTCAACATCCTTTTGGAAGCATCTTTCAAAAAATAAACCAGTAATTTGTAAAGATAATGACAATTATATGAAAGTGTTTTCCTTAAAACTTATTAATTATTTTGTACATAACGATTAAATTAATTAAACCATAATTGTGGTACAATTAGTTCAACACGCTTATTGTTTTAAAACTTTTTGCTTTTTAGTAGTTTTTTAAAATGATATGTTTTAACGTCGAGATACGGATTTTATTAAATCATCAATAATCTTATAAATATACTCCAGAATATAAAAGTTTCTGATTGTTAGGTATTTAACATTATTGGGACTGGTTGAAATTAGAGGAGCGCTATGTTCAACTTTGGACGTAGAAGGCTGGATAATGATGAACATTATTAAGAAAATCCAAATTTTCTATTAGAATGGTAAACACGTTTTCAGAAATGAATAAATATATGTGGGAATTTATGTGTAGTGCCTAAACAAGAGCTAACAGTAAGGCAATCCACTCATCGTCTACTAGTTTTATCAACTGAATTATAAAGTCATCAGCTCCGCCTGCTTTACCATTTTAATATTTTTGTTTGCCTGTTCGATTTCTTCCTTTAATTTAAACAGAGAGTCAAATTATCACCTCTATAATATTTTCTATATAATTGTCTTATATATATTTCGTCTATTTTTTCAGGTTTCATTTTAAATCCATTAATAATGTTTCGTCTTAATCTTGGATAAGCGATATAATAAAAACAAAAGGTTGGGTTGTCAGATTAGTAGCTCATAAAAAATATAAAAATTGAATTAGCAAAAATAAAGAAGTCAATAAATCAATCGTAGACTACGTAATAATATTTACTAAAGTGAAATGAAAAAAAAAGAAGAAAGAACTAGTTCAAAAAACTTTGTTTATACACAAAAGATGGATGGGCTCTATAAATAATACATCAACAAAAGCATTGTGGTAACAATGGAAAATGTTAAAACTGGAAAAAACTTAACTATAACAGCCGTCTATGCAGCAGAAGGAAGAAAACATGACGAATCAAAATCCTTTTACGAAGATATAAAACTGTTGTATATTATAAATGTTTTAAGCAGCGCTTAAATTTATAATGAGCGCATTTATTTTACGCCAAGATATATATATATATATATATATATATATATATATATATATATATATATATATATATATATATATGTATACATATATATATATATATATATATATATATATATATATATATATAAATACTTTCGAATTATCGGGTAAAGTGGTCTGTAAAGCTGTAAAGAAAATCTTTCTTTTTTTCTGAGATACTCAATATTTCGCCATTTATTTAATAGCTTCCTCGGGAGTAAACTAAAACAATTTAAATCAACATTTAGCATCACACAATATAAAAGTGATTGCCGCTTGGGAAAAAATACTTGCGCAGTGGTTGAGCACTATGAAAACACTGGTCATATGCTAGATTATAACAAAGCTCACATTTTGGCACAGACTGATAACTACAAAAGTAGATTATTTCTTGAGATGTAATACATTAACAAAAATAAAAACACTTTAAATTATAGAACGGACACTGGACAGTTAAGTAACATATATTGTAACATATTAAACAAAATGTATAAATATTTAAAATAGCCAACATTCATCTTAATAACAACTAACCTTAATAATTCATCAAAGAAATATCATTCTTCTAACGTTTCTTTTATTGTTATTTTTATTTTTACATTTGAAATAATTTTAATTTTTTATCGTATAGCTGTAACGAACGTGCTTAAGACAATTTAATCTTGACATTCAATATTTCAAATACTTCAATGTCAGTTTTTATTTGCGAAATCTTTTAAATTCTGTGATTGTTTTAAAATGTATTTGTACGCCATTTTTTGTAATGTTTAAATTGCTTTAGTTTACTCCCGAGGAAGCTATTAAATAAATGGCGAAATATTGAGTATCTCAGAAATAATCACTTCTTATATATATATATATATATATATATATATATATATATATATATATATATATATATATATATTATCATATTTCAGGTTCTGTCGGTCTGGAAGTAAAGCAATTCTATTTTTTTGTTGGCTTCATCAGAAGTGCACTACAAATTTAATAAAACAAGGGGATAAGCAACATTAACCGGATTTGTGGCCGGATCATTTGTTGCCGAATCATAAAAATAATACAAAAATTTAAATTCTTTTGATGAAATCTTTTTAAAACTAAGTTTAAAAAGAAGTATAATTTTTTTAAAACCTAAGTGTGGGTAGTAAGTTATTACGTACCTATGAAAAATATAGAGATTTTCATCGATGTATTTAAAAAAATACATCAATATTCAATACCATGATATATATTGAAACAATTCTTCTTTTCATTCGAACATAAAAAAACTTTGCAGATAGAACACGTTGAATGAGGACATGTTTGAAGGCCCTAGATGCTGCATACCTCACATCTGCCTCTTTGTGCACCATATTTTGTCAAGTGGGGGTCTCTATTTGAAAAGCTTGCATCGAATGACACTGAATGATTTGTTCCTCTTCTTCGTGTTTCAGAGTAGACATCGCCATTATGTCTTACTTACTAAGATAAAAGTGAAACTAAGTTTTGGGAGTGAGCGTGTACGAGACGTAAGCGGGACGGTGGAGACAGCTGGCGATGTACATCGTTACACCTTGGCTTTGGGGAAAAAATTTAGTATACATTTCTTTTGTGGCGTGGAACCTACCAGGGCGTGATCTCATTAGTGGTATGGTCTTTGTCGTTTAGGCAATACCCTACTTCGTAAACAGGTCTTGGATGACTGTCAAGAAGATGTTGTCCTTTGCAGATCTTGAGCATAATTCCACAAAATCAATTAGGGTACTTTGCCAAGGCTTTTCTATAATGGATAGTCACATTTTCCTACTAGCTGCATCGGCGACGGCAACTCATTTTCTTACGGTTCCTAACCTAGCGTGCTAATTGAACATAACCAGCATTTTTGCGCTATTCGACAAACGATTTACGCAATTTTTAAAGGGTCTGCTGCTATGCCGTTCCTATTTGCTTTTTTGTTTTTTATTCGGATCTCATTCGGTTTATATTCGGGTTAGGTTCTTTTTCGGTTCTTCTTCGGGTTCGGTTCCTACTCGGATCTTATTCGGTTGATAGTCGGGTTAGTTTCTTTATCGGTTTTTGTTCGGATTAGGGTCTTATTCGGTTTTTTTTCAGATCTCCGTGATCTTTAAAAAAAGCCTCTTGGCCCTAATCGCAAATCTTCGATGGGTCCTTAAGAATCTACGCCGACATTTTCAGCATGCTGCAATTTACCTTTGGATATGTGGTATATCTACGACGTACTTGTCGTGGCACAAGTTACTGAGTCTGTATTTGTCGTTGCTGGACGAACCGGTATTTTTTTGTTTGTTCGGGTGCCTGGTTGATTATAAAACAAAATATATTTGAAACAAATAACAAAATAAAATTATATCCTAGATAATATGTACAAAATTAAATTGTCAGTCCTAGTGTAGTGGAGTTGTTCCCAGACCAACACTCTGATATAACTCCAACGGTTGGCCTTTAGTCAACCCCCTGATCCCCGGTGGAGTCGCCACCACATTAGCACTCTGGTGAAACTCGATTCTCCCTTGCAGCGTACGTTGGTTGTTTAATACTGTTGTCGGCCTTCCATCTCCTCCAACGCGCAACGATGGAAGTGGAAGGGGTGTGTGTACGGAGTGTAGGTGGGACGGTGGCGTTGCATATCGTTATAAGCCAAAATAATAACACTTATTATTTTGGCTTATATATTATATTAGAAGTTTTTTTAACCTGCTGCTGCTACCAATGAACATCCATCGTCTTCTGCTCCTGCTGTTCCTATTGAGCTGATTTCTCCGATGCCAAAAGAATGTTTTGTTAGTGTCTCACGGAAATTAAAGTTGAATAAAACTAATATTATGTTGACAATACAAATTAAAAATTAGCCCAAAGCTCTCCAACAAAGACAAAACGCAAAGGCACAAAAAAAAAATAATTTGAACAAAATTATGAGAAATAAACATTTGGGGGTAATAAGACTGTGCTTGCATTTACTGTAACGACCTTTATTCAAAAATATAAAACCGGAGAAGACCGGTTGCGATGCTTATAATGTTTGCTTTGGGCTCACGCTTCTTGAGCTGATGTTCCAAGAAGAACTAACCGTTTTTTACCGTTTCATTTGCGAATTATGCCAATAATATTATAGCTAGTATATGAATGTCGTTGTATCTGAAGCATATGAACAAAATAGATAATCATTGACCTCAGCTAAATATTTTTTGTTTATTGCTCTTACAGATTTTTTACAAAAAATATTTATTAGTTTCAATAATTTAAGAACTAAAGATCAGTAATGTAAATTATGGATGTGCTATGAACTAACAATAAAAATTATTATACAGACAAAGACAAAAGCCTATGTCATTTTGTACACATTTTCCCTATCTAATGTTTAACTGAAGACCTAAATCAAAGCATTAGTACAGCGATACTCAAAGTGTGTTCCGCGGAACCCTAGGGTTCCACGATATCCCTGTAGGGCTTCAGCGAGAACTTAGAAAAAATTCAAAACACGTCTCTCTGGTCGACTATTCTAATGCGGCGTAGCACGATTCACGAGGCGCAGTCGAACTTAGTTGCCTCGTACAATTTTACTATGCCTGCCACTGCCGCGCATATATCTCTTGTGACCGCGCAGTCCTCGACGACCGCGCCTCTACACTTGACACTTTGACACTTAGTCGACGTCAGACCAGAGAATAACCGAACATACATGTGTTCGGTTATTCTCTGGTCAGACGGCGATTAACGTTCGGAGCAATAAGTACCTACCTGCTATAAAAATATTTATAGAAACAAAGTGTTTATTGTTCTACTGCTGTATTCTGATTGTATTATTTTGTACATTATATAGAAAAAAAGTGTTTATTCTACTGCTGTATTCTAATTGTATCAGTTTTGTACATTTCTTCTTTGGGCTAAACTGTTCTGAAGTAACGGTCGTGAGTTATTTTGTTGTTTTTAACAAAGAAGAAAGGAACATTGGCTTAAAGTTCAAACAACGACGAAAAAACATGGACGTCAAGTTCCACGGTATCAAAAGCAAAAAAAAGGAAGTATGATGAATCATAATCGGTTTCATAAATCAGTTTCGGATTTGTTGATTCCAACGGCTCACCTCTCTGCATCTTATGTAGTAAACTCTTTTCTAATAAATACATGGCACCTGCCAAATTGCGCCGACATTTAGAAACTGTATACCCCGAGTCTAAAGGTAAGAATAAAGAATTTTTTCTACGTAAAAAAGAACAGTTATTGGAAAGTCAAAAAACTATGATGAATATAACTCAAACTATCAATAAAGGGGCCACAGAGGCATCTTATTTAGTTAGCTATCGCATTGAACAAGCAGGTGAAGCGCACACTGTCGCTGAGAATTTAATAAAACCATGTAAAAAAAACCGAATTCATGATCTGGCAAGCTACGCCAAACAAGAACTAGCTAGACGTCTACAAAAACACGATTTTCCTTGCAAATAGATGAGTCTACTGATGTTGCTAGTCTAGCTATCTTACTGGTTATCGTGAGATATCCATATGAAAGTTATTTTGAAGAAGACATACTTATGTGTTCACCGCTGCCAACAAACACAACTGGAGAGGAAATTTTTATTAAAATAAATATATTTTTTGAGGAAAATAATTTGAGTTGGAACGATTGCATTGACATTTGTACAGATGTCCATACAGTACGAACCTGATATGAGACTTCAAATGTCCTCTATCAAACCTAATATCAACCAATTGATGAAAAATAAAAAACTGTTTCATACCTCCCATTAGTTAGAGTTTTCTTATTTAATATTTTCTATTATTATACTTGTTAGGCCAGTAAGTAATAAGTAACTTTTACGTTGTACTAAGAATACACTTTTAAAAACTACTGTTTTTTTGTAGGGTTCCGTCAAGTATTTCGCTTTCGAAAAGGGTTGCGTCACCAAAAAAGACTGAGAACCGCTGCATTAGTAATTGCACTATTTCGTGACATAGTTTAGTCGACTGTAAATAAAAAGTATTGTCATCTCATTACCGTAATCGCCCATAGTTACGAAATAAATGATGGAATAATTATTATCCTAAAAAAATTGAAAAATTGACTTTAGAAAAACAAATATTTAAAAGAAAGAAAAATATTGAAAAGAAAGAAAAAGACTCAAAAAAATTTTCAGAAATGTTTTTAAAATTAGAACTGTAAGTCCATTTATTTGATCAGGTACCATACCATAATCTTAATCTATAAGCATTCTATAAGTAAAAATGGTTTCTTTAAAAATTTTGAACTTTTATGAATCCGTTAAATCAAATATATTCACTTGATTAATTCAAACTTAAGATGATTGTTATTAGATAATTAATTAAAGTTTGTAACTTTCTATTTTCCGACTCATATTTCTCAATATACAAAATTATACGCCACTGCACTTGCTTTCTGCAAAGCGTTTTCAAGTATTTCTGGAAAATTAACCTTATTCAAGTTCAGCGAAGGATTCCACAGTTAGAATATTACTTGAATAGGTTCTCGACAATAAAAGAGCTTTTATTTGGACCACACAAAGTTCTAAAGTATATTCTTAAAATATGTACAAAGATAAGTGTTACATATAACATTTCGTATCGTAGTTAGATCAAGAAAATGTGCTCGTTAATTCAGAGAACTACTTTAACTGTATGCTGAAGCTAAACTAACTGAATTTGGGGAATTCGGTTTAATCTAAACCCCTTGGCACCGTAAGAAATAAAAAGGCTTTGAGTATAGTCAAATGCAGTGTTGGGGAAGGAGCTAAATATCTACAATGTAAAATTGTTCCATTTAATTACTTTGTGTAAAATTACATATGCCAGATTAAACACAAGCTTGATTTTAAAATCTCAAACGTATCGACATTGTTATAATGTCAGAATCCAGAAATCTAGGCAGTAAATTATTGGAAGTAATAGTGATGGTTCATTGCTATTGTAGGTCTTCCAATGGCGTACGAAAAATATCATTAGAAATTACGACAAAGCTACTTGTATTAAATAAATATGTACCTATTTATAATTGTGTTAATTTCAATATGATTATTGTTGACATTTGGGTTATTATATATATTAATATAATATACATGGTGTTTGGTAACGAATGGCGATAACTTAATCTTAGATTCCTGAGATTAAAATGGGCCGCTTTAAACTAACTTACTTTAGTACGAAAGTTGATAATAACCAAAATAAAGGGGGTCAAAGTTAAACTTTTATTTTTAAAGATTTCGTGATAGGCATGGGATAACAACACGAAATTTGGTAAGCTGGAGTTTTTTGGGACGATAAATCAAAATTCGCAACTAAAAATGATGAAGGACGCCACATACATCTTTCAGTGCTCGGTTAATACGTTCAATTTTTTTTATCTCCCACTCGACATACTTTTAGAATCAAAACTTTTATTCTCTTAATATTTTTACTTAGAAAAGATATACTACATCGCTGTACAACCGATTACTTTTTATTATTGTTTTATAAATTTGAATTAATTACAATAAATAATCATTTTAGTTTAGAATGTAATAGTTACACCTCCCTAAAATCGCGATAGTCGGTGAAAGTCGGCTACTCAGGTATTCAGTTGTTTTGCTATCGAAATAAACAGTGGTGTGATGATGATGAGTAGAATACTATTTTGCTGACGTCACGTTGCCCAGCAACCGTCGATTCTATTCGTTGTTGCTACGCAACGTGACGTCAGCAAAATAGTATTCTACTCATCGTGGCTCCACGGCAGGACCTGGCTCACATATCGATTAGATTATCTAAGCAGTGAACACTTATTTTACTGTTGTGAGTAATATGGAAAATGAAAGCAGTAAAAGTACACAAGGTCCAAATTTTTCGATGGGAGAAAAAACGATTATATTCAATGTGTATTGTGGACTCTGTGAAAGGAATAAAAGTATGTCGGTCAATGATGTAGTTACCCTGTGTAGTGATTTGACTAAAGTTTCGACGGGAAGTGTATACAAAATTGTAAACAATTTTAAATAAAGTGAAGGCAAATTGAATGATGGACCTGTTGAAACCGTTGAAACTAGAGGTAGAAAACGCATTCAGCTTAAAACGAAACCCCAACGAAACGAAACAACGAAATCCCAACCTTAAAGAAAGTTGAAGTTGAAATAAATTCCGATAATTGAATACCCAAAATATCACGACGTGATTTATTGCGAACATTAGAACAAATGAACATTAAATATATAAAAAGAAGCAGGAATAGTGTTCTTTTAGAAAATGATGAAATTGTTTTGTGGCGGATAAATTACTTACAAAAAATCCGAGAGTATCGTCGTGAAGGACGAAAAGTATACTATTTAGATGAAACTTGGCTAAATCAAGGACATATTGTCCCAAAGGTGTGGCAAGATTTGGAAATTAAAAGTCGTCGACAAGCCTTCATTGAAGAGCTTTCATTAGGATTAAAAACACCAGTGGGTAAAGGACGGAGGCTAATAATAACACATATAGGCAGCGATTCGGGTTTTTTGGACAACGGCTTGTTACTATTCAAGTTCAAGAAAACCAACGATTACCATGAGGAAATGGACGCTCAAAGATTTGAAGGTTAGTTTTCAAATATTTTACCAAGCCTTGGAGCAAATTTTGTCGTTGTTATGGACAATGCGTCATACCACAGTCGACGGTGGGAGCCATCACCAACGACTGCCTGGCGAAAAGGTGAAATAATCAACTGGCTCTCTCAAAAAATATACCATTCAATGACATGTTGAAAGTACAATTATTAAACCTCGCGAGGATACATATACCCATTTTTAAGAAATATGCAGTCGATGAAATGGCTCGTGCAAACAACATAATTGTACATCGCGTCCCTCCTTGTGAGCTGAACCCTATCGAGCTTATATGGGCTCAAATAAAAAACCAAGTGGCAAGGGAAAACTTGAGTTTTAAAATGGAGGAGGTGAAGTGCTTGTTAGCTACTGCCATACAAAATGTCACACCTGAGTCTTGGAAAAATTGTATAAGACACACTATAAAAGAAGAAGATAGAATGTGGGACTTAGACACAAGAGTGGATATTTCGGTTGAACCAATAATTATCAATGTAAATAATAGTGATCGCGATAGCTCTTCATCAGCTGACGAAACGTCTTCATACGATGATTAATATTTTAACTTCCTGTGGAGGTCGAACCATTTTATTAAGATTACTTTCGTATGTAAGTAAGTTTGTTTTGTTAACCTAGTTTTCAAACTAAAATACATTTTGTACCAATATACTTTGCTCTTAAAAAAATGAATACTTCTTATATATATTAGGTATATTCGATTCGATTTATTTTATTTAATTATAATATACACTCGCGATCATAAAATCCGGGTCACCTTGAAAATCACCGATATTTCATTTTTAACGAGCTTTATCGTAAATAATAATAACACAAATACAAACTAATGCATGTTTCTGAGAATTGTTGCGGTTTCCTTTGTAACAAATAATTCCAACAGTGCCAATTTCGCGGTAAAGTGCACACTTCGCAAAATGAACGCTACCTGTAACTCCGCTTGTTTTAAATATCTCGTTTGTGCTTCGACTTTCTGTTCAAATGCAACGGACAAACGTTTATTATTGCCACCATTAGTGTTTATTAGTGCCATTATTGGTGTTTATTTTTTGACAAAAATGCCTTTGACTGTTGAAACGGCACAAATTGTTGCACTTGTGAAAGACGGTCACACTCAACGACAAGTCGTTGCAAGAACTGTTGGCGTAAGCCTTTCTACAGTTCAACGAGTGCTTCAACGCTTTCAGGAGGCAAGTTTGCTAACCAGGCGACCGGGCTCTGGACGAAGAACAACGACCACGGCACTAGATGACCGTTTCCTTGTGTTTCAGTCTTTACGAAACCGGACCTCAACAGCGGTTATGCATCAAAGTCGTCTAGAGGAAGTACGAAATCGCAATTTTAGTGTTGCAACAGTCAGAAGAAGACTTCGTTCTTCTTGACTATCTTCTCGGGTAATGGCTAGAGGACCGCTACTTCGCCGGGTGCCTCGAGTTGCACGAGTAGCTTTTGCTCGACAATATGCGCGTTGGGTAATTAACGATTGTAGCAAAGTGTTATTCTCAGATGAATCCCGTTTCTGCCTAACTGGATCCGATGGACGTGTAAGAGTTTGGAGGAGAACCGGTGAACGATTTTCACAAGCTTGCATTGCTCCAAGAATGCCATTTGGTGGAGGCTCGGTCATGGCTTGGGGAGGTATATCTTCCGACTTCCACACAGAATTACCCTTCATCGAAAATGGGTCCCTAACTGCACGAAGGTACATTACGGAGATTCCGGAAGAACATGTTATGCCCAACATCGCACGGCTTGAAGAAAACGCCGTTTTTATGCAGGACAACGTGCGATCGCGCGTTACCAGGATCAGTATGTAATGCTTGGACGAAGTTGGAATTACGAGGGTAGCCTGGCCAGCTAGGTCTCCGGACCTGAATCCCATCGAACATCTTTGGGACGAGTTGAAAAAACGTATTCAAACCCATACACCTCCTCCTAACAACGCACAGGAGCTTAAGGATCTGTTAGTGAGTGAGTGGAATAACATACCACAACATGTAATCCGGAGAAAAAGTGAGAGTATGTCCCGTCGTCTGCAAGAGGTTATTAGAGCAAGGGGAGGCAATACACGATATTGGTCATTGAAATTTCACTGATTTTTTACCACGTTCTGTATTTTCCATATTTTTTCCTATGTCTGTTTTATCAACAATTTGATTTGTTTTCTGTTTTTTTCAATAAAAACAATAAAAAACCATTTTTTTTCTTTCAAAACAAACATTGATGACAAATAAAAAATACATTAGCCAAAAAAAAAGGTTATTACTGCACCAGAGGCAAAAATATTGAAGAAACTTGAAATTTTCAAGATGACCCGGATTTTATGATCGCGAGTGTATATGTGTGAGTGTTTATATGTTCACTAAAAGTAAAAGTTCACTTCATGTAATCGGCAAGTTCATGAAATCCATGAATTTGATTTTCATAATTATGTAAATTAGTATATTTAAAACATAAGTAATTCCAATGAAAAGAAACCGTTCATTGAAATAACAGCAGGGTAAATCTCTCTACCTGCCTTTTTGATAATTAATTTTTGTAACAAACAAAAAATGTCATTAAAAAAATTATAGTTTGTCATTAAATGTCATAGAAAGTTTCTTTGTCTCGTATGTTTTGTAAAAAATTATGGAATTTGAAATTAAGTGTTTTTTGTGATAAGAAGTATACACTTCAAAGTTAAATATAAGTCTCATATCATATTATATTAAGATTAGTTTTTAAAAGTCACTGCAACAGTGTGACCGATACGCTACTGAATGCTAAGCGAGGAAGTCAATGAGCAATTTATCTCTCTCTGTATTATGACAACGTTGATCTACTTTTCCTTTCCTTTTTTCCTCTTTTTCCTTTCCTTTCTACCGGTCCTATAATGCGAAGTTGTCATGTATCACTTTTACAAAGAATATTATCGTACTTTAGATGTTTTCTATATATAAGTATTGTATATAAATTATACATAAATATTGATGTTACTAAATACATTTTATTATATACCTTAACAAATACAAAACGATCATTAATATGATAATTTTGCTGCATGTCAATGATTAAATGATAAATTGCTAGAATATCTATCATTACAAACTGGCAACGATGTTGTTGGTTTATAGCATTCACAGTTCGGAGAATTTACTGCCTACAAATTTGATTCTCAAGTACAGTTTGGCTTTTATTGTTAATATTTGTCGTTACGATCAGTATCTACCGATTATACCATGTTAAACTGTTTCTCGAGAAGTCCATTTTCATCGCATTGTAAATTTTGAGTGACTATTGATATTGGCCCATTTTATTCCCGATATTGCATCTACCTTAAACAACTATAAACGTTACCTATATTTTTTCAGTTTGAGAATTATATTGAGAAATCAGTTTTCAGAAAGTAGAAATAGCCATACATTCACTCAAAAATATAAAGTTACCAGGACCAGATAGAATAACCAACGAGCTTCTAAAACACGGAGGGGAAAGTATATAGAGGTATAAATCTATTGAACACCGCACTTAAGCTTACTACAAAAGTCCTAACCAACAAAATCAATAAACTAATCACTTTATCAGATGAACAACAAGGATTCAGATCCAGAAGATCCTGCGTAGACATTTGTACTAGGAAAAATAACAGAAAATGCCATCGAGTACAATAAACTAGCATATCTATGTTGTATAGACCTGACAAAGCCTTTTGATCGCATCCAAGTCGAAGACATCTTACACCTACTGTATAAAATAAACATACCAGTCAATATTATGCAAACCATCGAAAACATCTACTTACATAATCGAATACAGTCAAAGATACTTGGAAAACTAACACAGTGTATACCAGTACAAAGCGGAGTCAGACAGGGTGACTCCTTTAGCCCACTTCTCCTTAATATAATAATGAACGAAATAATACAAACAGTACGTAAAGGTCTAGACTACAGAATGTGAAACAAAAAATTCTAATATTGTATATGTTATGCAGACGACGCCGCATTAATCACCGAGACAGAAGACGAGATCCCAAGATTAACACATATCTTCAATACAACAAGCAAAGAAATACAATATGATAATATCGGCAGAAAAAACCAAATGTGTGAAATTGATGGAAAAGTAATAAAGCGGGAATCAAGGTTTAGATATCTGGGAATAGATATAACTAGTTATGGAGATATTGAAGAAAAAGTACGACAACAAAGCTTAAAAGCAAGTAAAGCGGCGACATCTCTTAATGACACAATCTGGAAGAACAAACACCTAAGACAGAAAACAAGAATATATAAAGCATCAATTAGACTTATATATTAAAATACACGCCGGAGACAAGACCTGACACATCTAAAACGAGACGACTACTAAAAACAACAGAGATGAAAATACTCCGACGAATATCAGAGGAAAGTCTGTTGGATAGGGAGAGAAGCGAAAACATAAGAAGAGCATGTAATATAGAAGACATAAACGGATGGGTGACAAAACGGAAATAGAAGTGAAACGAACACATTAGTAGAATGGCAGAGGATAGGATAGTACGAATAGCACGACATAAGTTACCAAATGGACGAAGAAGTATTAGCAGACCAAGAAAAAGATGGTGCGATAATTTAAACAATTTAGGAGGCTCATATTGAAGAGGAAATAGGCTTTAAAGCCTACATACAAGAGGGAAGAAAAAAAGAAGACGAATTTTATACGCCAAACCTAGGTTCACGTGATATACTTATTTTATTTTAATCGTTTTTTCTCTATTTATCCCTATATGCACATTCATTACTGTTGCTATTTTTTTGGAAGAAATCACACATTTAAGATCTCTTTTATGCCTATTGAATTCTCTATTTGATACTCGTCTTCTATTGGTATCTACGTGATTAGAACACCTCACGAGGTCATATTTCCCTCAGGATGTAAATGCTTTATGTTAGATATATCCCCAATTTCTATCTCATTTACTCCCAGAGGACGCACTCATGGAGTGTAAGAGCTTTCAACATATATACCTCACCTCTAGCATTAAAACTTTGTTGATTATAAAGAATCCGATGGGTTCGGAATCAGTAGTATCAGAAATAAATTCAGCAATTATCTATATGCAATAAACTAATTTTAAAAATGATTGTTGCTTTAAACTAAAAAATTATATCGTTGTATAAAATCATAGATGTCTCAGATCAAGTTATTGATAAACAACTAAAACAAGTGATAAATAAAATTGCTACTCCTCAAATATAATTTAAGTATATGCACCCACTGCAGACAAGAATGAAAATACTATAGAGGTCTTCGATGAATAAATTGGCAATGGTTACGAGAAGAATGTCAAGAGATAGAAGAGCTAAACCTTAGATACAATAGCTTTAACGTGCATAAAAAAATCAAAGGGTTTACTGAAACTTATAAGAAAAGACGGTCGAGAAAAAGAAGTTGGTCGGTTAATAAAAGAGAACAACAAACTCATTGTACACAAAGAAAAACAGTTACAGACTTGGAAAATTTACATAAAAATTTTTTTTACGAATTATCATCATGTAGCGAAAACTCTTGACCTGAATGGAACAAAGATATTGAAAAGTGAGATGACAAAAGCTAAAGATTAAACGAAAGATGGGAAAGGAACAGGATGCGATGAAATATCTGATGAATTTATAGAAGTGTTTAAGAGAACAATGTGAATATAATATTCGAACTATTTATTAAGATATACGATATCGATCAAATTCAATCGAACTGGTCGAACTCTACTTTTAAGACAGCATCACTCACATCCCAAGACGTGCAGTAAATATCGCCTGATAATGAAAAAGACAGAAAAGATTTTATTTCACGTTCAAAGCGTCTATGTACCTATTGATACGTATTTCGCTTTAATAAAGCTCATCAGAATAGTTATTCATAGCCGTTCTAGAACGGCTATGAATAACTATGAATAACTATTCTGATGAGCTTTATTAAAGCGAAATACGTATCAATAGGTACATAGACGCTTTGAACGTGAAATAAAATCTTTTCTGTCTTTTTCATTTTCTTCGGATCTACTCTGTATGAGTACGAGAAACAAATTCGTTAGGATTTCTGCTTAGATGAATAGACATGTCGTGGAATGCAAATTTTAGATTCCCCATGTCTCTATTAACATCTTTATCATCGTTTGGCCATGCCTTGCAATTTTTAGAAGGCTCCAGATTAAAGCAGAAATCTGAATTTGTTTCGAAACTATCTTACCGATCGCCTGATAAGTTTAATGAGCCACAACCTTATAGTATTCTTACGTGTTATCCATTTCAGAACACGAACAAAATTAGAACAAAGTCCCCCCCTCTTTGAAACGCAAGTCTTGGGTTTAAAAATGCCTCGATCAACGAAAATATTTTTACGCTTGCTTAATCTACTATAAGAAGGTGTTCGACTTTATCAAACATGAAAAACTTATGGAACTATTATATCTTTTAGGACTTGACACTAAGGACGTCCAGATTATCAAAAATCTGTTTTGGAATCAAGTAGCAGAAAGTATGAACATATGGTGGGTCAAAAATTTACCATTTGTAAAGTGGTTAGACAAGGTTGCGCTCTTTTGCCACTGCTTTTCAACCTGTACACGTAACAAATATTTCTAGAGACACTGACGAGTACAACGCGGGCATCAAGATTAATGGCGTACCAATAAGTAATCTTTGTTATGCAGATGATACGGTTATACTGGCGGATAACGTTAAAGATTTACAGATGATCCTCAATAGGGTAAATACTACAGGCAACCAGTTTGGACAAAAGATCAACAGACAGAAAACTAATTTATGGTGATTAGTAAAAGGAACATTCCAAATACCGAACTGTATTTTAAAATTTGACGTATTGAAAGAATACACGGATTAAAATATCTGGGATATACAGTATATAATAAGTGAGACTCTGACGTAGAGATTAAAATCCAAATTGAAATAGCAATATCTAGATTCATAAAAATAAAAAAGCTCGTGAGTAACCGCATCCTAAGCTTTATCAACCTATGGAGCGCCACGAAACGTTACGTACTCTCTCTCTTTGCTACCTTACGGAGTAGAAAGGTTAATATTAGCAGCAGCCACTATAAAAAAGTTGGAGGGCTAAAAAAAAAGCAACTTTAAAAAAGTGGCTGTACCGACGCATACTGAGAATAACTTATGACCAATATATAGGTATTGGAAAATGTTCGACTTTATTAAACATGACAAACTTATGGAGCTATTATATTATATTATATGTTTCAGGAGTTGACACTAACGGCGTCCAGATTATTAAAAACCTGTATTGAAATCAAACAGTTCAAAGTATGGATGGTGGGCCAAAACATTACCATTTAAAAAGTAGTTAGACATGACACACTGCTCTTTTGCCACTTCTTTTCAACCTACACACGGAACAAATATTTCACTGAGGCACTGAAGAGTACAACGCAGGCATCAACATTAATGGTGTACCAATAAGTAATCTTTGATATGCAGCTGATACTGTTATACTTGCAGATAACGACAGAAAATTACATTAATGGTGATTAGTAAAAAGAACATTCAAAATATCGACCTGTATTTTAAAATTTGACGTATAGGAAAAATACGTAAATGATATGTGAAACTTTGACGTAGAGATTAAAATCCAAATTGAAAGAACAAGATCTAGATTCATAAAAGTAAAAAAGCTCGTAGGTAACTGCAACCTAAGCGTTAGCGCCGATGGAGCGCCACGAAATAGTACATACTCTGTATGATACCTTACTCTCAGTATGCGCCGGAACGGTATGCGCTGACGTGGTCTGAGCTGACGTCGCTCAAGCAGGGGTCGCCATGTTACCGGTAGTCGTTATTGTCTTATATATATATACATATACATATATATATATATATATATATATATATATATATATATATATATATATATATATATATATATATATATATATATATATATATATATATATATATATATATATATATATATATATATATATATATATATATATATATATATATATATATATATATATATATATATATATATATATATATATATATATATATATATATATATATGGTTTCAGTTGTTTTCCGGGTTTGACTCCGCGTTAAATATTTTTGGTTTTTAGAAAAACCATTGTTTTGACGACGTTTCGGCAAGGTCACACTTGCCATTGTCAAGTCAGATTCTGCTTCGTCTTGATGTTACAGGCGAACTGATTTCTCGGTCGCTGCACGCTGAGTTTAAATATCTTGTTGCGCTTCTTGTCATTGGTCCTGTGCGCAGAGTGGGCGTGGTCTTCTTCGCTATTTTAATTTTTACGTTTTTCTGCAGAATTGTTTTCCACGTATTTGGGAGTCTTTGGGCATCATCTCTGGTGTTTAAATTTTTCGGATGTTTTTCGATCTCTATGGCTTCTCTGATTACACGTTTGGCCTTATTTTCGATGTTGGCTAGCATTGTTGTTCCATTTAAGTCTATTTTATGTCCTGTGTTTATGACATGTTGTGCTAGGGATGAAGTTTTTTCTTTTCTTTCGATGGCGTTTCGATGTTCTTCGCGTCTAACCTGTATCCTTCGATTTGTTTGTCCGATGTACGATTTATCGCAGTCTTCACACGGGATCCTGTATACGCCTTGATTTTCTAATGCAACTTTTGTTTTTGCTGATGGTAATATGGTTGCTATTTTTCTGTCGGTGTTAAAAATAGTTTCTATTTTGTTTTTTCTTAGAACTCTGCTGATTTTGTCTGTCGTACCCTTTATATAGGGCAGGATAGTTTTACCGACTGGTTTTTCTTCTTTTTCTGGATCTTTGCTGTTGTTTCGGGATTTATGTGCTTTTTCAATCATGGACATGGAGAAACCATTTTTTCTTAGACTTGTTTTGACTTTGTGCATTTCTTCATTCTTATGGTCCTCATCTGCCAGTTTCTCAGATCTTGTTATTAAGGTTTTTATTACCGAATTTAATTGTGCAGGATGATGGTGTGAGTCTGCGTGTAGGTACCTGTCAGTATGGGTTGGTTTTCGGTATACTGTATGTCCTATGCTTCCATCTTCTTTCTTAATAACTAACACATCTAGGAATGGAAGTTGTTGGTTATTCTCCCGTTCCATGGTAAACTGTATTTTTGGATGGATATTGTTAATGTGTTGTAGAAATTTATTAAGTTTCTCTTCTCCGTGCGTCCAGATAATAAATGTGTCGTCAACATACCTAAGCCACAGTTTGGGTTTATGCTCTGCTGTTTCTATTGCTTTTGATTCCATATCTTGCATAAAAAGGTTGGCTATTACGGGGGACAGTGGTGAACCCATCGGTGCTCCTTCGACTTGTTTGTACCTCTGGTCCTTGTAGATGAAGTAGGTGTTGTTTAAGCAATGCCTCGTTAAGTTTAGTGTATCCTGTGGTATTGGATATTTTCTATGTATAATTTCTAATGTTTCTTCTACTGGGACATTGGTGAATAATGAGATTACATCAAAGCTCACTAATAAGTGTTCAGGTTCCAGAATAACGTCCTTGATACGGTCGATAAAGTGGCTTGCGTTCTTGACGTAAGAATCCGCTTCCTCCGCATATGGTTGTAGCTGGTCAGCCAGAAATTTTGCCAGTGATTGTAACGGTGATCCAATAGAGCTGACTATTGGTCGTAATGGTAGCTCTGCCTTATGTACTTTAGGTAAACCGTACAGTTTTGGACATCTTGACGACTTTTCTCGTGGAATAAGCTGGAACTGTTGTTCTTTCTTGATGTTTGACGCTTGTATTTTGGCTCTCGTTGTTTTCTCCAGATACGTTGTTGGGTCTGTTGCGATTTTTTGATATGCACTATCAATTAGAATGTTTTTTATTTTTGTGTCGTAGTCTTCAATGTTCATTATGACAGTAGCGTTACCCTTGTCAGCTGGAAGAACGATAATGTCTTTGTTTTGTTGTATATTCTTCAAGGCTTTCTTTTCTTCGTAAGTTAGATTCTTTTTCGGAGGCTTGGCTGTTCTTAATATTTGTGATACGTCTTGTCTAATAATCTCGGCTGTTTCTGATGGTAATTTATGCCCAAATGATGCCCATGATGGTAATGATGGTAATGATGCCCAAAGACTCCCAAATACGTGGAAAACAATTCTGCAGAAAAACGTAAAAATTAAAATAGCGAAGAAGACCACGCCCACTCTGCGCACAGGACCAATGACAAGAAGCGCAACAAGATATTTAAACTCAGCGTGCAGCGACCGAGAAATCAGTTCGCCTGTAACATCAAGACGAAGCAGAATCTGACTTGACAATGGCAAGTGTGACCTTGCCGAAACGTCGTCAAAACAATGGTTTTTCTAAAAACCAAAGATATTTAACGCGGAGTCAAACCCGGAAAACAACTGAAACCACATATAGCTCCCGCGGAAATTTCAAATTCAATATATATATATATATATATACAAGTGAGCAGAAGTCAGCTGGCGTCACCACTGCGCATAAGTCGGTTTGCTAGTCGATCTAAAAACGAACAAATACGGTTTTTTTTTTTGTGCGGTTAGTCGCTGTGTTTCTAGTAACATGGCAGAGAACGTTCGCGTTAACTTTAGGTTATAACAGCTTGAGATTATGAAGCTAGATTATGCTAAACCAGCATTTTCCTGGATGTATCGGTAGACGCAATTAACCGTGGTCTCCAAGGTCGCTATACATAACTCCTGTGAATTTCTCAATCCACAGCATGCTTAAGAACAGAGTTTTTACGCGAAGATCAAAAACGTTGAAGATCTCAAACATTGGATAAGAATAAAGTTAGATACAATCAATAAAGATCTCGTAATGTTTCTCACATTAATAATTCGATCGAAAAACGTTACGTTTTGTTTGCAAATTTATGCTCAATCCATATAAATTATATAAACTAAATGTCACATGGCCCAGCGTGTCTAAAAAATGGGCATAGCTTGGGTAAAACTAATGTGGTTAAAGCGTAGATTTGTTACTTCCTGTACTACAAAGTAAAGAGAGAAAGCTATTTCATTTTCGTTTAGCCTCTACAATTGCTCGAGCGAAAAGGAAAAGGCACTTATTCTGTTTATTTTGCTCAGTCGAAGTAATCAAAGGTTAAAAATCTTGTTAATTTGATCACACATTTTTTGTATTGATTTGTTCTGCTTGTTGTTTCACACAATGTATGCAAGGTTATAGGAAACAAGAACTTATGTCCTTACGGTATATTAGTTTAACCTTAAGAGTAGAGATCCAAAATCTGAACAAAAAATAAATAAGTTATATTATGGAACTTGGATGCGCTGTTAACCCAATGTGTGACGTTAGAAATAATAGTTTCCAACGTAATTTAAAACGAATATTTGCCTATTACGCTAGGAATAACCACATCCCATCAACTACAAAGAGGAGTGAGTATCTTATAGATCAGTGAAGTTCAAAACTTGATGAAGTTATTTCATTATCGAGAAAGTTTTCCGTTTAATATTCTGTGTCGCTTCACAACATCCATTCAATTTATTCTCGAGCAGTATGAATGCTGCACCAAAATGCAAAAGTCCATTACCACTCTCGACTTCAAGTGTATAAACTTTTAGGGAAAAACCTGTTTCCCAGCTAACGTCGTTAGACTGGTGAATACAAATTCAAAAATAATAGTCTCAATATGTTGTCCTTAAAGTGCTTTTTGTATTGATCCCTACTTTGTACGACGTCTATTTCAATGTGCTTATTGGATAATTCTTCGTTGAAATTTATACAAAGTAGATTATTTTTTGGTTACAATGATTTTAGAATATTTTTAAAAGCAAACAAGCCGAGATACGGAGGCAGAGCTTAGTCTATTTAAAAAGAATCACTTGACACTTGCACTTGAGTAGGCAAATTAAAAAAAAATAGGTTACACAAATCCACAAAACAGTGAACGATTTTTAATTAAGGGGCTATTGAAAGATTAATATAACGTAAAAAGGGCGACTATTTAAACTTTACAAACGGTTATAGGTCAAAATAAGCAACTATCTAGCTAATATCCAACACAGAGCTACTAGAGAGAATTCTAACACCAAAGTATTAACAAAATAAAGAAGAAAACTATAGAAATACTAACTTCCGAAAGTAAAACAAGAGAAAGAGTATTTTTTCTCTCTTTATTTTTGAAATTAGTGAGGATTCCCACATAGCCAGAATCATTAATTCCTTCTTCCTTCTATGCAGACATGACTCTGTCTTTACTACTCTAGTTTTTGTCATTCACCTTATATGATCGTTCCCTTCTTCTCTTTCATGTCTTATCTGGTCCTTAATGTTCTCCACTTACATCTACGTCGTATATCTTTACTTTTAGATCTGTCCCATAACGTTTTACCATCAATTTTTTTAACTGTTTTCATCTCTGCTATTTCTAACATTTTTTTGTCCTCTCTGTGCCAGGGGGTGTTTCTGCCACTTATGTCATTATTACTCTGATGACTGTTTTTTAAATTCTGTCTTTCATTTTTTTCCCGACATTTTTACTTTCGTTACTTTCCTCTCTTCGAGTGATTCTGTTGTTGCGTTAACTATGCAACTTTTGAGTTGTTCCAGCTTTCCTTGATCTTCATTCATCATCATCACTGGCTCGACAACCCTTTTTGGGTCTTGGCCTGTTCCAGGATTCTTCTCCATTCTGATCTGTTTCGTGCTTTTTTTCTCCAGTTTTTATTTTTAAGGTTGTTATATCATTTTCTATTTGTTCTAAGTATCTCAGTTTCGGTCTTCCTCTTGTTCTTTTTCCTACTGGCATCTGTTTGAATATTTTGTTTGGTATTTCGCCTTCTTCATTCTTTCTACATGTCCTATCCAACGCAGCTGTCCTATTTTAATGAATGTTATAATATCCGGATCCTGGTATATTTTGTATAGTTCAGAGTTGTATCGTCTTCGCCATATTCCGTTTTCTTTTGTGCCCTTATATATGTGTAGCAAAATTTTTCTTTCGAAGGTGGCTAACAACGTTTCCTCTCTTTTAGTGAGTGTCCAGGTTTCTGAGCCATATGTGAGTACCGGTCTTATTAGGGTTTTATATATTTGGCATTTTGTCTTTCTTGTGACGTTATCTGATCTTAGGTGTCTAATTAAGACATGGTAACATTTATTTGCAATAAATATTCGCCTCTTCACTTCCTCCGTAACGTTATTATCAGACGTGACTAGGGATCCCAAGTATAGAAAGTTTTTTACCCCCTCTATGTTGTATTCTCCTATTGTTATATTTTGTGGCTGCCTTATTTCTGCGTTTTTACTTACCTGCATATATTTTATTTGGTCTGATTGATTTTAAGACCACTATTTTGTGCAGCTCGTTCTATTTGGTTGTATGGCTCTATCATTTCTCTTCTTGATCTTGCGATTATGTCAACAGCATCTGCAAATGATAGTATTTGCACGCTTTTATTAATGATTTTTCCTTTTCTTGATCTTATCGTTTTCTAATATTTCATTCCCAGCGATCTTCTCTGATATTCTTTTTCTGTATAAGTATTCCGTGAATTGCGTATTTCGTCCTTCGGCTTTGATCTTTTGTTTGTGTTGGCGCCGGTCTCTTGGGTGTGAAGTATTTTCGGATAATTCTTATTTTACACAATGCTAGGCTATGGTCGCTACCTCCATCTGCTGAGTTGATGCATTTTACGCGGATTATTTACGACGGATGTATATATATGTTGCTTATAACATAATCCATCATAGATCTTTGTCCACATGTGTTATTAAAAGTATACTTCTGTTGGTCTCTGTGGTCAAAAAATGCGTTGTTTATTAATTCGTTATTCGTTCAGAAGTTTATCATCAGTATACACTATCATCACTATATAAATAGATATGAATTTGTGGTATGTATTCTGAAACACAATCCTATATATATTTGCATGGTGTATAATATGTTCCTGCTAGATAGATCCAAGGTTTCTGTCAGCCAAGTACCTAGAGGGTAAAAAAATTCGTTTCTTTACGCCCACCAGCTTTAGAATAATTCACGTTGTACCTATTTTATATTTTTTTTATTGAATTAAACATTACACTTCTATGTTTGAAAAAAACCCTAATTATAGCGGCGTAAGGTTTTTTAATCAGCTCCCAACCAAATTAAAAAGTGAAGCAGATGATGATAGAGCATTTAAGAATAAATTGAAGACTTATCTCATCGAGTCATGTTTTTATAGTGTGTCGGAATTTATATCTTAGATATGTTGTACGTTGTTTCTATATGTATGTGTATGTTTATATTGTATAGGTAGTCTTTAACGTTTCTTTTTACTTTGACATGTCCTATATTATGTAAATAATCTGCAAAGATGAATAAAGTTTTATTTATTTATTTTATTTATTATCTATGAACTAAATAACAGTGAAATGATTTAATATTGATCTTTTAATTATAATAGCTATTCTACCTAATAAACAAAGCTATTTTCGAATAAACGAATTTCGAAATTGTAGGATAAAGTATAATTTTATTTTTATATATTTCTCATTTATAATCTAATGCCATAATATAAAATGTTTGTTTTCTTACGATACTATTTTAATTTTAGTTCTGTATAAACACTTATGTGTAATTGAATATTGTAAACACAAGTTGTTTAGTTTTTTTGGGATGACATAACTTTTTAACGTAGAATCTGTTAAAAACTTCTTGTACCTTTTAAAATAACAAAGGTTAACTTTGTTTTAAATTTTTCTTTTCAATTCTTTAAGCTCATTTCCTTACGAGGATAAAAATTAGGATTGCACCCATTTCATTTTAATTTTAAAGATAATACAAACAGTTTCTAAATGATTTTTGAAGATCCGCACCCAACTCATCGACAGGAGCAAAACAGCCCAGATTGCTTGTATACCAAAGTAACTAGTTTGCTCAGGTTACACTTGTTGTAATTCGTCATAAAACGATTCTCTTGTTGTTTAAGGCTTGTTATTTTCTGGACCGTATACTCTGATGATAGCCAGGTCTTCCTTCTCCATTCTTATCTTTGCCATTTTAATCCTTTCTGATATGTATTGATACTTTTTGATGTGATTTTGGTACCTTTGGTGTATTAGTAAGGATACACCTTCCACGGCCCTGTTTTCTTTTGCAACTCCATTGTAGATTAGTATGTATTCAAGTAATTTTGATTGTCTTTTCCTTAATTTTTTTGTAAAGCACATATGTATTTTTCTTTCGTTTTCAGCACTGGGGTTATTTCTTGGTCCCTTAATTTGAGCGACCTGATATTCCAAGCAGTAATTCTCAGGTTTTGAATATTTTTCGCTAGTCCTTATTTCTTGCCATGGTCGTCTTAGAACCATTATAATTTTGTTATTAAAAAAGGATTTAACAGAGATTCCACGCTTCTCATCCAGTGGTCGATTTGAGCATTCTCATAAACAATACAAGGAAGACCACGAATAGTGTAGGTATAAATATTTAGGAAAACTTGGGGAGTAAAATAAATATGATATTAGAATAATTGACTTTTGGCTGTTTCGATGAAGGATAACAAAATATCGTATTATATTAATAATAATACGATAATAAACAAAACAAATATCACCGATAGTAAAATAATCGAGAACACCCTATAAATAAAAACATGTTCAGTTACGGGAAAAGAAAGTTAGTGGCATTCTTAATTTTGTGAATAATTGATAATTTAGAGGCTTTCGGAGAAAAATGGACAATAGTAATTTTGTAAACAATTTCAATGAAGTGTACGGTACGATGTATTAAGACTCAAGTTATTGATAACAATATGTTCAATCTACATTAAATTATTTCTTATTCGATTCGTTTGTTTCTTAAGAATTCTATATATTCTTTAAACAATATTCTACACAAACAATATTTTAAAATATTATTTCACTATAATCTACTTTTAAAGATTTTTGCGAAAAACTTGTTTGTTTCTGTGACAAAAGACATAATTTAAGTATTCTTTGTAAAAGTGATTGCACACGACAGATTCTCATGCCAGTGAGATTTGTTTTCACAATTTCGAACGTAAAATATTCGCAACTTTAACGTCATCCACTTTATAACTTCACTTTCAATCTTTTTCGTAACTGATACTCTTTATCTCATTTCTGAGCATCTCCTGATTTAGAAATATATCTATATATATATATATATATATATATATATATATATATATATATATATATATATAATATATATATATATATATATTATATATATATTATATATATATATATATATATATATATATATTATATATATATATATATATATTATATATATATATATATATATATATATATATATATATATATATAAAGTAGTTAGGTATTATTTAAATATAATAATATTATAAAGTTTTATTTTGGGGTTGCAGTCATTAATAAAATATTGCGAAAGCTAGATAAAGAACAAAGAGTTTCACTTTCCTGCCCTATTAATGACTGCAACCCCAAAATAAAACTTTATTTTATATATATATATATATATATATATATATATATATATATATATATATATATATATATATATATAGATATACTTATATATATATATATATATATATATATTTATATATATATATATATATATATATATATATATATATATATATATATTGATTTATAGTATCAGCAATCTGTCTGTAGGAAATAAAACTCTATTTGTTCTGTCTCAATATTTCGTCACGATTTTGTGACTTCTTCAGGAGAAAACTGTAAATTTATTAGAATAATTGATTATTATATGTAAACAAAGTGAATATTTCAATACTTACAACTTACAACTATAATATAGAAGAATAAAATTTTTTTTTTAACATAATATCTAAATAAAATGACATTTTGTTTGATTTGTATTTAGGAGTTATGGTAACCGCAATATTGTATAGTGAATTCCCATTGTACAATTTTTAGTGAATATGTTAAAATAAACAATTATTATGACAGTATTATCCATATTATAAAGTGGAAAGATGGAATCAATAGTAGAAAATTGAGAATAAATCAGGAACATGGTAAATTGATCTATAAAATGTAATTGATGGTATTGTGATGATTTTATTTCAATGTCTATTTAATTTATAATGTCCTGTTCTTATCTTAATTCATTAAAAAGCACAATAACTGATATTAATTTATTTATCACTAAATATACACATAATTTATATAGGCGAGCGTAACAGTAAATATCGCGGCCGCGGGTCTTCAGAATTAACTGCCCTCTTCAATCAAAGTTCGGTTATTTTATAAAGCAATCCTGATATTCGAGAACAGCATCGAAAGATCGCTTTGTCTTGCATCGAAAGATCGAGAAGCTTAGCCGGGCTCATTCACCATAATTTTGGTTCTAGACTTCCACCGAAATTTCTACAATAAAACAGAATAATTAGTCATAAAATTTAGGCCAGTATATTTATCGTAACATTGCCCCCTCTTAAAAGATGGTTCCTCCTGGAACCTTGTCGGACTGGTACCGGAACTGTATGCTGGTATCGGCAACTGGACCCTCTTTTACAACTTCCAGTTGTATAAAATGACAAGGACGGTTTTCTCCGCACAAGGTACTTAGCGGATTGCAACAGACTAACACCTGGACTTCGGTGTCTTTGAAGATCTCCTCCACCATATTTCGGATAACCCTCCAACCTAATTGGCGGCACTCCAACTTTGGCATGGCTAACTTTTGCACGTCGGACTCTAGTACGTGCTCTCTCATTGAAGTAAGGCTTCCCATACATCTCGGTAGGTAGGTTGGTCACGGGCAGTGTCTTTTGTTACCAGGTAGAAAAGGTAACGCGATGCATCTTGGAGTTTCCAAGGTTTTACCGGAGCTGGCACCTGGCATTGAAGTTCTGCCAACCTCGACCAACTTCCTTCGAAAGACGGATGCCACCCTGGTGCGTCTTTGATACTGGCCGGGATGGTAAGGGCCAGCGAGTAGTCAGCGGGGAGCGCGAGTAGATCTTGCTTTTCTTCAATGGTAACACCATGTCTTGCTTTACCGGTACCTCCATAGGCACCCATGAATTCCTCAACGTGAGGTCAGACACATCTTGGACTTGGTTTACTTCCACTTCTTCATCTACGTCGTGATCACCTTCGAAAGACGCTAGCCGGTTATGGTGTACTATCATCGGCTTTCCCCTCGGAATCTTGCTTATTCGGTAGATGACATCGTTGATTTCTCCATGACGAGGTATGGACCTTCCCAAAACTGCTGCAATTTGGGAGAACAACCTTTTCGCTTCTTGGGATTATACAGCCAGACTTGTCGTTTTTCTTAAAGCAACCCTTTTCGGCTTGTGTATCGTACCGTTTCTTCATTCGGTCGCTAGCGATCTGAAGGTAGGAACGGACTAACTCATGTACATCGTCCATTCTTCTTCGTAATTCGATCACATAATCTTCACCTGCTACATCTTCTCCAGGTCGACATCCAAACTCGAGATCACAAGGTAGTCGCATTTCGCTTCCGAATAGGACTTTGGCTGGTGTCTGGCCTGTTGATTCGTTAACAGCAGATCTGTAGGCCATTGTGAAGAACGGAAGGTATTGGTCCCAGTCTCGCTGATGATCGGACACCATCTTTGTCAAATACTTGCCAACTGTTGCCAACTGTCCTATTCATTCGTTCTACCATACCATCCGATTGCGGATGATACGCGGTAGTTCTTGTTTTCTTCATGCCTAGTCTATCACATATTCCTTGGAATAGATCGCTTTCGAAGTTCCTGCCTTGGTCACTATGGATCTCCAAAGGCACTCCAAATCGGCTGATATATTCTTGGATCAACTTATCTGCAACGGTGGCGGCCTTCTGGTCTGGAAGTGCGTAAATCTCGACCCACTTAGTGAAGTAATCCATTACTACCAGCATGTACTTGCCTCCATTTTCACTTTCTGGAAATGGCCCAGCGATGTCCAAAGCTATTCTTTCAAACGGGCTTCCAACATTATATTGTCTCATAGGAGCTCTCCTTTTTCGGTAAGGCCCGTTACTCGTGGCACAAATAGTACATTTCTTACACCAGTCTTTTACATCGTCGGAACTGTTCATCCAATAAAACCGTTCCCGAATTCGCTGAAGGGTTTTCTTTACACCAAAATGCCCTCCCGATGGACTGTCGTGTAACTGACGAAGTACTTTAGCTATTCTGCTCTTTGGGATCACCAACTGTCTTCTCTTCTCTGAACCGTCATCATTTTCCAGGACTCGTTTGAGCAAGCCATCTTCGATGATAAAGGAGTCCCACTAGGCCCAATACGTCTTAACTACTGAGCATAGGTTTGATATTTCCTGCCAAGGTGGTCGACGGTTTTCCTCTTTCCATTTTCGGATTTTCTGTATAACTGGATCTCTCTCTTGTTCTTCCCTTATCTTAGTAGGCGTCCAGTCGTCGTTGACAATCGTCGTTCTTAGCACTGCTGCTTCCTTGGATTCCGTTTTGTTGCAGTGGGAACACTCTGCTGGGCATGGCCTTCTGGAAAGAGAATCAGCGTTTCTATGGCTAACTCCGGCCCGGTGCTCAATCTTAAAATCGTATTCTTGGAGTCGTTCGATCCACCTGGCTATCTGACCCTCTGGATTCTTAAACTGCATCAACCACTTAAGGGCGGCATGGTCGGTTCGGATTAGAAACTTTCTGCCATAGAGATATTGATAGAAGTGCTCTACTGATTTCACTACTGCCAGAAGTTCTCTTCTCGTGACGCAATAATTCCGTTCAGGTTTTGAAAGAACTTTACTAAAATATCCGAGGACTCGTTCCTGTCCTCCTTGAATCTGAGACAGCACTCCTCCAATTCCCACATTACTTGCATCCGTATCTAAGATGAACTCTCCTTCTGGCAGTGGATACCCTAAAATTGGTGCTGTTATTAAATGCTTTTTCAACGTTTCAAAGGCATTTTGGCAGTCTATATCCCAGCGGTAATCTCTTGCTTCCTCCGTAAGTCGCGTTAATGGCTTAGCAATATCTGCAAACTTCTTAATAAACCTCCGGTAGTAAGTACATAGTCCAAGAAAACTTCTCACTTGATGTTTGTCAGTTGGTTTTGGCCATTCCTTAATGGAATCGATTTTTCCCTTATCCACGGCCACTCCTTCTTTACTGACTATATGACCCAGATAATTAACTCTACCTTGAAATAGCTGGCACTTCTTGGGGTTTAGCATCAATTGGGCAGCTTTAAGTCGATTAAAAACGTTTTCTAAATTCCTCAAATGATCTGCGAATGTCTCTCCCAAGACGATTATGTCATCCAAATAAACCAGGCATGTTTTCCAAGATAACCCTCTCAACACATTTTCCATAAGCCTCTCAAATGTCGCAGGAGCATTACAGAGTTCAAATGGCATAACGTTGAATTGCCACAATCCAGATCCTGTGGTAAAGGCTGTCTTTTCTTTATCTACTGGGTCCATTTCTACCTGCCAGTATCCAGACTTCAAATCCAAAGTAGAAAACAATTTACTTCCAGCCAATGTGTCCAATGTGTCATCGATCCGAGGCAGAGGATAACTATCTTTCTTGGTAACGGTAAACGGTAATCCACACAGAACCTCGTCGTTCCGTCTTTCTTCTTAACCAGGACCACCGGAGAGACCCATGGGCTCGTAGAAGGTTCTATCACCCCGTCTTTCTTCATTTCCTGAACAATCGTTTCAGCTTCCTCTCTTTTCGCCTGTGGTAATCGTCGAGCTGTTTGACGAATTGGCTTAGCATTACCAGTATCAATTTTATGCTTAACAACCGTAGTTCTTCCCGTCTTTCCTCCTTTCGGTACGAAAATATCACGATACTGCCAAAGAAATTCCCTTAATTTCCTTTTCTCCATCTGATTTAGAGACTGTCCTGCAACTGCAACCATTTGGTCGAATTTGTCGTTGGAATTATCAGATGTTGTCGCCTGACGGATTATGGATGTCACAGGTACACAAGTTCCTACTTTGTCTCTTTCTTTATGGTCACTGGGTAGTCGTTGACATTGATAAGTCTCACAGGAATTTCTTTAGCCGAAGTCACCAATTCCTTTCCAATTATGATTCCACGGCCAACCTCATCGTCGTGGTTCCAAGGCTCCATCATAACAGGTCTCCCTTCGTCTACAATTCCCTGTAGTCGCGCTACTATGATCGTTTCGCTTCTCGCAGGCACGACTGTATCTTCTGTAATGGCTGCTTGCACAGTGTTGTCATTATGTGGATGAAGAAATACCTCCTCGTTGCCAACTTTGATTACCTTATTCTTAAAATCCAATTGGAATCCATGCATATTCATTACGTCCATTCCTAATATAACATCCTCTTCGATGTCAGCAACTATAACAGTATGGACGAACTTTTCTGCTCCAATTCCCAATTGTACCTGGATTTCTCCACGAATGTTAGCATTTTCACCTGTAGCGGTCCGAAGTCGCAACCTCGTTGGTAACAGTTTCTTTCGGCTGTTTATAACTGTCGGGCGTATAATGGTTCTGGTCGCTCCGGTATCCACCAACAACGTATGCTTTTTACCATTTATGTCTCCATCTACATATACACTATCTTCACGACATTTCAAAGAAGCTATTAGTATGAGAGGGTCTTTGGAAAAGTTCTGGGTCGAAGCTGCCCCCCTAAGGCTGACCCGTTCTAGTTTTCCTGATGGTGAGTTTCTTGATTTGCGTCGTACCTAGGGTGCTTACAGGAGCTTCGTACGTGTCCTATTTCGCCACAATTCCAGCATCTGATGGTCTTCGTTTTCTTGTATGTCATGCTTTTTATCATATTAACGAGCTGGTCAAGTTTATCTTCATCTCCTTCCTCTTTTACAGTTCTAACTTTACTGTACCCGCCAGAGGCCTGCGTAGCTGACTCGTATTCGAGGGCGGCGGATAAGACATCAACCAGCGTTTTGTGACGAGCTAATCGCAGTGTTCTCTGCATTTCATGATCACGAAGACCATCAATAAACGTTTGAACGGCCAATTTTTCCATCATGTCTTCGGGAGCTGTTGGATAAGCATATCGTACTAATCTGGCAATATCTACCTCATATTCTTGAAGAGCCTCATCTTTCTTCTGTCTACGATTTTTAAGCTGCGACTGATATACATGCTCCAAATGTTCGTGGCCATATCGCATATTTAACCTCTTCTTCAGTTGTTCGAAATCATCGGTCTCCTCTACGGCTATGGTCTGAAGCACATCTAAGGCATCTCCTCGAAGAGCGATAGTCAGGTTTACAGCCTTTTCTTTTTCAGACCATCCATTCGCTCTTGCGGCTGATTCGAACTGTTTCATGTAGTTGTTCCATGATGATTTTCCGTCGAAAGTTGGGACTTTAACATGAATAGAACCTCCACTTCCTTCAAATTTCGGCCGTGTCTCCAACTTACATTTCGTCTCGTCTTCTTTTATCTCCACTGTAATTGGATTGTTTCCTCTCTCTGTCGTCCCTGTTTCCTCCAGCTTCTTTTCCATCTCTTTCCATATCTTTTCTTCGAAGGCCAACATATCGGCAGCAACTTGGTTTTTTAACGAAGATATTCTATCGTCCAGGGCAGACATCTCAGAAGTGACTTTAGAGATTTCCGAAGAGATGTTAGCAGAGACTTTGCTTTCCAGCGAAGAAATCTCGTTAGAAACTTTGTCTTCCAATGAAGCGATGTCGCCAGAAACTTTGGCTACATCAGAAGAAACTTTCGAAATATCGTCAGAAACTTTGTTCTCCAATGATGCGATGTCACCAGAAACTTGGGCTACATCAGAAGAAACTTTCTAAATCGACGAGAGGACAGCATCTTCAAATATATAAGTCTCTGGATCTAGACCTTCTTCTAGCAAAGCGTTCTTTAGTCGTTGGACTAACTCAGCCTTTTTTCCGGTAGAAGCTAATTCTCTGTCTTCGAGATGTCTTCTTAAATTCGTCACTGTGAGCTCATAAATCGTAGACATTTTCACAATTTATTTTAAATTCAAATTTATTATTATTATAAGTCTAATTTATGTTCGATCCCACTTCTGACACCACTGTGATGATTTTATTTCAATGTCTATTTAATTTATAATGTCTTGTTCTTATCTTAATTCATTAAAAAGCACAATAACTGATATTAATTTATTTATCACTAAATATACACATAATTTATATAGGCGAGCGTAACAGTAAATATCGCGGCCGCGGGTCTTCAGAATTAACTGCCTTCTTCAATCAAAGTTCGGTTATTTTATAAGCAATCCTGATATTCGAGAACAGCATCGAAAGATCGCTTTGTCTTGCATCGAAAGATCGAGAAGCTTAGCCGGGCTCATTCACCATAATTTTGGTTCTAGACTTCCACCGAAATTTCTACAATAAAACAGAATAATTAGTCATAAAATTTAGGCCAGTATATTTATCGTAACAGTATGTAGTCAGTTATTGTAATACCGATATTTAGGAATGGAATAAAATTATAGGTACAGCTACTAGAGAATTACTAAGTTTGTTTTTAAAGATTAAGATCTGTCATATTATATATTGTTTAGTATGTTGCAGTAGATATTATTTAAAAGATTGGTGCCTGTCTTATAATTGATAGATTCAGGAGTTTTAATAATGTGTACCATTTCAAGGAAAAGCCAATTTTTATAATTATCAACTTGTTCCAAGATTTTTACATTATTAAAGTCAAAGTTATGTCCTGTTTTCAAGTGGTGGTCCACTAAGGCACAAGAGTTTTTTCGTATGTTACAGTCACTTTTGTGTTTAGTGACACGTTTTTTAAGCCACTGTTGACTTTGACCAATATAACAACTTTGACATTGACTGCAATTTATTTTATATATTACTCATTAATGAATTTGGAGTTTTAACTTTTATTTTTGAGAATAACCTTGAATTTAGAAGTGGATTGTATTTAATTAATTTAATGTTCGGAAATGTTTTGAAAAGTGGGACAATTTGGTCTGTTAAATTTTTTATGAAAGGTATTTTTTTATATGAAACTGGTTGTGGATTATTTATTAAAGCTCTATTGTAAAAGTTTTGTATTAACCTGTTGAAAAATTTAATGCTAACCTGTTTTTTAGAGGGTAATAATTATAAAGGAACCTACAAGTGAAATCATGTAAAGTGTATAAAACACTTAATAAATAGAATTATTTTTGGCCTTATTTTAGAAAATCTTGCTAAAAGATTCACCACATTGAGCTTAGAACTTAATTGTTATTTTGTCACATAGACAAACTTTTTAGTAAAATTTGCTCAGCTGCCTAATACTTCACAAGGTGTCTTAATTCCATGCTCTGTTAGAATGGATATTTTGTTAAGTCTTCAAGAATCCTACATCAAGTGCACATAAAGTTATCCGTTAGAAATAACGACAGTCATACAATTGTTCTATGGTGTCTTTAATCTGCATCGATATAAAATATTGTTACTAAAAATATTTATTTCTTAGGAGCTAACAGGAGATGAGCCCTACTGTAGAATGTAGTTCTGTGAAATATTGATGCATAAGCTAGTAATAGCTTGATTAAGTTGGAAAAGAAAGAAATGACATATATTCTTTTTCATATGAGTTAACTTTTAGATTAAATAGGCAAAGTCGTAGACGTTGGGGAAACTCATTGGATGAAGATAGATCTCTCGTAAGATAGATGACATAATAATTGGTCCAATTTTTATAACAAAAAATTTGACAGAAGAAAAATATTTGAGTATGATTAGATAAGTCGTTTCTATTTTAGCAAACGTATATAAAAATGTAACACATAGAAGCTTCTCTTCTTCATCTGCCATGTCCTTTCAGAACGTTAGTTATCATCATAGCTATGTTAATTTTATTCACTGCTACCCTAAATAGTATGCTTGTATCAATACCAAACCAATCTCTTAAGTTCTTTAACCATAAAGTCTTTCTTCATCCTGACATGCGTATGCTTGCTCTTGTCCGTTGAACAATATTTTGTAGCAATCTATATTTGGGACCTCTCATTACATATCAGAAGTAGGTACTCCAGCTTTCTCTTCTTGATGCTTTTGCTTAATGGTTTTAGAATCAGCATAAGTTTTTGCTATTGTCTTCTTAGGTAGAGCAATGAACAATGAATCAAACCAACCATTGGGTAGGTGTCCGCTGGTATAAATGGTATTGCAGAACGCAGCTATAGGATCTAAAACATTGCTATCATTTATAAGCTGGTATATTTCACTTGGAAATTCATCAGGACCTGTCGCTTTGCCATTTTTTGATGAGTGTATGGCTTCTATTGCTCAGGGCATGTTATTATTATCCATCGCAGTTGGTAATATCCGGAGGTAAACTAATCCTATAGTAAAATCCGTAAACTAATTTTCGAATTTTTATTTCAGATGTCGCTATTTGTGTCTATACGAAGTCATGTTAGAGTTGCCTCCTAAGAGAGAAAAAATTAATTTCGCATTCAGAGCGACTGCGAAAGCCGTTCTGATGAGGCCTATTAGGCCGAAATACGTATAAGCAGATGCGCAGGCGCCCTGTACGTGAAATCAAATCTTCACTGTCTTTTCCTTTTTAATCCTATAGTCTTTGAATAGGTTCGTAATGTAATTTCCGCATTATTTAAGTTTGTCCCCTACTTCAAACATTACTTTACTCTGATCATCATGTGCAGTTTTTTTCTTATTGAAGATACCAGAAGCTTCTTTCTCTTTTGTATACCTATTAAACGTGTCGTATCTATTCTGATTTGATTTAAACTTTGAAAATCACATCTCGGATACTGTGAATCCAATAGACTTACTTATAGTAAATATCATTTTAAAAAGAAATGAAAATAGGAAATGAAATGAAATATTAAAACATCTACAGAATGTTTTTCTGTAGATGTATCTATGACAAATATGATATGTGAAAAAAATCTGGCAAATTCACACCTTTCTGAAAACGCACCTCTCTATATGGTAGCATTTCTCGGTGTTTTTATATTTAGGTGTCCATTGACCATATGAAATACTAAAAACCATTTAACGTTGTAGTTCCTTTCTAAAGTACATAATCAATAGCCTATGTAATATGGTTAAAGTAATGCATAAAACAGGCAGTAAATAAACTTAAAATCACAAGGACATGCGCCAGTCAATGAACACCTGTACACAAAGAAGGTGTTTAATAAAGACCTAAGCTACAGTAGCATATAAACTAAAACAGTTAACCATATTTTTCACGGCTAAGAAACTAGGTTAATGAAAATAGGTTAATCAATCTAGCAAGATAACACACATTTTGCAGTAAATATGATTATTTATTTTAAGAAAATGTTATTGTAAACTCAACACACCAATCGAATATAATAAACGTCCACATCAGAAGAGGAAGAATCGCGATTTCTGATCATTACCTGGTCAAAAGTAGGGCCAAGTGCAGAATTTCAAATACAGAAAAGGAAAGAGATACTAAACATGAATGATACAACGTAGAAGAACTAAAAGATACAACCAAAAGTACATAATATAAAGAAAATAAAAACATTAAACTAGAAAACACACAAAAACATGAATAAAATAGAAGAACTAGCTAAAGAAGTACTGGGCATGAAACGAAAACAAAGAAGAAAAAAAAAAGAAATACTAGTTTGGCAAAAAGGTCAGATTATAACAAAAGGAAAAAACAGAGCATATTATCTGATGCAATAAGGGCACAGAACTCGACAAGCAGAGGAAAAATCTTCATAAACCAGTTTCTCCATAAACCAAGTGTATTATTATTTGCTTTAAAAAGATTACAACCCTTTTTATATTTTTAGGAAAGAAAAGCCATTCTTTCTATTCAGCAGGAAGATTCTTGTAAACGGCGTCCAATTTAAATAGTTTAGGAACCATGTTGTATTGTGTTGCCCAGGAAATCAATGTAAGTACATTCCTCTTTTTGTAGTTACCCCTTTCCAGTCCCTCTGTTATTCATTTACTTACCACCCAGCTCTCCAGCCAAACCATGAGTAGCCGTTCGCAAACGTTCCGGTTTGTTTAATAACCCTATCTCCAGCCCAGTAATTTCTGTCCAGAGTTTCAACCCTCTTTAAATGATACCCAACGTGGTAGGTAAATATAACCACTTCAACCTTATATTTTTTGTTTTTTTCTTACATCCGATATTTAACCTATTAAAAAATGGCCTCGAAAAACTCTAAAATTGTTTTTTTTCTCAGCTATTTTAGTAGTCTATTTGCCCTTTACGTTTAAAGTAAGCGTTTTACTTGAATATCATAAGAATCATTTTCGTCTTAAAATAACTCTCAAATTATTAAAAAAAAATATTATACATAAATAGGTTGCCACGGAAAATTTTCAGAAAACTTTTGAGTATAGCATATTGCCATCATAATAATATCGATGAAAACAAGTTTTAACATGTGGATTTGAAATCGAACTTTTTCGACAAAAGCCATGCGCCTCATGCTTAGCAAGAAAGCAAACCTAGACTATCTGGAATTATTTATTTTCCAAGTACTCATAAGCCAATAATATTTTTAAAAATAATTGAATAGCATAATTTGTTTTTTTTTTCATAAAATCTATTATAAATAAAATGTTTACGAAGTTTATTAAAGAAGTAAATCATAATTATTTAGCCTTTACAATAAAAATTACTTCAAATATTTCAAAAAAAAATAAAAGGTGAAAAAAATTGTTTAAACAAATAAGATGGTTTATTTAAAAACCTAATTACTAGATAATAAATATTCGTAAACGCAAAAATTACATACAAATTAAAAAAAAAACGTCGAAATCTATAAACAAGAGACAAAGATGCGGTTAAAAGCTCCTTGCCACTCCTGCGCTCCCACTAGTTTCATAGTTAACAAAGTTTAAGGAACACAATTTTAAAGCTTTGTAAACGATTTTCTTAAATTCGGATTTTTCACATTAAAACCATAAAGGATGTTCTTTCAGATGACCCCAATTAGCTTTCTTAATTATTATAAACAAAGCTGCTATCAATTTATAAAAAAGGCACTAACTTCCTCCCAAAGTGTAACGCGATTTTTAAGGATTTTATATGACTTATAAGTTTCTTATCGTCTCAAATTTGTTTCAAACGCTTTACTTTTTGATAATAGACTAAAAAAGCGAAAACATCGTTTTTTGACCTTAATTTGTTAATAATTAAGTCCAAAAAATCGACTGCAGGAAACATATAGGTTCTTGTTATGAAAAAGTACTACACAAAACAACTGTCGGTTGTACAGAAGTGTACCAGAAGAAGAAAAACAAGCAAATCATACAGAAAATGCTGATATAGCTGTGGTCTAGTTAGCTAGGAACTAACTGTTTCTAAAGGAATCAATCTTATAAAAGCAAGACTGGTTTTTAAGTAGCGTGAAAAAATAAAAATAAAACAAGTGCAAGCAGAAAAAAGAAAAATAGGAAGACTAAAGCTGAGAAACATGGAAAAGAATCCTGGAACATGCCACGACCCAAAAAAGTGTCGTCGAGCCATTGATGATGATGGTGATAATGAAACACTACATCGTAAACGCTAGCACTTTTTGGAGCCTACTTAGTATCTTTATTACACAAATATTTGATATCCATTCCTATAAAAGAATTGTCCCATAAAAAAGGAAAAATTTGTTTTGAAGCTGAGAAACATGGAGGCAAACACAATGGAAAAGAGTCCTGGAACATGCCACAACCTAAAAAGAGTATCGTCGAGCCATTCATGATGATGATGGTAATGAAACACTGCATCGTAAACGCAAGCACTTTTTGGAGCCTACTTAGCAACTTTATTACACAAATTGATATCCATTCCTACAAAAGAATTGTCCCATAAAATACAGAAAATTCTAATATAGCTATGATCTAATTAGCTAGGTACTAACTGTTTCTAAATAAAAATGAACCAAAATGCAATAACCATAAAAATAAATATGAATATATTAGATAGAGGGGTGTATTAGCAATACACGCCATTTCTTGCCGTTGTATAAAGAAAACTGACATTAGTTATTCAATTTATGAGGGATATTGAGGTCAAGATCAGAATGTTGCTGGCTAATAACATAGAGCTTGTTCATATAGGGTGACAACAAGCCCCGAGGGTAAGTTCTAAATGTTGGCGTGTCGCAGTGCGTTTCCAATTACCCAAAATTTATGTTCAATATCTTTCCCATTCGTATTGAATAACGAACACATAAATTAGGTGAAGTAATATCTGCGTCCTATTTCCTTTTTTTAATAATGCACCAATTTTCCAAGGCGAAGAGCAAATGCAGATTTATTCTCAGCACTAATTGAAGTTTTATCGTTTTCTGGCATTAAAACAAGTGAACGGTTTATATATTTCCAATTATGTAATATAGTGTTTTGGAATTAAGTCAACAAAATTAATTAATTTGTCTATATAAAAGGCCACAACACAATAGATTTATTTTAAACTTAATATACTTTAAATTAAACTTTAAAGATCAACAAACATATTTATATCTAGGAGCTATTAAAGGATGCAATCTGGAAATAAAGATTCTTAAAGTTACAACTTAAAATATTTCAACATTATGTTGAATATGTTTTTCAGCAGCAATATGTTGGTATAAAAATAGTTTATAAAGGATTTTAGTAATTAGGCACGGTTGTGAAACTGCATTTTAATTAATGAAAGTCGGCAATTGACGATCTGGTATTATCAATACAAAGTTTGTAATACTACATTTTTTTTAAAAAGGAAATTAGATTACTACAATAAGTCTTTAAAGGAAATTAGATTAAAAAATGGTATTCAATAGTAAAAACTGTCAAATATTACTTCCACACAGATGTAAAATAAATGGCGAGTGACTAATTTAGCAATTTCTTTTTATTTATTTGTTCGCTGAAACCCCAGGGGTTATTAGCGATATAAAATATAATACAGGTACAAAAGACACTGGCTCTAACAAGTTACAATAACTTACGTACCAGTGTCCTTAAATACACTAATGTATGTTTATATTTTCTCCTAAGGCCTACTTTATATTCATTGAGATGTTGCGCTTTTTTCTAACATGTTCATATAGTACATTCATATTAGCCTGAAGCTATTTTCTTGTGGCATTTTAAAGTAATTACTATTTAAATGAGAATAAGCCACAATTAAAGGTTAAAGTAAGTTTATTGACGTTTCAATTTCCCATCGGAAATGTTTCTCAAAATACAAACAATAGTAAATTAAACAAATTTTGTTTTTTTGTTACTTGGTGAAAAAATTCTTCTAATAATTTAATTTTATCTGACTCATTTTAATTGACAATTCAGACATACATTATACATTTTAAAGTAGACGACTTTACAATGATATTGCCAATATTGTTGAGTTGCGTTCCTGGGACGACTTTACTTGTAAGATAATTCATTCGATTACATGAAATCAACTTTAGCTTGAGAATATCCGTCAGAAAAAAAATAAAATCTTCATAATTACGGGCGCATTTTCTTCGTTGAGACTTTGTTGAAAATTTGTATTTTTATAAAAAGAGTTTTTTGACATTACGCTTGAATGATCATATTTGATCTGATTATATGTACCTACCTACAGTTGAGTTGGCTATATGCCGGTCCTGACAGCTTGGATAGCTGTGATGATTATATAACAATAGAGCATTTACAAGGCATTATTCAGTTTTACAGCTGTTATTAAAATAACTTTTGTAATCGAAACACTAAATTTCTGGATACAGTATACCTAGGTATGCTGTGAATTTAATGGCCAATTCAAGGCGTAAGTACGAATGTGTTTATTATTTGTTGTCAAAGTGCAGTGTGAGTCTATTATTATAAAAAAGAAGAATATGTGTGTTCTTGCACGCAAGTAAGAAGTTTCCTAATTTTAGGAATATTATTAATTTTAATTTTACTTACAAGTTTCCTAAAAATTTTCTTAAATAATACCGAAAATAAAAAAAAGTAAGCAAGACAATGGCATGACATGTTCTTAAGCGGTCACCCATCTAAACCTTGGCTCTGGTAGACACTGCTTGACCCCGGTCGACACTGCTTGACTCCTGTTTTCGAGCAACAACTGGTTTAAGACAGTATGCTATAGCCGTAAAATTCATAATAAAATGAATTATTTTGACGGATTTTATCTAAAAATAATATTAAGATTACGTTTTAATCATCTTTTCATCATATTTTAATATATATTATCCTATTTCCGACCAATACAAATTCAAAGATACAAAAATTATAAAATATATTTTTTTCACACTTTATTTGCACTGATACATACGTAACTTCAAATATTTAACAACTATCTTTATACTGCTGGGTAGCACGTAGGTACTTTATACTGTCATTTTTATAAAAATTCACTCTTAACATTTCTTCCAATTGCAATTTAAGAAGTATAACTTCAAAAACATTAACTAACATTCAATTCTACACAAAAAAGGTACCTAGTCTTCTTTCACATCAGAAAAGTACATCGCTTTGGAAATAAACGTATTTTGTTAATGATGCATGTCTCTATTTAATTTTTTGCAAAACAAGTATGCTTTGAGCTTAATGGCAACGTTAAGACGTAACTAAGAATTTATTTATTATTAGTTACTTTTTTTATAAACCACAGGAAAATTTTTGTTCTCGTAAAGCAGCTCAACGCTATTTCGAACTTTATCCCAATAGAAGGCAAGCAAACAATAAAACTATTAGATCATTGTTCGACAGATTAGGCGAAACAGGGTTATTTCATGCCAAAAACAGAAATGCTGGAAGACCAAGAGTAATTCATACGGGTATAGAGGATGAAATTGTTGTGCGTGTTGCAGAAGATCCAGAAACTAGTACAAGTCTTGTTTCTGTGACCACTGGTATAAGTAAATCTACGGTGTCAAGAATAATACGGACAGAAAATCTGTCTCCGTATCGTTTTACTCCAGTAGAGAATTTTTTACCACAGGATTTTCCAGCAAGGCTCCGATTTAGTCAGTTTATCATAGAGCGGCATTTATACGATCCAATGTTTTATAACAAAATTTTATTGAAATTTTGTTTTTTTTTTAAATTAAATTTTTTTTAAAACGTATTTAAATTTTTTGAGAAAAGATTTACCAACTCTTTTAGAAGGCATACCTCTAAATTTGAGACGTAACTCTTGGTACAGACATGATGGTGCACCACCACATTATAGCCTATAAGTTAGAAATTATCTATGTGGATAAATTTCATTATCCTTAAAGGTGGATTGGTAAAGGTAGTGTATACCCATGGCCAGCACGCAGTACCTAACTAAATCCCATAGACTTTCACTTGTGGGGCTACCTAAAGTCACTTGTTTATAAAAAAAATATAAACCGTCAAGAGTTATGGCAAAATATTGTAGAGAGAGTTAACGTAATTAGGGCCCAAAGAAACTCATTATTTAAAATAAGACAAAACTTACACATAAGATTTAGATTATGTAGTTTATCTAATGGTGAACATTTTGAACACCTATTGTAATCTTTTTTTCGTTTCTTTTTGAATTATTCACTTTGTCAATTGTTTTATATTCACTTCATTGTTGAATTTAATTTAATTTCTGATTTTTTTTTAAATTTGTTACTGTGTAAAAGGTTTAATAAAAATAATTGTTTCAATTATTTTGTTTGCATACTTTATCTACTACTAATACATTTAATATTAACTGGTATTTAAGAACTTTTGAATAATGTTTGAATTTACATAGTTTTTGTAAAATTTTTTCATTTTATGCTCGTCTCTAAAAAATACGTTTATTTCGAGAACAGGTGTACTTTTTTGATTTGAACCAAGAATATTTTTTGTGCAGAATTGAATGATATTTCATGTGTTTTTCCTAGAATGTTTATACAGGGCCGAAAAATTATGGCCACATTACTGAACCAATCTTATAGTAGGTGGCGCCACCCAGTGTCAATGATAAAACTAATATCATTTTCACATTAAGCATACTAAATAATAGTAAGATACCAAATTTCACTTACATCGGTTCAATAGTTTTCAATATATCCTTAAAAATAATGTAAAAAAATATTAATGAATCACCCTGTAGAACGAAAACTAGCAACATCTTGCCTATAAAAAGTCCGACAATTTTCAATTAAAGGTGACTCATCTACAAATTAAACGAAGTGCTAACGGCAACCATGTTAAATCTCAGAAGTAAATTCTTATCGCGGTCATTTTTATTGTTTATGCTTCGCCAATGTAAATAAGTGAAAAATTAAGATAGTCCCATAAAAATTTGCCCCCGCAACAATACAAATTGGTGCGATTCACGAGCGTATAGTTCGACAAGTTCATTGAATAGTTTGAAGCATCGGTAAACTTATCAATATTTCTCTGGTCTATATATACATATATTTACGTTCTTAGAAAGAATGGGAATGAGATAAATATGATATTTTAGTTTATTCGTTCCACGTTTTATATGTGCATAGGGAATATATTTATTAAATAGACTTTTATTATTAACTTTAAAATAGTTTTGAGGTAAGTAAAGAAATTATAAATTGAAACGTCAATATAAGTAAAGAAAATTTGAGATAAGTTTATTCTTTTTATAGTATTAACCCATTAACGACCGATACAATAAACAAAGAGAAATTTGACAATTAATTTATTAGATTGGATTAAAAACACATAAATTAAGACTAATTTACAACCAAAAAGATTTTTTTTCTCATTTTCATGGAAAAATAGTACAATTTTTAAATTGTCGAATCTGGTTTCATCTGGAAAAGCAAATTTGGATTGCCGTCCATGTACTAAGTTTGACACTGATGTAGCGGTTTCTTCACTATTCTCTTCCCTTCATGTTTGATTAAACAAAATCTATGTCGGATCATGCTTTCTCTTATATATAATGTGCACTTCTTTATCCTCATCCTTCGACCACTACATATCAACTTGAAGCAGAGTGTGAACCAGATAATATACCTATTCCAATAAATTTTTTAAATCGATGTCATTTATTTCAAAATCTTGGCGGTTATTCTGCAATGCATAAATATTTGTAAAATATAGAATGCTCTCAATAACTTGTTTATCAAAAAAGAGTGAAAAAACTTCAATATAAACTTGCCTCCATGGTTGTCCATATTGTCCATATTGTCTAAATATAAATCAGACTGATGTTGAATTATTACCGAGTATGAAGGAATATCTGTTGTTACCCAACTTGAGACAAATTTGGATTTACTATTTTTGCCTGGTTTTTTCTTTGCACCTTTTATCTGCTGTTCAGAGAAATATCCGAATATCATAATCAGAATCATCAAAATTCCCAATCACTTGTATTTCATATGTACCTGCAATATCCGATTTTATTCCTTCTTCACAAATAATATTATCATTAATGTCTTCTACATCGGAAACTTCATCTGATTCCAACGGCAAATAAACCACATTAAGTGAATCAGCATTTTCACAATCTGTCCTCTTTCCTCACAATCTAGCTCTAACAAAGCTATTAACTCTTTAGTAGGTAGGGCCATCTTTCTTTCATATTTCGAGAATTTACTGACAAATGCACACACATTCACTTGATAATAGTATAGCTTACTTTCTTTTAATTTATATGGAATAATTATTATTGGTACGCCCCTGCAACGTTGATAAGTGGAATATGATTTAGTCGCTTTAAGTACGATGTTGCCAAGTAATTACCTTTAATTAAAAATTGTTTTAGTACATATAAGCAATTTGAGCTCAAACGCTTTATTTTGATGTCAGCTACCACCCATTAGCTAATGTCCAATTAATTATGAGACACTCTCTATATTTAAATATATTCTATGGTAGCACGTGTTTATTACTAGCGTGAGTCTTTTTCTTTTTTTAGCAGTGTATGTTGATTCCAAGTAATTAAATAAACTATACTTAAAAAAGTCTTCATCGGCACATGTTTCGACAATACTAAAAACCCTTTAAATACTTTAAATTTCAAAGTGTGTAAAATATATCCAAGCTGTTAATGCCGATTGTAAATTACATTCAATCACACCAAGTTACAATTATATAATTAGTTTGTTAGTTGAATAATTTGAACGATACATACTTACAAACATATCAAATTTGTGCTTATTTTAGAACTGTTTTTTGATAATCATAATGATTATATTTTCCCCTGATATGTGATACCGTTCATATAGAAGATTGAAATATTGATATACCACACAACTTCTACACTTAGTTCTCTATATGTTTAAAGATGATATAACATTTGATGATGCTATTGATTAGAATATGGATGCCAATAAATTAAAGTCTACCATTTAAGTGGTTGACGAAAACCTTACAAGATTCGCGCAATAAAGCATTCGGGCGTTTTCATTGTTCGTGATTTATGGAAGTAACCGGGAAAAATTGCAGAGCTAAATTTATCGCTTGGATTTAATCTACTCAACAATAGTTTTTTATTCCTATCGCAGAAGTAGACTTTTTTTAATTTAGAATGCAATTACACTTCCACTAACACTGACAGCGATTTTAAAATAATGGCTAGTAAATCACGTAGACAAAATTAATATCATTTTACGCCCTTTCCAAGTATTCAGTAAGTAAATATAAAAGTTAAACAGGAATTTAGGTAAAATTATACAAACAAATAAACACAAGAGACAAATATATCATTAATTTACCTGGAGGTTAATTTTAATTATCAAATATGTATTAATTGAAGGTTTAGCTATCAAGAAATACGAGGGTAAATACAATTTGTCCAAAGCATGCTTAACAAAGTATGAAACTATATTAATAATATCTTGGAGGAATATTTTTTCTACATAAGAACAAATCTACTACAATCTACTTTAATTTGGCCAGTATAGCAAGCATCAATGACCCACATGATAATGTTGTGAAATAAACCAAATTGATTTGTTCTTGAATAGTCTTTGTAGTTTTGGTTTTAGAGAACATAGAAAAGTTCTTGACAGTTTTGCATTTTAAGTATATTTTAATTGGTATGTTGCTATATATAGTAAGTATGGTATAATAATTGAGAAAAGTAATGAAATGAAGAGTATTTAGGAATTAACAAAGTCAAAAAATTATTTGAACAGTATTATGCTAAATGGTTTTATTAAAAATAAATCTAAAAGTTAATCACCATTAGCTAAATTTATTCAAAGTTATATACAGGTGTTTCACGTGTTTCACGACGAGCTTACACTATCTACAGGGTGGTGAATCGTCAAACGGGCCATAGGGAATTCAATGGGAAATTCTAAATTGTTGAATTCCTGCTACCCTAATTATTTTACTTCAAAATTCATAAGAAACTATTTGTAAAGAACTGAAATACTACTATGTGTATTAAAAACAAATGTTAAAATTGTTCTACGAATTAAGTATATTCCAAAATTTTAAAAAAATATAATATATTTTTCAGGGGACCCCTTAAAGTCAGCCCACATGAATACGAGGCGACACCTGGTTTATATTTCACAAATTTAATATTACTGTGTACAGGGTATTGCGATTTTGTCGGGCGGTGATTTGATCATTTTCTTTATAATTTTTTAGAAATTTGAAATCCTAATAATATATATATATATATATATATATATATATATATATATATATATATATATATAATTTAAATCTACATTTTCACAACGTAATTTTGTAATTTTCCATTAAAAATGAATGTAACGATCGTATTTTAATTTTTAATTACTTGTCTTTAGGAGAAACTTTCTTGTCACAATGCAGAGCACGATAACTGGTCTAATGATTTAATAAACTGAAATTTTAATTTTCAGTTTGTCTTTTGTTCTATTTTACAATGTCTTCTAATTTCCGATATTTAAAAGTTCTCGCTCTGCATAAATTTGAATAAAATTGTCAGTTTCACAGCTGTCGGCATTTCTCATTTTCTTGTATTATAAAATATGTAATGAACTTTTTTCATTAAAAGAAGGAATATTTAATAACTTGTTTTTCTGCAGACAAGATGTTTCGGAATCGGTTTACATAAAAGCTTTGTTTTGAAACAAGTTTTTTTATTATTTCTTTATTGTTCATTTATTTTTATGTTTCTAACTAATTAAAAGATTATTTTATTGTTTAAGATATTTTTCTACAAATAAAATAGGCTGATAATAAAATATGACAATTATAGGAAATTAAAATAAGATAATATAATAAAATAAAAAAAAATAGTTAAAAATTATATCCTCTATACTGCGTTTCAAACGTTAGATTCGGTGTTGTTTTAAATAGCAAGCTGGTTTGCTGTATTTCCTCCATTCTGTAAATTATAAATAAATCCTCCTTTTGTATTCAACAGCAGTTAACAGCGATACTCTACAAGTATCTGCCTAATACTTTCATTTGCTTCTTTTTCTCGGCGGTCATCAAATCAAACAAGTAATAATTTTCTGACGGTACTGAATAATTATTTTTTCTTTCAATTCACTCGTCAACGGTCAACGGTCAACAAAAAAATATGTTAATAAAAAAGATTTATAATGTTGAAGTTTCAGACTATTTTATATTGGGCCATTTTGAAAACAATAATTATTCAAAATGTAAAAATACAAAAATACAAAAACATTTTTATTTAAACCCCTTGCGAGGTTAAATTATTGTTTTGAAACTTGCCTAATAATAAAAAGCTCAAAACGTTAACACTAAAAATGTTTTTTATACGTAGCTAATATAAAAATTCGTACGGAAGTTGTTTGTTTCATTTGTTTTATAATATAACTAGCAAATCCGTCCATGTTTTGCTGTGACTTTATTATTATACAACCAATAGGTTTTATGTTCAATTTATTTAGTAGAGTTAAGTAAATATTAAAAAATCCATACCTAAGAGCTGTCAGAGGTTAGCTTCAAAAAATAAAATTTATGATATTAACAATTAAACATAACCCATCAATGAATTTTGATTTTTAAGTTTATACAATTTATGGTTAACTTTTAAATGAATTGAGTTCCATACAGGAAGTATGAACAGTTTAATTATACTCCAAATAATTGTATTATTCTAAATTATACCTACTAATTAACATTCAATTAACCATTAATTGGTGCACAATATTTTTCGGTAATTTTTTTTGCTAATATAAATAAATTTGATGGTTTACCGACGCGTGTCCATGCAACATATAATTGATCATGTGAAAAACATGGATTCTCTAAATCCCAGTCGCAAACGGACATGTGTTTGGCCTTAAGATTTGTTAATGGCTATCGCCAATGCTAGTCGAAGAGGGAATTAAATACTTTTGAATGATATTGTGGTATATGAGAATATCATTGGAATACGTGGCAACGGGATGATTTCTCCTTCAAATCGTCCAATTAAAATAATTGGTTCAATAATATTTCCGGTGATACTTTTAATTTCGTACATACAACGACACACATTTCCACACCAAACGTGTGTCGTTGCATATTCTAGGAGGAATTTCATAGCAGAATAATTGCTAAACCAATTTCCAACTAAAGATTGTGTGGTAGTATCGCTGGTATACCCAGAGAATTTTAAAATTCTGTTGGATATGTTACGGCTTCGTCTTCATTAACAATACTGTCAACATTTTTCGCCGCCAAATTGCTCGCTCGCTGAGCCAATTCTGATTCAAGTTATTATTCAGTATAGCAGGGAAGACACTTAAAATTGATTCATGTTTGGTTTCAACTAAAGTACAGAAATTATCTGGAAGTTTGATACCTTGTGTATTTGGATGCAGTTTTATTTTACCGTTTTCAGTATCCAGCAAATGTTTGGCAAATATTTGAGCCGATAGATCACTTTGCACCTGTACTCTTATATTAATGGTCAATCGAACTGTTTTGACATTCCGGCATAAAAAAGACTGTTTTAAACATATAGAGAAGTCACCAGAGCGTAGTAATACAGCACCATCGAATAGTTTGTCGTTACCGTTTAAATCTTGCATACTTCTATGTAATGCTTCGAGTGAATGTTTATGAGCCAAAGTATATTCACCCCAGATAATAACTGAACTTCTTTGCATCGCTGCAACTATTCCACTTCTTTTTTTAATGTTAAACATTGCGTTTGGTTTGCTATAAACGTCTAATAGCAGCTTAAGTACTGAACGTACTGAACTGAATGTTCTGAATCACCAGTAATAAGCCATTTTAAAGGTTCTGGTGGACTGGTTAGAGTTGGTAACAAAACTTTTCCAAATGCGCAGCAGATGCCAAGTGCTTCATTGTAAAACTTCAATGCCTGAGAATACTGGCATACTGTAACCATTGTACCAATAATAATTCTAAAATGCCTAGAATAATGAATGTATAGGGCATATTGATCCACTATGAGTAAAACCACTGTCCATACCCCCACTTATTTAATGTTAGGTCGTCTAGTTCGTCTGTCCTCTTACCTTGGGTATGATGAAAACCGTCGGAAAATAAGGCCAAGAATACGTCGATTAGATAAAGTTTTAAGGATAAACAATATTCACGATCTTGTTCGACAACATATCTAGATAACGAGTTATAGACTGAAATATCAAATAAATTTTAGATCCAAGAATGAAAACGACGTCGAAGTCTGTCTCATAAACTTCAAAAGACAATAAGAATATTCGTAAGAAATTAAAAAGAAAATAAATGATGCAATATACCGAATTAAGAAACTGCCAAGAGGAAACCAAAAGTTGTTCACGTACATTGTCTTGTGCCATATGCCAAATTAAATGATATAACAGAAGGAAGAACCCTCCAACATCAAAACATGGCTAGTTGTGGAACGAGTTTCAACGAATTTATGTCAAATTATGCAGAAAGAATAACGATTATAAATTAAAGAATAAAAAAAACTTTTTATCATTCCAGAAGATGCCTCCACAAGTCATTGTATTACCTGTTATCTCAACATGACCAATAAAACCTCTTCAGCATCTAACAAAACTTTGGTCGATTGAATGCTGATTTTAAAAGATGGCCGCCGATCGTTGTTTTACCTAAAGATCCTCTTCCAAAAGAATATGCTACAAGAACATATGGCGCACGTTAACCACTTTAAAACAAATTTATTTTGCGCTATTATAAGATAAGAAAATCAGCTTTACCAAACATAGGCAATGAGTCGGAAAACCAAAATTGGAAGATTTTGAGAAGCATCGTTAAGATGCTTGGAAAATTTGTCCAAAAGCTGCTCTATTAAATTAGTTAAAATATACTCCAAATGAACTCAAGTGGAATGATTTATATTAACTGAAATAAAATAACTCATAGAGATTCAACTGATTGATCTCGAATAATCTCAAAAAAAGATTCAAAATAATCATAAATAAACATGATCCATTTACAATTTAACTGCAAACATATTTGCCTAATCGCTATTGAAGTTTCCATGCAAAGTTATTTTTATTAATTTTGACTTTTCTTATTACCATCTCTAAAATCATATTAAATAATACCGAAGATAGTGGCTATTCATACCGTAATCCTCTCCTCAGTTTAATATCCTTGATGTTTTTTAGTACTTCTGTTTTGTTTAATATAATATTAAGCAACATTGCAATTAACGCTATTATTATCTCCGTTAATGCTAGATACATTTTATTTCTTTGTGTTATAATATTCAAAAGAAATACAAAAGAAAAAACAAGGATCAAAATTAAAATACAGTCTACAGAGTATAAATGTAAGAAAATCCGGCTAAGAGAAAAAAGGTAAAAACACCATGCAAATGTATAAAATAAAAAAAGAAGATAAGAGCGGATATGAGAGTAAAAAACCTACGTAGAGGAGTACAAATAATAAAATAGGCTGACAGTCAAAGGCGTGTGTAATTAAAAATTGTTTGTTCTTGGGTTCCTGGTAAACATTCTTCTAGTTTGTTACGCGTTTCCAGTCCTATGTTCCCAATAACATTTATTGCAGTTCGGCTAAAGCCAGTTAAATATATTTGAATAACATTTTAACTATTATTGCCAAAAAAGAAAATATAAACACATTTACACTCTTACATTTTTCCAATCTCTAAGAAAATTATATGGATAAACATAAAAATGACAGATTTAAAGATTAAGCTGAGTATATTATATAATATACCGTTTTTTTAAATATTTTACTCCTCTAATTTGTCTTCCAAAATTGACAAAAATAATGGCTTCAAATACTTAATAGTAATAAAACAATAGATCTTATAAAAATAACCATATTAAGCACCACATTTTACGATACATTTTGAAAATTACATATTAATTTTAACATATACTTTTGGTCGTTGAAAAACTTTTATACCGCTATCCAATTTTCGCAGTTCCTCCTCAATTTGCTGCTTTCTTTTCTTGACCCTTAAAGTATCACTTCTTACCGGCAACGAATTTAATTCTTGAACACGGTCTGCATAACTTTCTCGAAGAACTTTTAAAGTTTCTTTTCGTTCTGAGTCGGGAAGTAGAACGTGTCCTGTGGGGCACGTGTCATCATCATCCTTTCCTTTTTCTTTTTGTACTTGAAGATACTTCGGTAGTTGACCTTGTTGGTACGTTGGTGGAACATCAGCAGGTACTTTTTGACTAACCTGCCGAGTTGGTTTAGGTTTTAAGTTTAATATATTTTCTTTGATATAGTCTCTGCCTTTACTGTCTTCATTATCTCGGAAATCTCCTTCCGCAAGAGATTTATCTACTTTGGAAGTGGATGACTTTAAACTTGAGTACCTAATGACTCCTGTCTCGTACAATACACTAGGATCATCTGTATTTTCTGTTTGCACAGATCGATGAGAAAATTTAAACAGATTTTCTGGAGGTACCTCTCTTTTCTTTTCGCATTTTTTGATATCTGATTTTGCTTTAAGACTATATTCTAATTTTTGCTTACTTTTACTAACCTCGTTTGATTTTACCACTTCTTCATTTTGCTTTGCGATTTTCTTTGCAGCATCTCTTCTTGGAACCCATAGTGGAGCGTTCCGAAATTTATCACGTCTGCTAATAGATTCTCCCTGCACTTTCATAATTCCTTGTAATTGTCGTATACTGTGAATATTTTCTTTGATAAAATTTCTAGTGGGCTTTCTGTCCAGAATATTCTGTGTACCTCCAATATTCGTCATTTAATAAAATGTAGAGACCGCAAACAAAAACTTGTGCTAAAACTCGTTACAAAACATGTCCTTTTTAGTAAATCTAATTTGACAGTGACTTTCAAGTCATTGTATAGAGCAATATTTACCAGTTTTTAAGCTGTCGTTTAACTACGTTTTTGTTATTGACCTAAAATAAAAAACGTAAGTTTTTTATTTGCAAGATTTTAAAGCCATTGACAAAGTTTTGTCTAACTATGAATTGTTTAAGAACTAATGAGGTAACCAAATTAGTTATTTCTAATAACGTGTTTGTATATGCTTTGTTTTTTATTTAATTTCGTATATTATATTTTGTTTTAATCGCTCGTTCTAGGCCAAACCTATAAAATCTATTATAAGTTTAAAAAATGGCACTTGGTAATCAACGATTAATTATTTTTTTATTATTTGTCGTGAATTTATAATTTTTTTTGGTCATAAAATGTTTTAAGTTTTTCTTCAATCTGTATATAAAATATAAATATTATATAAGTATCTATAATTAAATATTTCTATATCAATTTTTATCACTATATCTTTTTATTACATTATCCTTGTGCTCTTATTGCGTTTCTGTTATACATTAGTATCATTATACAGAGTGGTCCTTAAGCAATCGTACAAAAAGAAACTGCAGATTCTACATTTTGACATATTACAGTTTAAGCTAAATTACTTTAATAAAATTCAGAGATATTAAGAAAGATACAGGGCGTTAAAGTGGAAATTTAAAATTTTATTTGTCGCTATAACTTTCATGTTTGTAAACATTTATGTACAAAAATTTACAACTATTAAATATAAAAAATTATAATTTGATGCATATTTTGATGTAGCTGATAGAGGGCGCCACATATGCCACATATGTGCCATACATATGCACTTAACTTTTTGCTCTTTAAGTTAGCGCTATCTGTGGTAAAAAATATTAAAGATACATTATTTTAACAAAAAAAAGGTGTACTTGTTAATAACTTCAGAACTTAACAGTTTTCGAGATAATCACATTTTACAAATCAACTGCATGATTCTGATTTAACGCAATTACTCCAGGCAGCGAAAGAAAAATAGACAATTTTGTTATAAAATACCTTTAATAAAGTTAATAGTTAACGAAATATTAAATAAAATAAATATATCAGCAGGATAATTAATAATAGGATATGACAAAATAACAGAATAATATGATTTTACATCCAATAATTTACGTTTTATATTAAATTAAAGTCATAATCAAAACATTTTATTTACAAACCAAATTAAAAAATAGTTAAATTTAATAACAGTTTTTATAAAAGTAACTGTTCGATTTATCTACCATTTTCTTTAATTCATTTGTCAATATATTCATTTGTCAATACAGTTTCTAAAGAAAATGCTGCAGTATACATTATAAGTATTATAAGTATAATAATAAGTATTATTTTTGTGATTTTTATGAATTATATAATTATATTATTATCTCACCACAAGACCAAGGAATATGACTACCACGAACAATCCAACGTACAGGAAAGTTGTATTTAAGTAGGTTCTCACTGCCCTATCTCTATAATGTGGTGATGTACGAGTACCATCTTGCATAAACCACATATTTCGCCGTAGGTTTGGTGACAATTCTTCCAATAAATCAATAAAATCATTTTATAAAAAATGTAAATAAATCTCACCATTCAAATTACAAGGTAATTCGCATGTACGTAAAAAATAATTATCAATGGTTCCAAACCATACGTTTATTTAAAATTCATGTTTAAAATGCATGTCGTGGTAAAGAAAATGGTGGACATATCGAACACTTACTTTAACTGTTTCTTAATTTGGTTTGTAAATAAAATGATTGATGTAAAATCCAATTATTCTGTTATTTTGTCAAATCCTATTATTAATTATCCTGCTAATATAATTATTTTATTTAATATTTCGTTAACTAATAACTTTATTAAATGTATTTTATACCAAAATTTAGAAGCATTGAGGGTTTTCTCTAATTTTCTTTGTCTGGAGTAATTAAATGATCCGACGTTAAATCAGAATTATGCAGTTGATTTTTAAAATGCGATTATCTCTAAAACTGTTGAGTTTTGAAGTTAATAACTAGTATACCTTTTTTCTGTAAAAATAATGTATCTTTATTATTTTTTATCACGAATGCCAGTTACCTGAAAAGCAAAAAAGTTAAGTGCAAATGTATGCCACAAATGCGGCATATGTGGCGCTCTCTATCAGCTACATCAAAGTATGCATCAAATTATAATTCCATATATTCAGTAGTACGCAGTTATAAATTTTTATACATAAATGTTTACAGACATTAAAGTTATAGCGAAAAATAAAATTTTAAATTTCCACTTTAACACCATGTATCTTTCTTAATAGCAACATTTTATTAAAGCTATTTGGCTTAAATCGTAATATTTTAAATCTTTTTGTACAATTACTTAAGGACCACCCTGTATAAATCATTATTTTCGAAACTGTTGTATACATAGTTATGAAGTTTTCTTATATTTTTATATCTATTTTTCTATATGCTAACTAGGTGGATTGATTATTATCTAACGTTTTAGTTAATTGTTAAAAATCACGTCTTCAATCTAAGGAGGATATAGGAAAATCTCTCGAATTCGCTCAAATCGAACAATATAATATGTATATTAGATCAAATAAGAATTCTCTAATTTTCAATACGACATATTTTTAGTCACCGCGATAGAATGGCGATAGGTAAATTACATATTCTTAATAATAAAATATGCATACGTTTATAACTAGAGATAATAAGAAGACAGGAATTACATAGCTGCAAAACTATCTGAGCTTTCTATTTAGGTATTAACATTGATAAGTATAAATAAACAATTCAGATGAATTAATAGTTAAGCAAACTAATTTTTATAGTTCAAGCTTTATCACCAAAAATCTAAGAGAGTTTATCTAAAAATATAACACTATTGTGTTAGTAGAATAGAAGAAATCAAAAGAATTATCTGTTATTACTTGTAGGACAAAATTCGTTGTAAGGAATTTGTCAAACTTTAAACTTTACGATGTAGTTGTGAGATTTTCTTTACTGATGACGTTTGTAATTGATTTTAATTTATCCAAATATTTAAGTAGGAGCTCTTGTTGCCGGTTCTTAATGACATTGCCTTGCCGATGGTATTACCTAAGAGCGTTAAGGAACCAGGGGGATATATGGAATGTATAGGTATACCAGGTAACAATAAGGTATAGGAATACTATGTAATAGGTAACAATAAGTTAGTATAGTTAACAAGTGTAGTATATACATATGTTCAATGTACATACATACACACGCACATATACACATACATACCTACATACACATACACATACATATATACACATATATACATATATACACACACATATATATATATATATATATATATATATATATATATATATATATATATATATATATATATACAGGGTGTCCAGAAACTCTCCTGATAAACGAAGACCGGAGATTCCCCAGATAATTATAAAACAATTCAACCCAATTCACCTAGTCCGAAAATGCTTTCTAAGGAAGCTAGAGCTCTTAAAAAGATGACTGCTTGTAATTAGTGTTCTTTTTAAATACTTCCAGAACGCTTCTATTTAGAAAGACAAAAACCGGTACGATTATTTATCCTTCAAATTTAAATTCATTCCATTAATTGCGAATTTAACGGTTATTTTAACGCATAACTTTTTTGTTTTTAACTTTTATGCATTCGTGATACTAGATTTTAAGGTATTCTAGTAATAAAAGGTACTCTTATTTTATTTTAGTAGAATACAATGATTTCGAGATAAATCGATTTGAAAATTTTCGTCAAAAGTTTTGTCGTCATAAAAGTTAAATTAATATTTTTTGTACTAGTTCGCTTTGAACTGTCAACAGAAGTAAAACTTACATTTTTTAACAAGGAAAAGACAGTTAAGATTTTATTTCACGTATAGGGAGCTTGCGCATCCGTTTATACGTATTTCAGCCCAATAGGCATCATCAGAACGGCTTTCGCAAGCGCTCTGAACGTGAAATAATTCTTCTCTGTCTTAGGAAGCAACTATAACATGGCTTCGTATAGACGCAATGTAGCGACATCTGATAATAAAATCGTAGACTAATTTTCGAAACCAAATTCAAGAATTCCGCTTTAATCTGTGCCTTCTAAGAATTGCAAGGCAAAAACAGACGTTGATAAAGGTGTTAAGAGAGACATGGGGAATCTAAAACTTGCATTCCACAACATATCTTTTCAACTAAGCAAAATTCTTAGCGAATTGGTTTCTAGTACTCGTACAGAGTATATCGAAATAACAAGGAAAAGACAGTTAAGATTTTATTTCACGTATAGGGAGCTTGCGCATCCGTTTATACGTATTTCAGCCCAATAGGCATCATCAGAACGGCTTTCGCAAGCGCTCTGAACGTGAAATAATTCTTCTCTGTCTTAGGAAGCAACTATAACATGGCTTCGTATAGACGCAATGTAGCGACATCTGATAATAAAATCGTAGACTAATTTTCGAAACCAAATTCAAGAATTCCGCTTTAATCTGTGCCTTCTAAGAATTGCAAGGCAAAAACAGACGTTGATAAAGGTGTTAAGAGAGACATGGGGAATCTAAAACTTGCATTCCACAACATATCTTTTCAACTAAGCAAAATTCTTAGCGAATTGGTTTCTAGTACTCGTACAGAGTATATCGAAATAACAAGGAAAAGACAGTTAAGATTTTATTTCACGTATAGGGAGCTTGCGCATCCGTTTATACGTATTTCAGCCCAATAGGCATCATCAGAACGGCTTTCGCAAGCGCTCTGAACGTGAAATAATTCTTCTCTGTCTTAGGAAGCAACTATAACATGGCTTCGTATAGACGCAATGTAGCGACATCTGATAATAAAATCGTAGCCGTTCTGATGATGCCTATTGGGCTGAAATACGTATAAACGGATGCGCAAGCTCCCTATACGTGAAATAAAATCTTAACTGTCTTTTCCTTGTTATTTCGATATACTCTGTACGAGTACTAGAAACCAATTCGCTAAGAATTTTGCTTAGTTGAAAAGATATGTTGTGGAATGCAAGTTTTAGATTCCCCATGTCTCTCTTAACACCTTTATCAACGTCTGTTTTTGCCTTGCAATTCTTAGAAGGCACAGATTAAAGCGGAATTCTTGAATTTGGTTTCGAAAATTAGTCTACGATTTTATTATCAGATGTCGCTACATTGCGTCTATACGAAGCCATGTTATAGTTGCTTCCTAAGACAGAGAAGAATTATTTCACGTTCAGAGCGCTTGCGAAAGCCGTTCTGATGATGCCTATTGGGCTGAAATACGTATAAACGGATGCGCAAGCTCCCTATACGTGAAATAAAATCTTAACTGTCTTTTCCTTGTTATTTCGATATACTCTGTACGAGTACTAGAAACCAATTCGCTAAGAATTTTGCTTAGTTGAAAAGATATGTTGTGGAATGCAAGTTTTAGATTCCCCATGTCTCTCTTAACACCTTTATCAACGTCTGTTTTTGCCTTGCAATTCTTAGAAGGCACAGATTAAAGCGGAATTCTTGAATTTGGTTTCGAAAATTAGTCTACGATTTTATTATCAGATGTCGCTACATTGCGTCTATACGAAGCTATGTTATAGTTGCTTCCTAAGACAGAGAAGAATTATTTCACGTTCAGAGCGCTTGCGAAAGCCGTTCTGATGATGCCTATTGGGCTGAAATACGTATAAACGGATGCGCAAGCTCCCTATACGTGAAATAAAATCTTAACTGTCTTTTCCTTGTTATTTCGATATACTCTGTACGAGTACTAGAAACCAATTCGCTAAGAATTTTGCTTAGTTGAAAAGATATGTTGTGGAATGCAAGTTTTAGATTCCCCATGTCTCTCTTAACACCTTTATCAACGTCTGTTTTTGCCTTGCAATTCTTAGAAGGCACAGATTAAAGCGGAATTCTTGAATTTGGTTTCGAAAATTAGTCTACGATTTTATTATCAGATGTCGCTACATTGCGTCTATACGAAGCCATGTTATAGTTGCTTCCTAAGACAGAGAAGAATTATTTCACGTTCAGAGCGCTTGCGAAAGCCGTTCTGATGATGCCTATTGGGCTGAAATACGTATAAACGGATGCGCAAGCTCCCTATACGTGAAATAAAATCTTAACTGTCTTTTCCTTGTTATTTCGATATACTCTGTACGAGTACTAGAAACCAATTCGCTAAGAATTTTGCTTAGTTGAAAAGATATGTTGTGGAATGCAAGTTTTAGATTCCCCATGTCTCTCTTAACACCTTTATCAACGTCTGTTTTTGCCTTGCAATTCTTAGAAGGCACAGATTAAAGCGGAATTCTTGAATTTGGTTTCGAAAATTAGTCTACGATTTTATTATCAGATGTCGCTACATTGCGTCTATACGAAGCCATGTTATAGTTGCTTCCTAAGACAGAGAAGAATTATTTCACGTTCAGAGCGCTTGCGAAAGCCGTTCTGATGATGCCTATTGGGATGAAATACGTATAAACGGATGCGCAAGCTCCCTATACGTGAAATAAAATCTTAACTGTCTTTTCCTTGTTATTTCGATATACTCTGTACGAGTACTAGAAACCAATTCGCTAAGAATTTTGCTTAGTTGAAAAGATATGTTGTGGAATGCAAGTTTTAGATTCCCCATGTCTCTCTTAACACCTTTATCAACGTCTGTTTTTGCCTTGCAATTCTTAGAAGGCACAGATTAAAGCGGAATTCTTGAATTTGGTTTCGAAAATTAGTCTACGATTTTATTATCAGATGTCGCTACATTGCGTCTATACGAAGCCATGTTATAGTTGCTTCCTAAGACAGAGAAGAATTATTTCACGTTCAGAGCGCTTGCGAAAGCCGTTCTGATGATGCCTATTGGGCTGAAATACGTATAAACGGATGCGCAAGCTCCCTATACGTGAAATAAAATCTTAACTGTCTTTTCCTTGTTATTTCGATATACTCTGTACGAGTACTAGAAACCAATTCGCTAAGAATTTTGCTTAGTTGAAAAGATATGTTGTGGAATGCAAGTTTTAGATTCCCCATGTCTCTCTTAACACCTTTATCAACGTCTGTTTTTGCCTTGCAATTCTTAGAAGGCACAGATTAAAGCGGAATTCTTGAATTTGGTTTCGAAAATTAGTCTACGATTTTATTATCAGATGTCGCTACATTGCGTCTATACGAAGCCATGTTATAGTTGCTTCCTAAGACAGAGAAGAATTATTTCACGTTCAGAGCGCTTGCGAAAGCCGTTCTGATGATGCCTATTGGGCTGAAATACGTATAAACGGATGCGCAAGCTCCCTATACGTGAAATAAAATCTTAACTGTCTTTTCCTTGTTATTTCGATATACTCTGTACGAGTACTAGAAACCAATTCGCTAAGAATTTTGCTTAGTTGAAAAGATATGTTGTGGAATGCAAGTTTTAGATTCCCCATGTCTCTCTTAACACCTTTATCAACGTCTGTTTTTGCCTTGCAATTCTTAGAAGGCACAGATTAAAGCGGAATTCTTGAATTTGGTTTCGAAAATTAGTCTACGATTTTATTATCAGATGTCGCTACATTGCGTCTATACGAAGCCATGTTATAGTTGCTTCCTAAGACAGAGAAGAATTATTTCACGTTCAGAGCGCTTGCGAAAGCCGTTCTGATGATGCCTATTGGGCTGAAATACGTATAAACGGATGCGCAAGCTCCCTATACGTGAAATAAAATCTTAACTGTCTTTTCCTTGTTATTTCGATATACTCTGTACGAGTACTAGAAACCAATTCGCTAAGAATTTTGCTTAGTTGAAAAGATATGTTGTGGAATGCAAGTTTTAGATTCCCCATGTCTCTCTTAACACCTTTATCAACGTCTGTTTTTGCCTTGCAATTCTTAGAAGGCACAGATTAAAGCGGAATTCTTGAATTTGGTTTCGAAAATTAGTCTACGATTTTATTATCAGATGTCGCTACATTGCGTCTATACGAAGCCATGTTATAGTTGCTTCCTAAGACAGAGAAGAATTATTTCACGTTCAGAGCGCTTGCGAAAGCCGTTCTGATGATGCCTATTGGGCTGAAATACGTATAAACGGATGCGCAAGCTCCCTATACGTGAAATAAAATCTTAACTGTCTTTTCCTTGTTATTTCGATATACTCTGTACGAGTACTAGAAACCAATTCGCTAAGAATTTTGCTTAGTTGAAAAGATATGTTGTGGAATGCAAGTTTTAGATTCCCCATGTCTCTCTTAACACCTTTATCAACGTCTGTTTTTGCCTTGCAATTCTTAGAAGGCACAGATTAAAGCGGAATTCTTGAATTTGGTTTCGAAAATTAGTCTACGATTTTATTATCAGATGTCGCTACATTGCGTCTATACGAAGCCATGTTATAGTTGCTTCCTAAGACAGAGAAGAATTATTTCACGTTCAGAGCGCTTGCGAAAGCCGTTCTGATGATGCCTATTGGGCTGAAATACGTATAAACGGATGCGCAAGCTCCCTATACGTGAAATAAAATCTTAACTGTCTTTTCCTTGTTATTTCGATATACTCTGTACGAGTACTAGAAACCAATTCGCTAAGAATTTTGCTTAGTTGAAAAGATATGTTGTGGAATGCAAGTTTTAGATTCCCCATGTCTCTCTTAACACCTTTATCAACGTCTGTTTTTGCCTTGCAATTCTTAGAAGGCACAGATTAAAGCGGAATTCTTGAATTTGGTTTCGAAAATTAGTCTACGATTTTATTATCAGATGTCGCTACATTGCGTCTATACGAAGCCATGTTATAGTTGCTTCCTAAGACAGAGAAGAATTATTTCACGTTCAGAGCGCTTGCGAAAGCCGTTCTGATGATGCCTATTGGGCTGAAATACGTATAAACGGATGCGCAAGCTCCCTATACGTGAAATAAAATCTTAACTGTCTTTTCCTTGTTATTTCGATATACTCTGTACGAGTACTAGAAACCAATTCGCTAAGAATTTTGCTTAGTTGAAAAGATATGTTGTGGAATGCAAGTTTTAGATTCCCCATGTCTCTCTTAACACCTTTATCAACGTCTGTTTTTGCCCTGCAATTCTTAGAAGGCACAGATTAAAGCGGAATTCTTGAATTTGGTTTCGAAAATTAGTCTACGATTTTATTATCAGATGTCGCTACATTGCGTCTATACGAAGCCATGTTATAGTTGCTTCCTAAGACAGAGAAGAATTATTTCACGTTCAGAGCGCTTGCGAAAGCCGTTCTGATGATGCCTATTGGGCGAAATACGTATAAACGGATGCGCAAGCTCCCTATACGTGAAATAAAATCTTAACTGTCTTTTCCTTGTTATTTCGATATACTCTGTACGAGTACTAGAAACCAATTCGCTAAGAATTTTGCTTAGTTGAAAAGATATGTTGTGGAATGCAAGTTTTAGATTCCCAATGTCTCTCTTAACACCTTTATCAACGTCTGTTTTTGCCTTGCAATTCTTAGAAGGCACAGATTAAAGCGGAATTCTTGAATTTGGTTTCGAAAATTAGTCTACGATTTTATTATCAGATGTCGCTACATTGCGTCTATACGAAGCCATGTTATAGTTGCTTCCTAAGACAGAGAAGAATTATTTCACGTTCAGAGCGCTTGCGAAAGCCGTTCTGATGATGCCTATTGGGCTGAAATACGTATAAACGGATGCGCAAGCTCCCTATACGTGAAATAAAATCTTAACTGTCTTTTCCTTGTTATTTCGATATACTCTGTACGAGTACTAGAAACCAATTCGCTAAGAATTTTGCTTAGTTGAAAAGATATGTTGTGGAATGCAAGTTTTAGATTCCCCATGTCTCTCTTAACACCTTTATCAACGTCTGTTTTTGCCTTGCAATTCTTAGAAGGCACAGATTAAAGCGGAATTCTTGAATTTGGTTTCGAAAATTAGTCTACGATTTTATTATCAGATGTCGCTACATTGCGTCTATACGAAGCCATGTTATAGTTGCTTCCTAAGACAGAGAAGAATTATTTCACGTTCAGAGCGCTTGCGAAAGCCGTTCTGATGATGCCTATTGGGCTGAAATACGTATAAACGGATGCGCAAGCTCCCTATACGTGAAATAAAATCTTAACTGTCTTTTCCTTGTTATTTCGATATACTCTGTACGAGTACTAGAAACCAATTCGCTAAGAATTTTGCTTAGTTGAAAAGATATGTTGTGGAATGCAAGTTTTAGATTCCCCATGTCTCTCTTAACACCTTTATCAACGTCTGTTTTTGCCTTGCAATTCTTAGAAGGCACAGATTAAAGCGGAATTCTTGAATTTGGTTTCGAAAATTAGTCTACGATTTTATTATCAGATGTCGCTACATTGCGTCTATACGAAGCCATGTTATAGTTGCTTCCTAAGACAGAGAAGAATTATTTCACGTTCAGAGCGCTTGCGAAAGCCGTTCTGATGATGCCTATTGGGCTGAAATACGTATAAACGGATGCGCAAGCTCCCTATACGTGAAATAAAATCTTAACTGTCTTTTCCTTGTTATTTCGATATACTCTGTACGAGTACTAGAAACCAATTCGCTAAGAATTTTGCTTAGTTGAAAAGATATGTTGTGGAATGCAAGTTTTAGATTCCCCATGTCTCTCTTAACACCTTTATCAACGTCTGTTTTTGCCTTGCAATTCTTAGAAGGCACAGATTAAAGCGGAATTCTTGAATTTTGTTTCGAAAATTAGTTTACATTTTTTAATTTGCTAAATTGTTGTCAGTGACATAATAATAATGTAATAGTAGCACATGAAGATGTTATTTTACTTATATTGGAAGTTAAATGGAAGGAAAATTTAAAAATTAGCGTTCGAAGACTATCTGCCATAATGGCAGATAGTCTTCGAACATTACATAATGATTATGTTTTGTTTATGTTTTGTTTTGTTTTGTAATTGTCTATCATTACATAATGATATAATAGTAGCACATGAAGATGTTATTTTACTTATATTGGAAGTTAAATGAAAGGAAAATTTAAAAATTAGCGTTCAAAGACTATCTGCCATGTAATCCACAATTTTAAAATCTTCCGCAGGAAATATCTTAATTAACCATAAATTCATATCCCTTTCATTTTACAAAGATACCAGTACTGCTACAGGGAGATTTTCCTGCATTTGCAAAAATGAAATTTTTAATGTACATTAAGTAATGCATATTATTATTTGTGCTGTAACAAGAATGAGTAATGTAACAAGAAATTTGACTGTAACAAATATTGATGAAAGAGTGAAATGTAACAAAAATGTGCAGTGTAGAAATAGGGTAAACTCTAAAATGTACCTTTATACACCAACGAACTAATATGTGGAATAACAGAAGATGGAAGAGATTAGATAGAAATAAATTATGTAAAAGAAATAAATAAAGGGTATATATGAATTTTAAAATATAATAAAATTAATGCTGGCTAGCGACTATGCAGGAAAATGACCACTCGACACTCAAAGAGGGATTCGGCCAATTTGCATGCCCTACAGAGACCGGAAGATATAAGAACTAATGACAAGAAAACCACCAAGAAATAAACAGATGAAAGATAAAGTTGCTCTACTGAATGTTTGGACGCCAGGAAGTTAAATGTTTTCTTCCGAGATATCTTGTATTGCTGAAATATGAAAGGTAGGTACTAATTGAAATATTGAATTATTTTAACCCAACTTTAATAAATACCAATTTTATGTACAGACTCTTTTAAACACTTATATATGACCCATCACCTCTTATATACAATTAACTTATCTATATTTACAGTAAAATCCCAGAATATAATGATAAACAATTTCCCCCTAACGTACCTATTAATGTTAAATTTTGACAGAGGTTATACTCAATAATTATGTATAAATAATATAAAATAAAATATAAGAAAATATAAATATAAAATACTACTCACTAATATAATAGTTTAGTTTTCGTTTAATAAATGTTTAAGTTTGAAATGAAATGAAATGAAACTCTCGGGATATGTGTGCACACGATAACCTGATGAAGAGAGATTCAAGGGAGAGTCAAAATCTCATCCCTTGGTAGACAATAAATAATTTAATTAAATTGTACTGACTATTGTTTTAGGAAAAGTAAATGTAATTATTATTAATGATATAAAAGTTAAAACCTTGAAGAGGACGTAATGTTATTAAAGATATTTAAACAAGAAACAAAAAGATAAAACTAAGTTCTTCCTGCCGGTTTCCGTAGGTTTCCCTGGAAGGTCCTCTGGTGAAGAACTAGTTGCAGGTGGGTAAATTTACTCCAAACCTGGATTCCATATAAAAAAAAGAGGTACTTTAAACCAAGTCCATTAAATTCTTCTTCATAAAACCCATAAACTTAAAATTCCTCTTCCCCTTGTCTTAATAAATTCTCCATAAAAAAAATAAGTATTCTTCCCTGACTTGCACTGGAATCCGTAAGTAGGCTAAAAAAACAGTTGTGTTACTCCAAGTCCTTTGTTCATACAAGAAAGTAAAGAAAACCCAAGAAAGGTCAACAAGTTGCTTTAAATTGAAATAAAAACTATATTGTTTTTCTGTAAAAAATAACCTTGGGATGGTATGACAATGTTTTATAGGATATATTAAATAGATAGGTTTTCAGAAAGCATGGTCTATATATATTATAGAATAGAAAAAAAAGAAATATTAGCCGGTTTAAACGGTATGGAATTGAAATAGATACTTGTTGGTTTTCATCTTTGGAAAGAAATAAAGTTTGAGATAATGATAAAATCTAATACTTGTAATATGTTTAGGTATTAATGAAATAAGTGAAATAGGACATATATAAGATAAAATAGATAGATAGATAGATAAGAATATATATCGAGAGAGGATTAAAATAGATTTGAATTTCACTAACAATGGCGGATGATATGACATGTTTTTACACAGAATTTATTTATAACTTTAAGCTTACCGGCTGAGGTGGTCCAAAATTAAAGTACTTTCACACAAAAAACAACTAAATAACAAATGGCTTCTTCCAACACAACAGCTTTTCCAAAAAATAAAAAATAAACTTAAACCCAATTCATGAAAATGGCACCTACAGCCGCCTTGAACAAACGATGTTAACTCGACGAGATTCCAGCAACAAGTGGCGATCTGACGGTACTACGGCTGTCACGACGATGTACTTTCAGAGTCTTAGACAGAGGGCGGGATTTAATGCCAACTTTCGAAAATAAAATTTACTGGAGTTTTAAATATTTGGTTTAAGAATATTTCAAAAATGAATTTAATTTATAATTAAATTAAAGGATTCCAGTGACAAAAAGGTAAATGGTTCTTTAAGTTACAGTGCGTTGGTGAAAATCCCCAGGTTGTTCAAAAATTTAAGCATCAGCAAAGGTTCAATATAAACGTCTGGATAGGAGTAGTTGACGATTATTTACTTGGACCCGTGAAGTTGCCTGTTTGTTTAAATGGTGCTGATTATTTACATTTCCTGCAAAATGTTTTACCTGATTTGTTAAATGATGTGTCCTTTAATATTTAGCAAAACTTATGGTTTCTACATGACGACTGTACTGCGAACTTTAGCTGGAATGTTCGACACTTTCTTGATAATAACTAAGAAGACCACTGGATTGGAACAGGTGGTCCAGCTGCTTCGCCAGCAAGATCGCCGGATTTGAATCCTTGCGATTATTGTATTTGATGATATATATAAAAGCGTTTTGTTTATTCCATTTCGATACAAAATTGTGCACAACTTTGGCTAAGAATACAAGCTGCTTGCAACCGATTTAGAAATAACTTTGGAATTTTTCAAAAATTCCAAAGCAAAATTCTTTAAGCAAAACAAAAAATTTATGCATAGAGACTAATGGTCATCACTATCTAACTTTGATAATTGTTCTTTTGGTGTTACTCGTAGTTTCGTTCCATCGTTTTTGTTTCAAATTGACTATTTTAAGTTTTAAAATTGTTTTAATTGTGCCTTGTCTATCTGTGCCTCCCATTCTGCTTGTCATGTTTTTAGTAATTGTTCTCTAATGGTGGCTCTGACTTAGTACTAAGTTAGTACTCGTCACTTTTAATAAGGGCTTTCACTGGGCTCTGGTTATCATGTCTCTGTACTTATTTTATTTAGTACATCTGTCCAAATGGGGGTTCCATATAGGTGGTCAACTGTACCACTTGCAGGTACATTCTTCGTTTTTGACTGCTTGGGCCTCCTATATTCAGCATGATCCTTTGTAGGGCGACCGTTATTTCTTTCGCCCTCTGGACTACATTTGTACGTAACCTAAGGCATGTGTAGATGTATATCCCTAGGTATTTGGCACAGTTTGTAGGCATTATCATAGTACTACCAAATTGAAAAGTCAACTCGGGTCTACGTCGTAGACCTATTAATATGACCATTTTCGTTTGACTTTCGTTTGATCAGTTTGACCAGTTCAGATCAGTCGTGACTAGTATCGCCAGGTCATCTACGTCTGCAATAGCTAGAGTATCTCTGCCATAGTTGATTTCTAGTACCCCGTTATATAATATATTCCAGACTGTTGGACCTAATACGGAACCTTGCGGTACGCCGGCTGTTAACTTCTATTCTGTATTTTTTGCCACTGTAACGTATCTTTTAGTAAGATACCTTTTAATAATATTAATGAGATATCCTTACACTCGTGCTGATTCCAGTTTTCTTATTGTATGTGCCCAGTTCGCAGAGGGAAGGGCTTTCTTCACATCAAACATAACCAGTATGACCCATATTTTTCTTGTGTTCTTTACAGTATTAGTTAAACTTTTTGCCGCGTCTATTGCTGACTTAGCTTTTCTAAATCCGTATTGTCCGTTGGAGATAGTCTTTCTTTCACTTAATTCATCTTCTAAGCAATGAAAACCTGGTCGTCTGCAAATAAAAGAGCGTAGATTTACCTGATCTCAATTTGAGTTCCCATAGGTTCGCATTTCATTGTGCATTGCTTCAGTAAAATATCAATTTATATTTTGAGAACTTTAAACTCAGCAGACGCAGGGAGTTAACACAAACTAGTACTAGCAAAGATAAGAATAAAAATAACACCAAAACATTTTCTACAGGAAATCACCTAGGAAAACTCAATGTAGAATCACTGTGGAACGACTCTATCAAAGAAATGTACCAAAAGAGGCTAGCACAGAAGCTACAGCTGAAACAAATATACGACATCGAAGATAAAAATGCAAGCTGGGAGAAAATTAAAAACAACTTTGAAGAAGCAGCAACAGAAGCTCTAGGAAAACGCAAAGTCATACTGAACAAAAGAAACCTCAACAATACACCATGGTTCAGAGATAAAAGAAATAAAAGAGAAATGTAACGAGAAACGAGAGGCTTACACGAAGTACAAAACATTAAATACCCCAGAATTCCGACACACCTATAAAAGAATACGAAATGAAACAAAACTGTTGGTGAGAAAACAAAAAATGAACACTGGGAACAGTTTACAACAAAGGTGGAAAACGACTTCTACGGTACACAAAAACAAATATGGAGATTTATAAGTAACCAACGAAAAAAAAAATGGCAGAATTGAAAGAATACAATAACATACCAGCAAACGAATGGGAAAGATGTCTGACGGAACTATTTAAAGGAAAGGAAAATAATAATCAACACAATAACGTTTCTGAATTAAGACACGAAGTAGAAATCGGTTTTCAGGAAGTAGAAATATTCATAAATTCACTAAAAAATAGAAAATCACCAGGACAAGATGGAATAACCAGCGAGCTTCTAAAACACGAAGAAGAAAGTATAACCCTAGATATGATAAAACTTATACAAAAATTAATATTGTAATGCGACATACCAATCGCATGTAGAAACAGCATAATGATACCAATATTCAAAAAGGGAGATAAAGAGGACCCCAACAATTATAGAGATATAAATCTACTAAACACCGTACTTAAGCTAACCACAAAAGTCCTAACCAACAAAATCAATAACCTAACAACTTTATCAAATGAACAACAAAGATTCAGATCCGGAAGATCCTGCGAAGACTCCGTATTTGTACTAAAATAAATCACATAAAAGGCTATCGAGTACAATAAACCAGCATATCTGTGTTTAGAGACCTAAAAAAGGCTTTCGATCGCATCTAAGATGAAGACGTCTTACACCTACTGTATAACAGAAACATACCAATCAATAGTATACAAACCATTGAAAACATCTACTTCTATAATCGAATACAGACAAAGATAAATAGAAAACTAACACAGTGTATACCAGTACAAAGCGGAGTCAGACAGGGTGACTCGTTAAGTTCACTACTCTTTAATATAATAATGGACGAAGTAATACAAACAGTACGATAAGGTCATGGCTACAGAATGGGCAACAAAGCAAATATTATGTTATGCAGACGACGCCGCATTAATCACCGTGATGGAAGACGAGCTCCAAAGATTAACACATATCTTCAATACAACAGCCAAGAAATACAATATGATAATATCAGCAGAAAAAACCAAATGTATGACAACATTCAAATATCCACTAAGATGTAAAATCGAAATGAATGAGAAAATAATAAAGCAGGAAACAAGGTTTAGATATCTGGGAATAGATATAACTAGCTACCTTGAAGAGGAAGTACGACAACAAAGCTTAAAAGCAAGTAAAGCGGCGGGATCTCTTAAGAATCTGGAAGAACAAACACCTAAGAGAAGACACAAAAACAAGAATCTATAAAGCAGCAATTAGACCTTTATTAAAATACGGAGACGACTACTAAAAACAACAAAGATGGAAATACTCCAGCGTATATCCGGAAAAAATCTGTTGAATAGGGAGAGAAGCGAAAACATAAGAAGAGCCATGCAATATAGAAGACATAAATGGATGGGAAACAATACAGAAACAGGAGTGGAACGAACACATTAGTAGAATGGCAGAGGATAGGATAGTACGAATAGCACGAGATAAGTCACCAAATGGATAAAGAAGTATTAGCAGACCAAGAAAAAGAGTGTGCGACAATTTAAACAATTTAGGGGGCTGATATTAAAGAAGAAACAGGCTTTAAAGCCTACATACAAGAAGGAAGAAGAAGAAGAAGATATTTTGAAAATAGTTGTGATGTGCAGTAACCCTGTATTAGCCCTTTGTTAACTGAAAACATTTCTGACCAGCGGTTCCGTGTTCTTACATAGCTAAAGTTGCCATTATAGAATTCTTTAACAGCGTTTAAATAAATTAGTAACATACTTTGATATCTCATGGAAAACAAAATTTATTCAGGAATACACATAATAAGCTTCTTTCAGGTCAATAAATACTAATTGAAAAATACTAATGTGTTTTTGTACAAACTTATGACAAATAAATGAATGGGAAAAAAAGTATTTTTGAACTGTGTAAAATATTTAATTAGCTAATTAATCGCTAATTCGCTTTTGGCTGAAAGCGCTTAGCTAGGAATTTAATTAATTAATTATTATTAATTAATTAATTTTTTTTTAAAGTAAAGAAATTTAAAAAGTTATTCGAAAAAAAAAACACCTAAAAGAAAGCACATTAGACTACACAAAAAACACATTAAAAAATTTGTTCATGGTATGGGTAAAAGTACCCAACCATCAGGATGGAATTGAAGCGACAGAATGAGCAGGATTAAATGCTGGCCTTTAAATAAAAAAAAAATGACATGTTTCATGCATATGAAATTAAGATTATTTAAACCTCTAAAAATTTTTTGTCAAATCGAAATTTAAAATGAAATGGGACATTCCCTATTTCTTTTTTAATTTCGTTAACTTATATTGACTGCTGCACATAACTAAATTGCGTTTTCGATTAGAATTCGTCAAAATTCTTGCTTGCAATGGTTGGTACAAAGTTGGAACGATTTTGTTCCGTATATTATTTGAAATTTCTTGTCAGTTTCTGGTTGGTATTTTTTAATTGTTATAATTGTTTGATTTTTATAAAGCTTCTGTTCTGAAACTGTTTTCTTGAGGAACGTTGCGGCTAAAATTCAAAAAATTCTAAAATAAAATTACAAAATGATTGTTTTTAATTTTATTTAAGATTTTCTGAAAAAAACTATTGGATTGGAAATCGAAACGTCAAAAAGAATGTAAACTGCAATTCTCAGTAGTAATATCCCTAGGACATTGATAACAGACGAGATAATTTCATGACAATCGAAAGCTCGTTCCTTGCTCGCTCAGCCTTCGGCTTCGTGCTGTTACCAAGCAACGAGCTTGAGAAATTTGTCATGAAATTATGAGGCATTCATCAATGTCCGAGGGATATTCGGCGGATAATTTTTCGAAAAAAAAAATCATAACTCAACATAACAAAACATTTATTTATTAAAAGTACAGTTAGTGAAAGTACAATTATTAAAATTTAAGTTAACATTAGATTCGTTGCTGTTCTCTACTATAGAAGATCTATTACCACGCATAATATTTATAATATTTGTATTTATAACATTCTCATTGCCGAAACGTGACATTTTGAAATTTATTTGGATGAAGTTGTCAAACTCGATCGTGTTGTCATAGGGATTGAAAATTGCACTGAATGCAATTATCAGTCTAATGTTGACATGATTGGGTGAAATTGTTCCACATGACACAAAATGTCATGTGTGTTCAGGTATGTGAATATAATTTGATATTACAGTGAAATAAAATTGAGTTTAAACAAACAAAATCTAACAGAATGGCAAGATTAAATAGTTTTTTAACAAATATGGGCATGTATTATTAATAAAAAATATATTTCTTAGTTTTAAATCGAAACGTGTTGTCTTATTATTCTAACAATTGCTTAAGAGCCACATTTTCTCATATGAACACACTTCCTAAATCTACCCTACTTTCTCCTAGAATTTTGATGAGTTGAAAGAAAACAAAATTTTCCTTTCGAAGTGAAACTGCTTATCTGAAAATTCTTGAAACTGCGAGTCGTGGATGGTGAAGAGGTGACGGAAGTACGACAGAGACATCTCCATTTCCTTTACAGGCACTCCACTATTAATTTACATGAAGAAGTAGTTTTGGAGGCATAATCGAGTGCCTACCCTGTCTTTCAACGTTTTACATCAAATGCTTTCTTACGCATCTGCATTTGAATAGAATTTGAATCGCGTTCTTTTCTGTTTCGTTTCTAGTAAATTACTTAAAAAAAAATACATTTCCAAGATACAAAAAATGTGATGTTTTACTAAATGAAGTCATAGATTTCAGGAAGACAGAATACGTAACTTATATATATATATATATATATATATATATATATATATATATATATATATATATATATATATATATATATATATATATATGTTAGATCACTAATCACGTATTTGACTTTTTAAAAAAAGAACTTTATTTGTTACAAATTAAATATTAAATAATAGTACAAAATTAAATTAATTTAAAATGACTACAATAACTGGACTGGTCGAAGTTGCAGCTAAGAGTGATTCCGGCATCTGAGAATGGTAATTTATAGGTTTGGTATGAAGTGCTGAATTGCTGTTCCCATGAATGTTGGCCAACGGTTCGTACAAAGTTCTAATGCGTGCTCAGCGGTTTCTATGGGAATGGGATGATGAAATCTGAAGTCGGCGAACTTAAGCTAGTTCAAGGTTAATATTTTCTCATATAACAGCTCCCCTTATTAGTGAAAAGTCAATGCCATTGCTTTGACTTTTACAGAGTAATTGGTGTTTCTGCTTCGCTTTCCTGTTGGACATTGGGTCTTCTTCTGAAGGAGGTTAAGCTTTGAAGTTTCTGTCTAATGGAATTTCTGCGTGGTAGTGGAGTTGGAGGCTGATCCTGGGACAAGGAGATTGCAATTTTTGGGAATATTTTGGTTCGGTATTTGCAGAAAAGGTATAAGATAACTAGGATAATAATCAGGGATAAGGTTGATATAGTGAATAAGGGTAGATGTTCCTCAATGAATGATTGGCTCATAATATGGTCCAGTTCTTCTGAATATTGGTCCAATTTGTGTTGTGCAATATTTAAGTCATCTACGTTGATTTTACTGAGTTTTAGTGGTTTCAATTTTGATAGGTGACTCTTTGTCTCAAAATGGTCACAGCATCTGTAGGGTACGTTAACTGGGTGACTTCTATACGTGATATTTGTATATTTCTCAATTTGGTCTCTAGCATGAATTCTGGTACTGCCAATGAATGCAATACATTCGGGAATTAATCTTAAGATTGAATTTGTTTTTATTATTTGTGTAGTGACGTCTTTCCTTGCACATTTGATTGTTACTGGTAATGGATCGGAAATGGTTAGTAACCATAAATTTCGGTCAATTTCTTGTACATTGTAACCTTGTGCCAAAAGCATGGACATCTGGCAAGTTTTTGGTAAGTTGCTGAGAGGTTTCAAAAGCTGAGCTTCACATATAGCATCTGTGTCTATGGGATACGGAAGAATGTCTGTACACATTCTTTGGTTTTGACTGATTTGTTTGCATTTTTCGGTGTCCATGGGTAAAACATATGAAATTGAATCATCATCTCGCGCTATGTATTTATGAACAGTTGAAAGTAAATGATAAAAACCAGTTTGATTATCTAATATTGGTATTGAATATAATTGATACAAGGTGAATATTTCGGGATCAACTAACGGAATTTCGAGAACGAAAACAATTTTTGAATCAAGCTGATAAGCTTGCAGTTTTATTATGTCAATATACTGAGCTATATTTGACATATAAGTGGGTAGAGGCAATACGTTATTTTGTAATGACTGTGAGATTTCTTTTAATGCGTCCATTAAGTCTATGGGCGAAATAATAGAACTATGTAGAATTTGCAGGCGAGAGAATGTGATAGAATTTAGTATATCATTTAAATAATTTTCTAAAAATACGTAGCTTTCCATTAAGGACTCACATAAATCTAGTATTTGTAATTGTGCTTGGTAAAAGGAGATGTCATTATTAATGTCCAGAAGTGTAGTCTCGATAGTTTTTAAGTCTTTGTTAAAAGTTTCTTCGTCTATTTGCAATTTTTGAAGTGTAGTGTTGAAAGTTCTTATAACTGAAGTGGTAACAGATATTTGATTTTTTAGGAGATTTTCAATTTGAGTTTCATCGGAATTTATCTTATTTATACATTTATTAAAGTATTCGCCATCAGAGGCGTCTAAATTTCCAGTAATAGATTTCCAGATTGTTTCAATACCATTTACTAAACCGCGTTTTAGGCGTTTATTATAAGGTACTGTGTCAGAGGTTATTTCTTTATATTTTAAATTAACGGAGTTTGAGATTTGTTTTAGCAGACTAACATGTGTCTGTACTTCGGCTTGAAAGGCAAGTTTTCTCGGTGTGTCCACGTTAATAAATTTTTCTAATAGGTTTTCCAAAATTCTGTCATTGTTGGATATTGTAGTTTTGATAGGGAATAATTCTTTGTAAACAAGTAAAGTCCATTTGTCGTTAGATATTCGTATAGTTCCTTTTTCATGAAAAAATATTCCAATTGTGTTATTAATTGGAGTGAGGAGAATTTGGGATTGGGCGATAGAAAGGAGTCCATAGAATCTGTAAAGGAAAATTATTCAAAATAAGGTTTCAGTCTGTCAAAATTTACTTTAGGGGTTTGGTTAGTTTTGGGGTTAAGGATAATTGCGGAATTTGTAAAAACTTCTTGAATTTCGAAAGGTCCATTAAAAAGATTATCCGATTTTGATTTAATTTGGGATTCTTTTACGTAAACTTTGTCACCAATTTTAAAATTAGGTCTTAGTTCTGAAATATTCTCGTCAAATCTTACTTTCGCCTTTTCTTTCTGTCTTTCTGTTTTTGCTCTGGCTACTTTGTAAAAATATTCCATGCGATTATTCAGGACACATATTAAGAAATAATAAATATAGTCTTCTGCAGGTCATCATGCAGGGTAGAGTCGATGGCAAAAAGGGAATAGGTAGAAAGAGGAAGTCATGGCTGCGAAATATTCGAGACTGGACAAACATGACTGTAGACGAATTATTCCACGTTCCAAAAGATAGAGAAGCCTTTAAAAATGTGGTCGCCAACCTCCGTTAATGGGGACGGCATAGGAAGAAGAAGATTCAGGTCTCGAATATATTTACTCATTAGTGTTTTTTGATTGTATAGAGTTTCTGGTGGTCGGCCTGCAGTGTGCCCAAATATAAGTTCATATGGTGTGAAACCGTGGGTCTTATTCTTTGTGTTGTTATAGCATATTATTGCATAAGGAAGTATAGTGAAGGGATGATTGTTTGGGTTCTCGGCTTGATTTGCTCTAATCATTTCTGAGAGTGTGGCATGAAACCTTTCTATAGATCCATTAGATTGTGGATGGTTAACGCTAGAAAATGTTAGTTTAATGTCGTATAATTCGCATAGATCTTTGATTATAGCATTCTCGAATTCTCGACCGCAGTCACAATGAATTCTTAGTGGTGTTCAATAGTGTTGAAAAAAGAGTAGGAGTGTCTTGACTACTGTTACTGCCTTTTTGTCTTCCAAAGGATGGGCTTGCGTGAATTTTGTCAATTCGTCACGAATAGTTAAAGCGTAGTTCCTAGTAGGGTATTCGAATATGTCCATATTTATTCTTTCGAATGGTGTTTTTGGAGTTTCTGTTATGACTAGTGGTCCACTTAAGTTTTTCCTGCAAATCTTAACTTTTTGGCAAATTTCACATGCTTTTACAAATTTCTCTACATCTTTTGTTAAATTCTTCCAATTGTATTTCTGCTTTATTCTTCTGACAGTTTCGTTTATTCCTCGATGTAAGTTGTTTTTACCGCAATGGTAATGATCTAAAATTTGAGGGATTTCGTCTTCGCTGGCTGTTTTAATTATATTTTGACAGATTCTTAATTTTAATTCTTTGTCAGCAAAAATATAAGAAAATATCTCTAGGATAGGTAGTTCGAGATTATTTTCGACGCAATATATTTTTGATTCATCGAATTGATCTTTATTTGCAAAAAGTACAAGAAACAAGTGTGATATTACTCGTTCGGGATCAAACGGTAATGGTATAATAAAATATTTTCGATCTTTTACAGTTTTGCTGTGTACAATATTAATTCTTCGGTTACTATATTCCATGTTTTCTTCGAATATGTCATTCATTATGTTCTCGTGGAGTTCTTCAAGTTTATTTTGCCAAAAAAATGTAACAATATTTTTGTTGGATTTGTCTAATAAGTCCGTATTCGATGTTTCAATTTTAGAATAATCGATTATTGACTTTGTTCTATACAGTTCGATAAACTTGTCAAGTTCTTCGGACATTTTTTCTATATTTTCTTCATCGTCGTCTTCGTTTTCTTGAGTTTCCGTATCATCTTCATTCGATGCATGTAATGAGATTTTTGATTGAAAGTTTGCACAATCCTTGAAATGGTTAATCTTTATTCTTGAGAGGGCATCTGCATTTCTGTTTATTTTTCCTGCGCGATGTTCTATTTTATAATTGTATTCTTCGAGTTTTAGGCGCCAACGCGCTAATCGGCTTCCGGGATCTTTTATCGAGAAAAGCCATGTAAGGGGTCGATGATCGGTAATCAGGGTGAATTTTCGGCCAAAAAGATATGGTCTAAAATGTTTGACTGCCCATACGATAGCTAATAGTTCTCTCTCTATAGTCGAATATTTTGTTTCGGCACCGCATAATGTTCTGGAGGCATAAGCTATGGGTAAATCTTTTCCAATAGGGCCTTGCGATAGAACAGCTCCAATCGCGAATGCACTAGCGTCAGTTGTTAGTAAAAATGGTTCCTCAAAATTGGGATATATAAGTATTGGATCTGAAGTTAAAATATTTTTGAGTTCGTTAAAGGCTTCTTTGCAATCAGAATTAAAAATAAAAGGTACGTCTTTCTGAAGTAGTTTCGTAAGTGGTTTAGAAATTTTGGCAAAATTTGGAATAAATCTTCTATAGTAACCGGCTAAGCCTAAGAATGACTTTATTTCTTTGGTGTTCTTTGGTTCCGGGAAGTTTTTGATGCAAGATATTTTAGCTGGATTTGTTTTTACACCATTTTCTGTTACAAGGTGGCCCAAATATGCTACTTCTTTTCTTAAAAATTCGCACTTGTCTGGCTGTATTTTTAAATTCGCTTTTCGTAACCTTTTAAAAACTTCTGTTAGTCGTGACATGTGATCATGAATAGTGGGTGAGTAGATAATTATGTCATCCATATACACTAAGCATCTTTCGTTTTGTATTCCTAAGAGGATGTTGTCCATTACTCTCTGGAAAGTAGATGGAGCATTCATTAGTCCGAATGGCATGCGGATAAATTCGTAATGTCCATTTTCGACGGAAAAGGCCGTTTTCTGGATGTCTTGTGGCTCGATTTCAATCTGGTGAAATCCAGACGCTAAATCTAGTGTTGTGAAGTATTGGCATCTTCCTAGTTGGTCCAATAGTTCTGATATTTGTGGTAGAGGATAACGGTCTTGTACTGTGAGTTCGTTGAGTTTTCGATAATCAATAACAACTCGCCATTTTTGTTTTCCTGACGCATCTAATTTCTTCGGTACGACCCAGACTGGACTCGACCAGGGCGAGACGCTTTTCTGAATTATTCCTTCTTCTAACATTTTATTAATTTGCGTCTTTACCTCTTCCTTATGTATTTGAGGATATCTATAGGATTTAGTGAAGACAGGTTTAGCGTTGTTTGTTTCGATTTTGTGCTTGATTTCGTTTGTGAAGGTCAGTTTGTCGCCTTCGACATAAAATATATCTGCGTATTCAGTACATATATCTAGAATAAGTTCTTGTTCTTCGCAATTTAGATGATCAATTCTTAGTTGTTCTTTAATTATTCGTGTTCTATCTACTACGGGTTCTTCAAAATCATTTCCGTTGTAGGATAGGATTGTCTCAGAATTTTTGAAAGGTTCGATTGAAATGTTTGAAAATTCGATTGTCTTCGGCATAGCATTAGCATTTAGTACGGAAGTTAAGAATTCTCCATTTTCATCTACATGGACTAATGCATGAGGTAATCTAACTTTTTCTATTTCTTGAGCTGATAATATGGCATCTGTATTTGATAAGTTGCATTTTAGTCTGCATATTTGTTCGGTCCGGCTGTCAATGGTAATTCTGTTTTTTCCTTTTATTCGTTTTCTCTCTGGTCTTTCAAGATTTTTGTCTTGATCTCGGTTTTTTACGATAGTATATTTTTCATTTATAGGGTTTTGATATTTTAAATTTGATTCCTGTTTAGAATCTGATTTAATTTTTATTTTAGGTTCGTTTTCTCTTATTTCTGTGGGGTGTGTCGGTGTTTTGTCTTTAGGAGCTGTGTTTGTCTCGTGTCCTACTTTGTGAAGGGTGACAGTTTTAAAATTTGTATGCAACTGTCGGGATTTAAGATCTATTACGCATTCATAATGATCTAGAAAGTCTAGGCCTATTATGCCATCGAAATCAATGTCTAAATTGAAAATAAAGACTTTGTAAGGATTATTGTCAGTGAAGGGAATCAGGACAGATTCTGTTATTAACAATTTTTGATCGGTTATACCTTGAATAGTAACGTTTTCAGGAAATCTATTATGATAATTGCGTGCTGTGTTTTCTTTGAAAACAGTGATTCCAGCACCAGTGTCGATTAAAAGTTTAAAAGTGTTGGTAGCATCGTTAATGTAATATAAATTTTTGGAACTCATTGTATGAAATGGGGTTACATGAATGTCTGTTCGGGAAAATTGAGATTCGGGTGAAAGTTGTCCAAGTTGAGTGCTTGGATTTGTTCTTGGATATTCGTAATATCCGTTGAGGGGTTCGTATGATTGGGAGGATGATTTCGATTCTGAAGTGAAAGAAAATCCTGATAATTTTGTGTGTTATTGGTTTCGTAAATGTTATCAGTTTGTGGATTATTTTCTGTATAATAATCTGTTTCATAGTTTTCATAATTATCGGTATTATAATAATTATCTGTATAGTATTCGTCTGTATAATAGTTCATTTCATCAGGGTATTCGTTTAAAACATGTGCTCTTTGGAAGTTTGGGTTTCTTTGAATAACAGATGGACGATTTTGATTTTGATTTTGAGATGAAAAGGAAGGTCTCTGTTGGTTGAAATTTGGATTATTGGACGAATATTGATTCCTATTAGGGTTCTGATTGTTTTGATAGTTGTTAGGTCCATTATTATATTGGTTTTGGTAACCGTGTGGCCTAGAAAAAGTTTGGTTTGGCTGTACGAAACGTGAAGAGCGGCATTCACTATTTAGATGACCAATGCGGCCACAATTTGTACATTTTGTAAACTGAGATGAGGGTCTTCTCATTGGTTGAGAGGGTTTAGGAATAGTTGATCTAGAAGTAGATTTTTGTTCTTCAAAATATGACAATTGAAGTTCGCGTCTAATACGATTGCTTGCTTCAATGAGATCTTTTGGATTACTAGCCCTAATAATTTGTCCTAGACGAGGTTCTAAACCGGTTAAAAGTGTGTTTAGGGCCATGGTATCGATTAAGTCACATTGGGCAGTTTTTTGATCTGGGGATAAATTTGCTACTTGGATCGAGGCGTGCATTTTTGCATTCAGAACTTGTAAACGGTTAAAGAAAGTTAGAGGAGATTCGTTAGATAGTTGTCTTAGTCTTTGTAAGTCTTGTATTAAGGAGGTCAGGTCTCTACTGTCTCCGAAATGTAGATTTAGTAATTGTTTTATTTCTGTATAAGAAATTGGTTTTCTAGAATTAATAAGCTGTGCAGCTTTACCTTTGAGTTTATTTTTTACGTGAATCGTTAATAGAACGTGCTGATCGCCTGTGGCCATTTTAAAAGCACAGTCGCACGCATCTAAAAATGTAGAAAGAGAAATCGGATCGCCTTCAAATTCTGGGATAATAGAAAATATTTCCGAAAGCTTGTATGGTTCGATTTCTTGTTGAGCCTGGGAACGTGTCTCAGGCATTTTTCGAGAAATTTTTAAACGAAAATGAAAAATAGAAGTATGGAGAAATATAAAATGTATCAGTATATAAGGGAGAAAAAAAAATGTGGTGGTATATAAAGGGCAAAAATGTATCAATATAAAAATATCAAATAATATATCAACAAAAATGTATCAAATATACCAAATAAAAATAATCAAGAGAAAATATACCAAAATATAGCAAGTAAAAAAAAATATGTCAATAAAATATCAGTATAAAATAGTATGTAAAGAAATATCAATAATTTCAAATATTAGATAATCAACTTGTATTTTTTTTTATGTATCTTGATTAATTGACTTGCAGTATAGTCAATTTCGTAAATAATATAACAAAATTATTAACGAGATGATTCAAAATCCACTTACATAAAGAAGAACATCGGGACGCCTTGTTCTCTCTGCTCAGCTACCAGGGGCTTCACTAGGTGTTCCTTCCGTAGATTACAGGAGTGAGGTTGTTCGGAGATTCTTTCTTCTTTAAGGGTTGTCTTGTTCTCTCTGCTCGGCTACCAGGGGCTTCACTAGGTGTTCCTTCCGTAGGTCACAGGAGTGAGGACTTCCGTAGATTCTTTGTTCCGTTAAGGGATGAGAATCCGCCGCTGCCAGTAAGTATACACGTGTTCTAGCAACGTTAACCGGATCCTACTGACTTTGCGCCAATTGTTAGATCACTAATCACGTATTTGACTTTTTAAAAAAAGAACTTTATTTGTTACAAATTAAATATTAAATAATAGTACAAAATTAAATTAATTTAAAATGACTACAATAACTGGACTGGTCGAAGTTGCAGCTTAGAGTGATTCCGGCAGAATGGTAATTTATAGGTTTGGTATGAAGTGCTGAATTGCTGTTCCCATGAATGTTGGCCAACGGTTCGTACAAAGTTCTAATGCGTGCTCAGCGGTTTCTATGGGAATGGGATGATGAAATCTGAAGTCGGCGAACTTAAGCTAGTTCAAGGTTAATATTTTCTCATATAACATATATATATATATATATATATATATATATATATATATATATATATATATATATATTTAAATTAAGGATCACTCAAAGAGTGGTGGGTTTTTCGGTCAAAAGTTGAAGAGAAAAAAGACAAAGAAGGTGGCTACTTCATCTATTTATTGAAGACTTTTCACTTTTAAATTAGAAAGCATCATCAGTTCATATAAAAAGAACAATATGAAAAACCAAACATCCATAGAAAAGTTATTATAAGTGTGTTACATATGAAATATGTAAAGAAGCTTACGACAATGGACATTATAAGATTATGTTGTATACACAATTAATTGAAACTAAATACAGTTTATAAATTAACTCAAACTTAGCACAGCAAAAGACCATGTGGTAATTGTACATGTATATAAAAATTATGTAAAAAAACTTAAGTAAAAAACATTAATTTGCAGAGAAATAACAAGCTCATGTGATGCACTTCCAACAGTATATTATTAGTTAAATTTAATTTTAACTTTAGGTAACATTAAATTGATTAAGATAGAAATATAGTAATATTTAAAAATATAATGAGGTTACCACTCTTAGCTTCTTAGCTGCTGTCAGTTAAATGGAAGCAACAAGTAGAACCCATGCCAAACAACGAGAAAATACAGTGGCCTTGAGGTCAAAATATGACAGAACAGTAAGGCGAATTACCAACCTCTAGTGCAATAGAGCGGTAAATTTAAAGAATATGATTAATTTGGGTGACAAACCTGTCAGTAAAAACCAAATAATGAAAGAAAAAGGTGGTTAAGATCACCATTTTCCCCCAGTGATTGGTTAAGAGAGACAATGAACAAACAGGTGAGGTCAATCCAAAATATCATATATTAAAATAGTCTACGTTGTGGCTGGATAGCCAGCCACAGGTGAAGATTAATTCAACTTCCAACAGTCCAAGGTTCATAACATTTGGAACTAAGACTAATAAAGATTCTATGAATCAATTTTAATTATAAAATTTTATTAAACTGTTAGATCAGAAACAATTACTTTACATATGTAAATGTAACATTGACAAAATAATCAATAAAATGTAAGTTGTAGGAAGTAAGAAAATATTATTTTATTTTATTCTTATTTGAAATTATTTAACATAAAAATATGATAAAAACTGCCTTTTAACGAGATTGCGTTCATTGCCAAGAATCTTAACTTCATTAAAGTCCACTTTGTGTTTAGTGTTAATAGCATGCTGGGCAAGAGCACAAGTATGCTTAGATAAGTTGATATCACTGCGATGTGTCGTAAGAAGCCCTCTCAGTGATCTTCCTGTCTGACCGATGTAGCACGAGTCACACTCAGCACAAGGTATATGATAGATGACATTTACTTGTTCCAGAAGAGACAAAGGTATTTTTGTTTTAGAAAATAAATTCCTGACATTCTTAGCATTCTTAACCGTAATTTTAACCGGTACGTTTTTCTGTTTGTACAGTTTAATAAGTTTTTCAGTAACTTGGCGAAAATAAGGTAGAGATGAGTAATGGGTGGTTGAAGTCCCAAGTACAGTATTAGGCAGAACAGTGTTATTAAGGGAATTATTTGATATTATTCTAAGTTGGTCACCATTGGGTATGTCATTTAAAGAGGAACCATAGCTGTGTAAATAAAGGTATTTATTAATGAGGGAGGATGGATAAAAATTCTTAATCAGAATATTTCTAAGTAATTGAAGGAATTTCCTTCGATTAACCGGATGTATTAGTCTATTTAGCCTACAGCTTAAAGCTTAGAGGCCATTGGTTTCCTATACCAACTTGTGGTTAAGGTGTTATCTCCCATTCTAATGTTGTTTTTTACTTAAGCTTTTTTACATCATTTTTATATACATGTAAAATTACCACATGGTCTTTTGCTGTTCTAAGTTTGATTTAATTTGTAAACTGTATTTAGTTTCAATTAATTGTGTAGACAACATAATCTTATAATGTCCATTGTCGTAAGCTTCTTTACATATTTAATATTATTGACTGCTACATGTCTTTTTGAGGTAACACACTTATAACTTCTATGGATGTTTGGTTTTTTATATTGTTCTTTTTAGTTGAACTGATGATGTTTTCTGATTAGAAAGCGAAATGTCTTCAATAGGTCTTGTCCTTCAAGACCTATTGAAGAAAAACAGAATTTTACAAATTCTGTTTTTTATTTGTTTTATTTGATTTCTTATAATTTTATTGTATTAATAATTATTGCATTAATAAACCAACACTTTTGGTTAAGGTTAACATTGTATAAATAGTGAATGTCGATAGCGATTAAAGTAAACTGTATGTGTATACCCAGGCTTAATCAAGTCATTCAGAGCAATGCTAGGAATATTTATATTCCACTATGCATCAACAATTTACCCATATAATCACCATTATTTTTGTATTCTTTTCGTCGAGTAAAAATGATAAAAAATAAATAAATAAATATATATATATATATATATATATATATATATATATATATATATATATATATATATATAGACAATAATTGCGTTTGGATTTAATTCTCTTGCCATTCTCTTACTCGTGTTTCTGGGTCTACCCGTCATCAGAGAGATTTGTAAGAAGAATGACACCAAATCAAAACGCACCGGATAGTATGGCAATTATAGGAAAATATTTACCAGAGTATGCTTTTAGACCTTTTTAGACCCTGAAACAAGTGTAAGAGAATGATAAGAGACTCGGAATTAAATCCAAACGCAACATATTTATATTGTAGAAATAAATATTTAAATAACGGCATCGTTGCAAAATTTATAATTAAAAATTTTGCTTAGATTTTGAATTTAAGCAAAATTTATAATTATATTATTATATCTATATAGTTTATTCATTAAAATATCACATTTTAATTTAATATTCCATATACTTGTTACATTGTTTAGACATCTATCAATGATGAATAAGTCTTCTTTTTTATTACTAAATAAAAAAGAATTTTTTAAACTAAAATTTTTTTATTTTTTGGCAATATAATTGCCAAAAATGAAAATTGTAAGTTGTCATTCATGACATTGAGGCTTATTTGTAATTCTATTCTATTCTAACTTATTTATAAATTCAATTATTTTTGTTAAAAATGTTTTTTAAATTTTTATTAAATTTATAGAAACATTCATTGGATATTTTTTAAAATAGTTTTTAAGATGTTAGCAGTTTAGATTTACTAACAAAACTAATTTTATTTTCACTATCCTAAAACAAGGAACGTAGATTCCTTGTTAATTTTATTTGGTGAGTTAAAATTTATTTTTCTAGTTTCACTTTGTAAGATTTTTTGTATTTTTTTTTAGATAAAGCTCTTGATAAAGATTGAGAACACAATTGAAAGCTTGACATAAAGAATAGTTTACCAATAGCCCCTTTTATTGACTCCCAACTCCCAATAACAACCCATAAAAACATATTTATATATTTTTTCCAAACGAGTCACAAGTACTTCTTTTTTCTTACTCTTATATATATATATATATATATATATATATATATATATATATATATATATATATATATATAAATATACATATATATATATATATATATATATATATATATATATTATATATATATATATATATATATATATATATATATATATATATATATATATATATATATATATATATATATATATATATATAGCTATTATCGCTATTATGTTTTGGATTATATAACCAACCACATCAATACGTTCGGTATAAAATCTTAGACATGCGCCATAAAAAGTCCATATGAATCACACTTTGCACGTTTTGAACTAAAAACATCAGCAGACTCCAAACTCGGGATAAAACTCCGGGTTCAAAGCTGAAAACTGTGAGGTGTTTTATTCCGAGAATAAGTTTTATAATCATTTGATTAAGATAATGATAACCTTAGTTATAAGTTTCATGTAATACATGTATAAAGGTATTAGTATAAAAAAAATTAATGAAAGCCTAGTTAATCAGATCGATATTTTCTGCTTTATTCTTTACTAATCGACCATTGCATTGTCGATGCATTTTTCTGGATTTTGGACTGGTACTTTAAATTAATGTATTTACTAAGACTGACAGAAAAATTCACAGGTACTTACAGGTTGCAAGCACAGCTCTTGGAGTAATAAGCACTCACCTGTAAAAAAAATGGAAAATTAAAATAAATGTGTAGTTGTATAATAAAATACTAAAGATTAAAAGAATATAATAAACGATTTATCCTAAGATAAAAAGTGTATATAAGATGTAAAGTGTATGAAGAATACAAATCAGGATAGATGTAAAAAGCGGGTCAGGTCAACAGGTCAAAGACGAAAGTCATGGCTTAAAAACCTTAGAGAATGGTTTAACAGATCCTCTGTATTCATTTTCCCAGCTGCCGTCAACAAAATTAGTATAGCCAATTTGATAGCCGCACGCACTATAATCGAGCGGGGCACAAGAAGAAGAAGATAAAGTGTATAAAAAAGATAACATAAAAAATTAATGGGTTCACGCAAAAGTTATTAAATATTTTGTATTAAAACATTCCCATCCCTGCAAACAAATTTATAATATAACAAAACAGAAAAAAGTGTCAGAGGGAAGTGTACTAAATTGTACTAGGATAATTAGTGCTAATTAGTGCAAGTGGTTTTATTTGTTATAGTAGGTTGTAGGTTAGGTTAAGATAAAATAGCTAATTGGAAAGACCAGGGCCCTGGTCTTTCCTGCAGGGACCCGTTTCACAAAACTACACGTTTGTCAGTTACAATGACATTCTTAAAAGTTTGGCAAAATATCTCGTTATTAGTGTTTCACGAATGCACAAGTATTCACTTGTAACCACTAGTAAATTTTACAATTTTACAAGTAAATTACTTGTAAGCAACCAACAAATTTACTTGTTCAACACAAGAATAATTTACAAGTTTGTAGTTGACAGTTGTAGTGAACTAAACATTTTCTACCTAACTTTGAAGGTAGGTAGTTGGTTTGACAAGTGTAATAAGTGTAGGAAAAATGTTGTCTAGTAGCAGCTCTTCGTCAGAAAATGAAAATGAGGTATTTGTTCAAAGAAGAAGGAGGAGAATATTCAAACCAAGAATTAATAGTATTTTCCATCAATTTACGAGTTTAATGAACGTTTTCGGATGACTTCTATACAAATGGAACAACTTCGTATAGACACTGCACCTGTCTTAGCGCATCCAACGAATCGCTCTTATACACTGGCAACAAAAATACAATTGTGTATAGCATTACACTGGCTAGGCAGTGGAGGACAATATCACGTCATGGCAGATACTCATGGGGTCAGCAAAGCAAGTGTCAGTAGATGTGTAATAAAAGTGGTACACGCAATTAACTAAATAAAATTTCATCAAGTTGTTGTTTGGCCGGCAAATATTTTAAATACGACTGCAGAATTCTTTGCAGTAGCAAGATTTTCCCAAGTTATAGGTTGTATTGATGGGACGCTTATTAAAATAGATGCTCCAACTGAAAACGAACCTGATTTTGTTGATCGTAATGGAAATCACTCTATTAATTGTATGATTGTTTGTGGACCAGACTTGAAAATCTATTATGTTAGTGCAAATTGCCCGGGAAGTGTTCATGACGCGAGAGTACTGAGAAATAGCACCCTTTTTCAGAGAATGGAAGCTGGTTGGCAGCCAATTCCAAATAGAATAATTCTAGGTAACTCTGGATACCCTCTATTAGATTGGCTTATGACCCAAATTGAGGTGAATGTGGATGAGGCTGTGGCTACCTACAACAGAGCACATAAGAAAACACGGCGTTTAGTCGAAAATGCTTTAGGCTTATTAAAGGAGAAATTTCCTTGTCTTAACTACTTTCGTTTGAGTCCAGTATATGCAACCAATGTTTTCAAATGCTGCACAGCGCTGTATAACATTACTCGGGAGAGAATGAATATAAACCGACAAATGGATAATGAAGAAATGGAAGACGATAACGAAATAGCCGGACAACCAGCTTCTTTGAATGCAAGACAAAGAAAACAGGAGTTGATAAATTATTTTAGAAATAGAAACTAGTTCCAGTGTAACTTTAAAACAATATAAAATAAATAAATATAGAATAATACACAATATTTACTTTTTACTTAAACGAAAAAATAATTTCCAAAACATTTAACAAATCCTTAGCACAATAATGAATTAAAAATCAAAGAAGTAATTCCTATAAACAAAACGTTTTTCTTATAATTAATTAAAAAATCAAATATAACAATAACATAACTTCTCAAACAATGGTCGAATATTCCACGCTTTCACTGGTAGGTGACTCTTCTACATTTATGAGGTAGGTTACAGCAGAATTGAACGATGCAGTGAATTTTGAACGGGTCACATGTAGTTCCCGTTTTAGTTTTAAAATCTCTAATGTTTTTAGATAACTTTCTTTTGCAAGGATTTCAATTTAGTGTTGTAATTTTTTCTTTTTTAAATCGATTAGTGCTTCGCCAATTGGGCCATTTTTATTAGATATTTTCGACTTGTTCCTTTTTGCACAAGATGCAGTAGGTACACTGCTGCTCCCAGTAGAAATAAACACATTAGTGTTTTTAATTTTGTTTGTTGCACCGTGATCTTGCAAATGGTTTGAATTTTCTATTTCTTGTTCAACGTTCTCAGGATCTTGCTCGTTCTCAGGATCTTGCTCCCAAGTTTCGAAAATGCCGAGACTACACAGAATTGGATTATCCGGCCCAAGAATGTCGAGAACTACATTGTCCATTTCTGTAAATTTAGAATCTGTGCCTCCACCTGAGCCAGTTTTCCTCCTGTTATCAACTTTCTTCTGCAATACGAAAAAAAGTGTCAGATACGCTTACACTTTGGCAAATTAAACGCTAACACTTACCATTGTTCTTTTATTTAAATTTTGCCAAAATACATCACGGCTGTAAGTACAATCCTTATTTGGAGGCACAAGCCCTAAACTGGTGGATTTTTGGTGCACAGTTTCCTATTCTATTTTGTCTTTTTTTGTTAATTTGTCGGAAAAGCTGCCGAAAAGAATTGCTTTCTTATCTCTAATCTCTTTTAAAGCTATAATTTTAGTACCATTTAAGACGCTTTTCGACATTGTCACAGAATTATAAATAACGACTGACGTTTAACTAGTAAATTGTCAACAAAACTATTTTAAGGTTATGTTTATTTACAAACTTGTAACTAACATGCGTGAAGTACACTTGTTGCTGAAAAATTTACACATGTAACGAACAAGTTAAATATTTTTTTTGTGAATCGCTAGTTATTAACATCTTGTGATTACAAGTGCTGAATATTAACAATTGTTACTAACAACACTTGTAGTTTTGTGAAACGGGCCCCATATGTAAGGTACATCCAGCTGTCATTTTAATAAATAAAAATATCTAACATGATGATATAATGTTCACTCTTATTTTTTATTTTATTTTTGTCAGGAGATATTATGTTAAAAATATATTTCTAATATAATGATTTTATCCATAAGTTCATATATTTGTAAAAATAAAAATCCAATAAGAACTCTAATGAAATCACACATAATGTCGCACCCTATATTTCTACAGAAGGCAATCAACGTCTAAGATCGTTATAGTCTGCCTCTGGACATAAAATTTAAAATTAGGCAGTAGCTTTCAAGTACGTACATTGTTGTAACTGACACCATCAGTTCAGGCATCAAATTCTAAACGCGGAACACTGCAAAATGCTATCATTTTATGTGCTCTCAAATTATCGTATGCGGCAAATAACAATTTGCTCCGAGGCGAATGTACTTTGAATACCCGTTGAATAGTCGCTAATTTTACTACTTTGTTGTGTTCGCTGCTGCAACTATAGAGCGGCCAACGACATAACACATGACATTATTCAAATTTCGTAACCTGTCGTTATAAATTATATGGGAAGTCAACGGAATTCCTTAGCCCAACTACACTCAAGATAATTTAGTTAGTGTCGGAGCAACCCTAACAGGCAATATATAAGACAACTCAGCTTTTATTCAATCATCTTTATTAAATTTTGAAATCCTGTCCGTATCGAAGACTATGTTCGTTTTGTAGGCAGCGGTCATTCCTTTTTAAATTATATTCTTTAGGTAGGCACTACTTCAAAACTGAAGTCAATTATAATGATCTAAAAGATTAGCAGAATGTGATGTGTTTTGAGAGTCCTTGAGTTACCGTTTAAGTTCTGTTACAGAAGCTACCTACAAGCTACAATTTAAGTTAATTGTTAGTACTTATCTGATAAGCGATTAACCGCGCCAGGCTTCTTTTTGGAAAAAAATCTATCAAAACTGTCTTTGTATTAGTGAACATAAACACATCTTTTTTGATCTTATAATGGCTGGTAAAATAATGGTGAGAATTGTATTAAAAATAATGAAAGACATAATGGAAAATCAAGAGCCTACCAAATACAATTAAGGCCAAATAGTGAGTGTAGCAGTCATTTTAAAATATTATTTCATAAGAGAGCGGATATGAACGACAAAAATTTAATTAAACTGTAGTAATTTAAAGAACTTTTGATACAATTAACCGAAATGGCAATGTGGGTTGTATTAAATTAATACGGAATACCAAATTTTTTTGGAATAAAGTTTATTTGCAATCTATATCGTTATAGAGTATTAAGTATACAGATTTTGAGGCATAAAACGAAGAAATCCACTGATGTTTCACCTTATTCTCTTTTGACTTAGTCTTTTCGGGCCAGGTTCAGTCTAGTTGTCTGGTGGCTGGACTATAGTTATATTGTATATACATATTACATTATAGTTTATGTATTGTCTAGTTAGTAATCACAACAAAAGCAACCGTGCGATTCAAAAATAAACTGTCCGAGATCTTCACAATCCGAAAAGAAGTTCGAAAGAGATGATTTTGATACATACATACACCTCATTTAAAAGGTCACTACGGGTACATTCCAGCGATACTTGATACAATTAAAATGCCTTGTCCTTTCCAATATCATCTTAAAAATGTGCGCTGTCCACCAATTTAAATAATTATTTCTCTGAATCTCATAAAAAACTTCTGGTTATGGCAATGATCTAACCAATGCCAACATTTAAAAACATTGAACTTTTTTGGGTAAAACTTCTAACTCCCAACTATTCTGTAGGTGCTTATAATTGAAAAAAACTTAAAACGAGTTTGCAAATGAGGTATTACTTCCCATTAAAAAAATTATCTTACAAAATACAGCTCGTTCCGCCTTGTTGAAATATTACGCCACTAAATCATTATACAAACTATAAACAGGTACTTTAGTTCATATACCCATAAACTTATTTTAGTTTACAACTTTTATGGTTCAGAAAATATGATGAAAAGCAGAAGTAGAGATTTAGATGTACACAGTTTAATTTCGACTGCACTGCTAATTTGTTCTGCTAAATTTGAATACACGATTTATCCAGGTTCTGTCTTTTAATTATCATTAATGCCCTTTACACTTTAAAGCAAAGAAAGTCACAGAGTATAAATGTATTCATTAATATCTGACTGATATAGTTTAATCTACTCCATTAAGATGCTTATCACTCACCCTTGCATTTTATTTTAATTATGAAAAGTTAAATTTTGAAATTGTTATGAATCAACAGTCCTCTCAAGTAGGCTTGATATTTCATGTTGAGATTCTACAAGAAACATTTTAATAATGTTTAATTTAGTAAAACACGTTTTAGGGTGTTAGGAAAATGAAAATAAATGCGTAGGATTACTCAGTTTCCGCTATGCTTACGCAGAATTAGGGAGTTTCAAGTATCGTCTTTGGTATTAAGAGGGGTATTTATTCAAGCCGAAATAATTCCACCAAATAACAAAGGGGGATAGAAAACAATATATATATATATATATATATATATATATATATATATATATATATATATATATATATATATATATATATATATATATTACATATTACTATTGGGTAAGTAAGGGCAGAATATTGATAATATGAGCAAATTTAAGTTCTTTACTACAGTTATAATGAATGTACAGACAAATGAAGATAATACAAAAACAATACCAATTCGAGTTGGGGTAATTAATTGTGGCAGAAATTATGTAGATTTTATTTCATATTTTATGGAAATTCTTGAAAAATCGTCTTAGGTTTTCTGTAAATTATTTTTTTAATTCTGCACGTAGATTCTGTTACATATAAACACATACATCAACTAAAAGTATTAAATTAAATTCTGGAAAAAAGCATACTTTTACTTTATACCAAAATATTAAATTACCCCAATTACTTTTAACTTCCTTTGAACTTATTAATTTTATCCCATAAAGAAGTGTAGTCTCCTGAAATAATATTGATATTTCTATACTTTTTAAACTTGTATACAAAGACAATAATAAGATTGTCAAAGTGTGATTTATTTTAAAATCCGTAACCAACTCCTTACAGATTTACTTACTTTAATTGGTGTTTATATAGTTAGAGTGCCCGTCGGCAGAAAGTTTATGATAGATGCTCTCTCCAATCTTTGAGCATTGCTTCATTAGGCCGAGTCTAACACGGTTTCCTTCTGACACTTTTTTGGTTCTGGTGCGTTTTTTGCTTTTATTTTCCAAAACCATTTTAGCCGCTAGTCAGGAAAATCGGAAAAGCAAGTTTCTTCAGACAATATGAAAAGTTGTTTTTGTTGCTGTGAATAAAAGTATCATGAAGAAATTAGAAGAAATAATGAAGAAAATAAGTTTTTCGTACCTATAATTTTTAAGCTATTTAATTAAAAGAATAGCATTTAGAAATTTTCAGTACGTCGAATCGAGAAAATTTAAAAATTTTTAGGAAAATTGCAGGAAAAACGCCCGAGAATCAAAAATACTCGCAGAGATAAACCGTATCAGACTCGGCCCAGAAGTGAAACCCAAAGTTTGGAGAGAGTATCTATCATAAACTTTTTTGGCGATGGGCACTTAGGGTAATACTAGATAACATATTTAAAACGTAAGTATTAAATCGCGCATAAATAATTAAACGCTTGATTTGTTGGTTAAACTGAAACTAATGAACATTGACGTGAAAATAAAAAAATCTGAGCTACAACCAGAGATTAGAAAATTGGAAATAAAAAACACTTATAGTACGAGATTTCATTGCAAGGTCACTACGTCTATAACCTAGTTAATCAAGCTTACATTTTTACGTACATTTAAGAATAGGTGAATACATTGGTAACAGGTTGCCAGTTAAAAAGTGACCTCAAATACTTTTAATTTAATTAATGGTAAGTTATTCCTAAACAAAAATTTCTTTTATTTATTTTTTAAATAACATACGCTGTTCATGAGGTATATGCATGTTTTTTATATGAAATTAAAGATATTTTTTATACGATGATAGAAGGTTGCCTAAGAAAAACTGATAGCAAATTAGGTTTGCCAGCTGTCAAAAACGCGAGGTATCGATGATCTTAGACTGTTGGATTAAGAGTAATAAATTATGAATAGATGGAATTCTAGTTCAAATGACTTAGAAATTATAACAAAGCAATAGTAAGTAAGTAAATAAAGTTGTACCGATTTTCATGAATACAATATTAAGCCTTTAACAAGAAGAATAAGCACAAATTAGAATTCATATAGGAACCACAGGGGGTATATATTTGGACTTTTTCGTTGATATTGTTTCTTAAGGATTTTAATATTTTTCATAATTCAGATTTTATTATTAGATATTAATTCTATATTGTTAAATGTTGTAGCAAACAAACGCTGGAGAGTTTGAGGCACACAAAATAAACGAGGCCACGTTGTTCACAATCTTTTATAGTTTGTTTTTAGTTTTTTTTTTGTTTTTATTTCTAAATACTAATGGCTTGATTGTTTGGTCTAGGAGCCAGGGGGTTGAGTATGTACCCATATGCAGGATTTATGTCTCATCGGTACCTTGAAGTTTTTTAATGTTTATTGGTCTCTAGATTAGATTAAGATTAGATAATTTGTTACTAACAACTTAATTGTTTAAATGATTGTATCTCCTAAACTATTAGAGATATGTAATTTATTTTATTGTTAGATTGTTAGAAGTGGAGTTAAAACAAATTTCAAAAAAAGCAATTGCTAAATAGAAATTCAATGGGGATTTTCCAAGTATAACTTAGCTTTTATACGTGCGATTGACTTTCAAAACCCCATTATTTTAAAGGTAATTGTTTCAGTTATAAAATATTAATTTATCTTTATTAATTAAACATTTATAACAATTGAAAATTAAAAAAAATCGTTTAAAAGTTTCGAGTTGATTTGTTTATAAGAGATTTAAACAAAACTAAGGAACAACTTAAAATCTGGCTAATGGAAGTTATAAAATGACTCAAAGAGAATATTTTAAACTTTGGTAAATGTTTATATAAATATATGGTGAAAATTATAACAGTTTTTAATCAAGATTAGAACTTTTAATAATGCGCTCTTAGGTGCACGGCCAGCTCGCAGCGAATAAAAACAAATACATACCTAAAATCCATGTAGATTCAAGGATGCATATTACTTATCGTTATAAATAAAAAATAAAAAATTATGCCGTATACCGTAGTTTAGCATGCCCGTATACCAGCTTACTAAAGTAATTTGGAAAGTTTTTTTGACAGCTAAAACAATTACCTTCAAAATAAGGTGGTTTTGAAAGTTAGTCGCAGGTATAAAAGCTAAGTTATACTTGAAAAAGCCTTATCGAATGCCTATTTTGCAATTGTTTTTACGAAATTTGTTATAACTTTAGTTTTAACAATGGGTTTAAAGTTTACCAAATGTATTTTGTTCATTTTTTTTTTTTTCAAAAGGAACGATTTTCATTTTGGTCAAATTAAATATCTCGAATAGTTTAGGAGATACAATAATTTAAATAATTAAATTTTTAATAACATATTAACTCACGGGATTTCAGCCTGGTACCCTCGAAAAATCGAATCTACACACCAAAAACATATAGAAGTGTCAAGGTACCCAAGGGATATAAAAGTGTATACACAGTCCCTGGCTCCTAGACCAAATAGAATAATCAAGCTATTGGTATTTATAACTAAAAACAATAAAAAACTAAAAAAAAAAAACTATAAAAAATTCTGAACAACCTGGCCTCGTCCATTTTGTGTGCCTCAAACTCTCCAATGTTTGTTTGCTATAACATTTAACAATATATAGAAGAAATAATAATAATAAAATCTGAATTCTGAAAAATATTGAAATCCTTAAGACACGATATCAGTGAAAAAGTTAAAATACATTACATAACAGGAGAAGAATAGGGAGCACAGAAGAGCAGTAATAACAAAACCAAGACAAAGAAAAGAATAAACTAACACTAGGCAAAGTAAAGAAAGCCATAAAAAGTTACTAACAGACCAATGCCTTGACAGGACCAGAAGGAATAGTAAATAAGCTGATCGAGTATTAAATTAAAATTGAAAAAATCATGGATTTCCTGCCGAAACGTCGAAAAAATATATGAAAATGTCATACTATCAAATCAAAATTTTTTTTATGAACCTAAGCCCAAGAAAATCCACTAAATATAAATATATATATATATATATATATATATATATATATATATATATATATATATATATATATATATATATTATACGAAAACAATACAGAGAAAAATAAGAAAAATAAAAGAAGAATCAACCCATCGTAAAAACAAAGGAAAGGAAACATTTTAAAAATATGTTATGCAGACGAATAGGAGTTACAAGGAATGCTCTTTAAATTTAATATTACTATGAAATATGAATAAAATTGAACCAGAAAAGACAAAACAATACAGAGGCAATAAAGCAAGTAATTAAATGATAATATATTATATGAAAGAAGAAGAATATAGAGCAGCAGAAACCTTGGTAAAATATGAATAAATGCTTATTAAATATGTAATTAACCATTATCAAAAATTCATTCGTTACAATACTATACGATATACGATGTTACAATAATAAACGAGATATATAATTTATTTGCTATAAAATAAAATAAATTAGCGGTGGAATTATTTCCGCTAACGTGAATAGAGTACGTAAGTAAGTATATCTCATTTCAGAATGTCTCACCAGATATGTAACAATGTATTAAATTTTTCAAGTTTGCAATCGGAAACCACGTTTCTTAACAGATGTGATTTAGTGGACGATGTCGCAGCGAAGGAGAAAATTCTCTTGCACATTTTTTCGTCATAAAGAAAAATTACGGCTGGCAGAATACGCCTTCAAGGTTTGAAATTTTTGTTGGAGCTTTATGAATTACCGTCATTTCGCATTTTCAGAACGAATCTTTAGTTCGTTTTAGAGTCAGTGACGAGATGAATTGTATTTTAAACTGACAAAAAGTCTTTTAACTATTTCAAAAGAATAAAAATGACATAAAAGAAATATAAAAACGGCGGTTTAAAAGATATAATATAAATTAAAAAAGTAAAAAATACCAAAATTAGAGATATTTAATTATTTATACACCTGTTTCTACATCCAAATTTCTCAAATATTTTAACGCAATAGACTTGTAGCAATATAGTTAAATAAAATTTCAGAAAAAATCTAATCTACTTTATATTATTAAGATAAAGATAATTTTTTTTTTATTTAATTTAACGTGCTTGTGACAGCTTCGGCCATTAGCACGAGGCACCGTGGATACAATTATATATAAGGTACAATTACATATTATAATATACTATAGTTATATATTATTTAGTAAGTTTTCTAGCTTCAGGAACTGGATAGCTGTGATGACTTGACTCTGGTTCGATAATATATCTGTGATGTCGCTCTTCATGCCCAGTTCTTGGCGTCGTTTATTGTAATGAGGGCAGTCCACAAGGATGTGTAGAACACTTAGTGGATATTGGCAATAGTGACAGATTGGCTTAGGTGTAGAATTCATTAGGTGACCATGTGTAAATCTGGTGTGACCGATACGTAATCTTCTAGCAACAACCATCTCAAAGATAAAGACAAAAATCAATAACTTCCCTTTTATTTATCCGCGCCGGTGGGACATATTCGTTGCGTAAATATATCTAATTCTTCTTACAGTGTTCTATTTGTTTCGGTCGTTGGCCACCAACAAGGCGATGCGAACTTTATTTATTGTACAGCGAAATAGCTCGGTTTATGTTGCTCCGAACCATTTTCGCAGGTTTGCAGGCTAGGAAATTCATCTTCTTCCTGCACCTCTCTTGCGCTCAATCTTTACCTGAAGTATAACTTGGAGTAACACATATTTTTCTTCGTTTCGCATTATGTTTGAAAAAAACTGTAGTTTTCAAAATTTTACTGTTATCATCAGAGTTAGGTTCAAGGCTCAATTAATTCTTCTAAGTACATCTTCGTCGGTAAGTTTTGCGGTCCATGAAATTTTGAAAATTCGTCGGTATATGAACATCTTGAATGCCTGCATTCTTTTCTACATGGCTTTCGAAATATTCCACGCCTCGACTCCGTATAATAGAGCAGAGTAACTATAATATGAAATTCTTTATTTTTACAAATACGGTTCTGCTCTTTCGATTCGGCATTTTATTTCCTGAGCGTGATCCCATTCTTTGTTCAGTGTACATTCCTGATGTGTGAACTTTGACACTCGTAGTACCTGATTATTTGCCCATATTTGATTTGTTTATTTGATTCCCTCTGTAAGATCTTCTGGTGCCTTTCTAAAAACCTGTTCTGAGTATATATTGAACAAAATTGAAGGCAGAGCGCAACGCTAATGGGCGCCTTTTTGGATTTGAATTGAAATTTCGCCCCGTTTGTCCCCAATATTAATTGATTAACACTTTTATACCCTTTTGACCTATTCCTACGCTTTTCAGGGTATAAACCATGTTTTAGTGATTGCACATGCCAAAATCTACTGTTACGTGTAATACTTAAGAAACACATAGGACTGGCTGGGCGATCACTCACACCGTAGTGAAATTAATTTATCCAATCATTATTGGAATCACTCATCATTATTAGAAAAACATGGTATTTCATAAAACATAAGGTCAATTTTAAAGAGATTGTAGAGTTACAGACATAGTCCTATATTTGATTGAAGTAGTGAACCTCAGATTAATTACTGTGTTTTATTCTTTTGAATATTGTTTTGAATCGTTTGTGCTTTATGATGGCACAAATTGTGTGTCCACTGTGTAATAAATAATGCTTCACTTATCGTCTTGTATGGTAGATTTATTTAAAACACACTAGATACTCATGATTTCGTTTATTAGTTATCTAAGTACAATACTAGATAGTACTCAGTTGACTTGACAATACCAACTTAGACCGTTCTCTTGATTCTTCATTCTTAACAATAATGATAATGCCCTAATCCCGTGATTTCCAGCTATTTAACTCACGTGGGTTTGTTGATATATTATTGTTTTTTACTTGTTTAATTTGTACACATTATTTAATAAGCTTTTGATAACATTGCAAATTTCACTAGGTCAGAGTGTGTCCTCGTTACAACGATATTTTCAATGTCGTAAACAAATAATATATTTTCGCAAATGTGTGTCACGTTATTAAAAAGATTACTTAAATCTAATGCTTAATTAAATCCCGTTACATCCCTATCCCTCAGAAGAAAAATTTTCTGAGTGCTGTTCGTTTTCAATCAATTACATGAACTGTTTTTACTCTTCCCTTCCGAAAGAAGAAAATTTTTCGTGTCATCATCAACTGATTACTGTACATATATACATTATTTACATTCAGTATTTACATATTTATAGAATTATATACAAATTTTTGGTACATATTTCCTTATATCTAAAAATTTTTTTTTCAATTTAGTAACCTCGCCTAACCTAACATCAGCATATTATAAAGTTACCATGATTGTTCCCTTGTAATATGCTATTTATTATCCTTTATTATGCCTTAGATTAGCTTAATATTTTACCTACGTTTTTTTTAACGTTAAATCATTTAGGTTATATTACATATTATATCTTACCCCCTATTATGTGCACATAATATTTACAATTACCTTTACATATTTTAAATAATAAATAAAAATTTATAATAATAAAATCTTATATTAATTCTTGTATTAATTCTTGCATTAATTCTTGCATTATTTCTTGCATTAATTCTTGCATTAATTCTTGCATTAATTCTTGCATTATTTCTTGCATTAATTCTTGCATTAATTCTTGGTAGCAAGTAATAGTTCTGTTTTCACTTTTCATATACACTATTAATAACTTTGACATCTCACAATAAAGTTTTGTCGTTTTATTCATTTATTCATTTATCCCTATTTCTTTTGTTTAACTACTACAGTCTAACATTTTTCTTTTTGTTATCCACATTTTAAATATATATATATATATATATATATATATATATATATATATATATATATATATATATATATATATATATATATATATATATTGTACGAACTTAAAACTATATTTACACATTATATTCATTTAAATATATTTTTATATTATTTGCATTCAAAAGTACATGTATAGATTACGAGTATATTCATTGACTCTAATTGTAGCAAAGTATTGTTTTCTTAATTATTCTAGCTATAAACTCTGTGCCTTGGTCTGCTTTTATTTTTCTGGGTACTGCATACCTCAAGATAAATTTTTCTACCAATGATTTGGCTACTGTTTTGGCTTATTTTATTTTCTATTACATATTCTTCTACGTAGTTGCTTAATTCGCATTGTACGTCAATATATCTGTTTCCATTTTCATCCATGTACATTTTCATGGGTTCCTTGTTTATGATTTAGTGCTTATGCCTTTGGCAGTCGTCGCATCTCTTCACATTTCACATATTTCTCAACATTTCTTCGTAATTCGTTCCAGAAATAGTATTAACTTATATTTCTGTATTTAATATATCATATTTATTCTTCCATATCCTTCCTCTAATATGTGGAAGTCATTAATTATAATTCTCCTTGATCTGCTTATCTTGTACTATATTATGTACTGACTGTATTATGTTTATCTTGTACTATACAAGCTTTTATACTTTCCTTAAAAAAATTATTATTGTTCTCTTCGTATTTCATTAAGAATTGGTTGATTCTTTTTTTATCTCGTTTTATTCTCATTTCGTTATTATCATTTTCTTTATAATCTTCTGCAATCACATTTGTGAGCCAAAATCTCACCAAGTCTCTCCGAGGGTCTTGATATTTCCTCTTGCAACGTTAATAAAATTTTAAATATACGGATCTTAATAATAAAATATTTAACCTGGTCAGTTATATTGTACTTATTTCAAGTTTATGGACATGCTTACTACGTACATTCCAACTGTATCAAATATCATATGTAATGTTTTTATAACGAATACTCTTGCTATCGTAATAAAATATTAAAGGTATGGTTTTTTTTTATTGTTTGGTTTCTCGTCTTTTACAAACTAACTTTTGCTTGTACATCTGGGTCTTTCCTAAATAAAAAACATCTGCATATTTTGCACTTTTTCTATGGGCCTTTTTCTTCAAATATTAATGGTTTTTATTGTGCTTAATAGTTGTTCGACTCTTTTTTACTCTTTGTCTTGTTTCTTTCATATAAAATATATACAAAATTTTTCCTGGTTTTGTATCTTCGGAATAAAACTTCTAATTTATATTTCTCGATTATTTACATTTATGATTCGTATAGGTAACATAATTTTAATCGGTTTATCTATTAATCCTACTGTAAATTCCTTCTCAACTTCTGGTTTCTCTATTACTCTAACTTTTTCTTCTGTTTTTCGGTTCGATCTCGAAATTAATTTCTCCAAATATGTAATAATACTGACATATACTTTTCAAAATAATCTGTTCATCATTTTTCGCCTTTGTGCGTACTTAATTTACTTAACATATTTTCTTCTCTTGCATATAAATACAATAATCGTAGGGAATCGTCTTTCATTGTGACAAACTTCCTTTTCAATAATTTTTCCATTTACTTCATTAAAAAAAATCATTATTCAAAATTCGTTCCGCAATTTTAATTAATTCTGTAGTTACTGTATTGTCGTGCTGGAGCCGCAGGACTCTTAGCGGGTTGGGATTTAAGTACCACCCTAGCTTATCCTCTTAGCAGCCTCCTGCTCGACGTAGGTTTCAATGTTGTCGCTGTCTCCTCGTGTCCTATCGCTATTTTCTCAAGGAGTTCTAGTGCATCTAAAAATGCCTGCAGCTTACCTGCTTTTCCATCAAACTCGCTGGGTAACACCTTGCTTGCGATATTTAAAAATTCGTTGATTGTAAGAGCCATACTTATTTCTTGTTCTGTGTCGCTATGTTCTTCTTTCTTTATAGGTTGTTGTTTCTTTGTCACAGGTAAAGAAACTGGCTTAAAATCTTTTACATTTTGAGTATATTCTTTATCCGAAATTTCCATAATGTTATTATCATTTAAAACTTTTCTATCTTCAGTGAGTCCTTGTATTTGCAATGATTCGGCCGTTTCAATGAAGGTATTTACATCTTCTGGTCTAATTTGTACTTCTCCATGGTATATAAATTGTAACAAGTCTCTTAGTGCTTCGTAAGTCACGTTTGTCAAAATTACTATAGGATGTTAACAGGGATTTGATATAAAAATTTCTTTAAAATGTGGGCTACAAACCGAAAGAACCATTTTATGCGCTTTTATGCCTTTTCCTTGTGCTGAAAGCGTTACGTCTACAAAATCTTGACTCTTCCATAATGAATTTATTCCTGAACTCATATTTTCGTGGAAATTGTTCCAACATAATGAAAATTTTTCTGACGCCATGGTCAATTGTCTTTAAAAGTTCTTTTAAATTCGTTTTTCTTCCTTATAAATGTAACAATAATTCTAAATATCCTAATTTATTTTAGCTAAATAGTTAAATAAAGTCATATCCAATTTCTTCGTCTATATTATTTAAAGAATTTGTCATCCAAGCAAATTTAAAATATAAATACTATGGTAAATAACGTCGTAATTTAATATTTCCGATCTGTCGGTGTATTTTCATGGTCAAATATAAATATCTTTAAAAATATACCTTTAGTAAATAAAAATGTATGACACATTTGTTTCATTAAACAATAGCGTTTGCTGTATAAATAGTTATTTAGTGAAAACTTAAAAATAAATTGTATACTCTACTTTTAAAAGCAAAAAAATTGTATAGTCAACATTCTGACTTGACCTAGCTTAAATTATATTCAACTAATAATTAATAATTTTTATCTGTTAGACTGTATTTATATAAGGGATAACAAAATAAATTTACTCACACAATACATTTCACATATGGTCCTTATCCATACACCTTTGTCCATTCTCCATTTATCCATTTTTCCATTTATTTTCATTGTCCTGAGCCGGAATGCTGTCGCGGGGCTCCCGGCGGGTCTGGTCCGTAATTTGGCTGTAATTTTCTTATCTGTTGTTGCATTTTCCCATTTCGAAATTGCTACAATGGGTTCCATATAACATCTAGTATGTAAATTTAAATCCATTGTAAATCCATTTAAACTTCCAGTGTGATTTTCCTCTCATCTTGAGCTTCTCTGGATGAAGATTCCTGGTTTCTACCACTTCAGGATCGCCATGTAATAAATAATGCTTCACTTATCGTCTCGTATGGTAGATTTATTTAAAACACACTAGATACTCATGATTTAGTTTATTAGTTATCTAAGTACAATACTAGATAGTACTCAGTTGACTTGACAATACTAACTTAGACTGTTCTCTTGATTCTTCATTCTTAACAATAATGATAATGCCCTAATCCCGTGATTTCCAGCTATTTAACTCACGTGGGTTTGTTGATATATTATTGTTTTTTACTTGTTTAATTTGTACACATTATTTAATAAGCTTTTGATTACATTGCAAATTTCACTAGGTCAGAGTGTGTCCTCGTTACAACGATATTTTCAATGTCGTAAACAAATAATATATTTTCGCAAATGTGTGTCACGTTATTAAAAAGATTACTTAAATCTGATGCTTAATTAAATCCCGTTACAACTGGTTATTGTTATGTTGAGATTAATATTAATAATATCGGTGTTCAAAGCCTTGCATGCTTGCACGCTTATCAACTCATACTAACAGTAGAAACACTCCAGTATATCAACTTTTTTGAAATTACCGCTCTGTCTGTATGAACTAAACTTAAAGTCACTATTGATCGGGTGTATTCGGAAGTATTTACACCTGTAAATTATCAACTTGTTGGCTAGCCTCTTTTTATTTAGACCTATAGTGTGTTCGCTTGGTTTTTCGCTAGTAATGTTACGAACATGCTCTCGGCATGGCCCAGGTAACGGTTGCATTGCATCTCTAATACTCTCTCGAAATTTCGCAGCGTATCGAGTGCGAGAGAGAATAACCGGTCACGTAGGCGAATTAGAGGTGGGACAACGCCAGAATATTCTCGAACCTAGTAACTGTAGTATATATAGGTAACAATGTTAGAAGTAGGGTTAGTCGTTAAGATACTACCAAACTGTAAAGTTATAAATAAATATATGTATATAAATTCGAACCGCTCGTTTTATTTAATCTCGCTACAGTAATATAAAATAAATTCTCCTTTACTTAGATTGAAACAACGTACTTAATCAAATTATGAATCTTCTGCAATTTTAGATGAACTGATGATGTATATAGATTCATATACGAAACGTCTATAATAAAAGATAGTAGCAAGTCTCTATCTATTGAGCTTTCTTTTCCTCTCCAAATTTTGACCGATTACCCTCCACTATCATAGTGAACTACATCTGCTTTCTTCTTTTTTATAGCTCTACAACCCTCGAAGAGATTGGTTTCTTTTAAAAAATCCTTCTACAGTCCTGGTGTCATATCGTCAAGAAAGCATATTTTGGCCTTACGCGTTGCTTCTTTCAAATTTTAAGTCAAAGGCTTCTTTAGAATAATCCTCCATTCCCTCTGTTTCTGACAACTCTTTTTCGTCCTCTATTTTTGATAGATTTAATGCCACCCCCTTAGTTCTCTAGGTAAGTTTTGTTTTTCCTTTGGTTCGTTGTCTCATCGCACTCCTTTGTTAGAAAACGATTCCGACGTCGAACAGGCATTAGCCGAGTGGTTTACTGAGAAGAGGGCCCAAAATGTTCCTATCAGCGGTCCAGTTTTAACAAAAAAAAGTTCACTAAGTTTCTTTAAAAAAATGGTTGGAGAAACAAAAGATGCCGATGTATTTGCCGAAAATATATGAATAACGGATGTGTTACCTTCATTAGTAAAAAATTTTGAACCAGTGTGTGTGTTTACAATCGTGAAGAAACTACTCGTTATTACCAAGCAACTCCAGACGGCACCTTTGGTTTCTCAGGGCGCAAAGTTGTAGGCAAAAAGTTTTAAATGAAAAATAGATGATGTGTGACTCACATTAATTTTTTTTTTCCAATCTAATATAGTTGAAAAAATAAATAACTAAGAATTATTACTTTTGTTTTATTTGGGTAATACTAATACACACTGGCGAGCAATAAAGCTTATTAATCCAGAATTTAAGCGAAATCTCGAAAGTTGATAAAATAGTCTTTCATAATCAGTGATTGATTTTCTGAGATATAGTGAACGACTCTAAGATATTCAGCTCACTTCTAACGTTAAAATTCTAAATTTAAAAATTTTATTGCTCGCCAGTATCGTTAAAAAATTCCTAGTCGGTAGATCGCAAAAAATTAGAAAGGCAGACAGTAGATCTCGAGTTCGACTAAGTTAGCCACCCCTGATTTAGAGCAACAAGTGACTAATATTTTGTGTAACAAAATCAGGTGACTATGTGCACATCTACATATTGCAAACATTTCATACGTTTAGTGTACGCATGCATGTAATTTGGTTTTTTAATAAAATAAGTAATATTTACACTACTGTATTATTGACATAAAACACCTAAAATCATTTACATATACGTATGTATGGACATACATAGTACCCACATAGTACGTAATATAAGTATATAGTATTACGTATATTCGGTTCACTTATTTCTAGTATCCAGCAATGATCAGTTATTAGAACATCCCGGTTATAGGAAAATTTTTTTCGCATGAAGGCTATTTTAATGAGCGGGCTTCGACAATATATATATATATATATATATATATATATATATATATATATATATATATATATATATATATATATATATATATATATATATATATATATATATATATATATATAGAAATGTTTCTTCAACGTCGATATTCCCAAAAAAAAATCTTTATTTCGAAAATAAGTTACAATTTTTGAGAAATTCTACAAACTACTACATTTAATGATTTAAACTTGACTATTGAAACATAATAATTACAATAATAATAAAAATATTGATTTCTTCCTATTTATAACGTCGGATATCGGAATCTGCTGATTCTTAATAGTAAGGGAGCTTATGGCTACATTTCTCCTCCCTCCATTGGTTGGGACTTCGTCCTCGAAGTTTTGGTTACTTCGGCTATCAGCTCGTCTAGTATCTGGATCTGGGCAGGATGCAGTTTTTCTCCAAATAGGATTTTGGAAATTCGTTTTCTTTTCCTAATTAGGAAGATTATTAGGAAAGCTAAAATAGTTAAAAATATTATAACAGAAGTGGTGCTCAGTCCTATGGATAATCGGGGTAGTACTTCTATGGTATCTATTGGTTGAATTTGGCCATGTGTCTCTGGGATTGTTAATTTTTCGATTTTCATCTCATGGTTTGGTATTAATTTTATTGGAACAATTTTTGGAATGGAAATGTCTTGAGACGTCTTTTTATTAAATTGGATACCTTCAATCATTATTGGTACATCTGTCGTCAAGAGGCTGGTTGAATTAATTTCTATCTGCTGGATTCTCATTGGGTGAACTATTCCTAGCAATATGACTTTGCTGGTTTCTTGGAAAAAGTTCTCTGTGATTACTGTTTTTGTGCAATTATCTACATTGGGTATGTTACATTTGGATTGTACATAGTTGGAACAAACTATGTTATCGCCTTGTCCTATACAGGTGTTGAACCATTTATTATTTGTATAGTAGCTTGCAGGTGGCAGAATCATAACATGATCTTTGTTTGGAATGGGATAGATTTTATAGGTAGTGTAAGGAATTTCATGGAGTATAGGGATTTTAATTATTATGAGCATTGTATTTGAAGTTACACAAACTAAAGTTTTTGTTGACTCTATAAGTTCATAAGGGTGTTCATTACTATTGGGAATTGAATTTCTGGGATAAATTTTGAGAAGGTTCTCTTTAAGGTCTATTATTTCCTTTAAAGTGAATAATTCTATATTAGAGATATTAAGTTCAGATAAAGTAATGGTTCTTATAAGTTTCATTAGAAATTCGTTTATATTTTGGAGATTTATTATCTCATTGTGTAGAATGATATAGCTGTCAAAATCAGCTGATAATTTGTTGAGTGCAGATATGAGAATTGAATTATCAGAATTTAGTTTTTCTAAAAGTTTATCGAATCTCGTGTTAAAAGAGTTTCCATAAGATATTTGGTTATTAAATTTTTTTATGATTTCGTTTTGTTTATTTTCTAAAGAGATTATGTGTGATTTTAACAAGTCTAAGTCAGAGTCGTCTGGATTTCCAGTCACGTATTTGATGGCTGTACCTAGAAAATTAAAAAGTCCGCGTTTCTGTTTTCGCGTAATCTTGTGTAGATCGTCTTTTGTTTGTTCTTGTATGTGGGTGTATTGGGAGTACAGTAGCGAGAGAGGTGCATTTTTGAAGTGATCTTTGAAATAGCTTGTCGGACTAGCGTCAATACTGTCGGATAATTTGTCTAGTGGAATGTGAAGAAAATGTCTGTGATAGTGGGAGATTTCTCTTGATTTGCCTATCTCTTCAGCATAGTAACCATTATTCGGAATCTCCTGAACATTGAGTGAATGGACCAGGGCGAGGATTGTCCTGTGAAAAATTTGGGTCTTGAGTAGGTTTATCTACATGTTTTCGTATTCGTTTTACATATTTAAGGTGAGTGCTTGTTAAATTTTGTTTATCTGTTTTACCGAATATTTTTGTTTTGTCTTGCGTTTCTGGATGAATAGTGGAGAAAGGGGCTTGTAATTTGGACTTATGTTTTTTCTTAGAAACATATAGGGATTTTGTAAGGTCTATTTCCGGAATATCTTCGGCATTTTCGTTTTGTCTATCTAAGAGTTGTTGTCTTTTTTGTTTTTGTTTATTATATAGTTCTGCAATAAAGGGTTGGAGTTCTTCTTTATGTCTTTGATTATATGTTTCGTATATCGGAAGATCAAAGTCGAAATGTATTTCTTCTGCATAGGGTCCGTACAGAATTGAGAACGGGGAATAATCTGTGGAACTGTGGATTGATTGGTTGTAAATAAGAATGGCGTGTGTTAGAATGTCATCTAACGAATCATTTGGATTTTGGGCTTGTAAGGTCCTAAGTTTTTCAATAAGAGTTGAATGAAAGCGCTCTACTGGAGAGTTTGAGGAAGAATTGTTTACTGTTGTAAAATGTATTTCGATTTTGTGGATATTTAGGAATTCTTTAATGACTGCGGAATTAAATTCGGTGCCGCTGTCGCATACAATCTTTTTTGGGTAATTGTGGTGCGAAAAGTAGTGTCTTAATTTATTTAGTATCGAAATGGAAGTTTTGTCGGTGAGCTTATAGCATTGACCGTATTTGGAAAAAGAATCTATTATTGTGAGATACAGGTTTTTATTGCAGTGGAATAGATCGATATGTAATATATCAAAAGGTTTTTGACCTAACAACGGTCCTAATTGGGGAAGTTTATAAGGGCGTCGTTCGTATTTATTTTTTAGGCAAATTTCGCATTTATTGATAAAATTAGAAATAGTTGTCTGCATTGAGGGCCAGTAAAATTTTTGTTTTAAATGTTTGTAGGTTTCAATTATTCCGTTGTGATTTTCTACGTGATATTTCTTTATGCATTCTATTTGTTGGTTTTCTTCTTCTATGTCCTGAAGTAGTATATTGCAAAATATTGCTTTGACTGTGGAATTTATTTTTTCTTTAAAATAGTTACAGATAAAAGGTCTAAATTCGTGAGGGATTGTTATTGCAAATTTTTGATTTGGTCTAAGGATATTTTGGAAGGTATTTGCTATTTCTGTTTTCCAATTATTTGTCAAAGTGACAGTGTAACGGTGTTTGTTAAAAATTCTTTTGTATTTAATTTCAAAATTATTTGACTCTGGTTTAAAAATAATTTGGTTTGAGGATAAATTAATTGGTTCAGGTGAAATCTCTATTCCAGTGATAGGGTTCTCAACTGATGTATGTTGTGTGTTAGTACTGTTTTGTAAGTTGTCAAAATCGGCAAGGAAATCGTCTATGTCGAAATTGTCGGGTGGTTCAGCACATTCTGAATTCGGGGGTTCAGCACATTCTGAACTCGAGCTTAGGGCATTTATTTGGACTCGGCTAAGAGCATCAGCAACTTGATTCTCTTTGCCTTTTTTATATTTAACTTCAAAATCATATTCTTCTAGTTTAAGTCTCCATCGGGCTAATCTAGAAGTGGGGTCTTTAATTTTGTAGATCCATACGAGAGGATTGTGATCTGTTTCTACAGTGAATTTTTGGTTGTATAAATACATACGGAAGTGTTTACAAGAATCTAGTATGGCTAGAAGTTCTTTTTCAATAGTGGAGTAGTTTCGTTCTGCGGAATTTAGAGTTCGAGAATAGTAGGCAATAGGGTGATTATTTTGAGATAATACTGATCCTATAGCTATATTAGAGGCGTCTGTAGTCAGTACAAAAGGCTTTTCGAAGTCTGGATATTGTAAGACTGGAGAATTAGTTAACAATTGTTTGCATTTTGCAAAACATTCTAAATAATTTGGATTTGTGGGGTCGATAGTTGCTCCTTTTCGAGTACATCTCGAAAATGGGGATGTTATTTTTGCAAAGTTGGGTATGAATCTTCGGTAGTAACCGATTAAACCAAGAAATGATTTAATTTCTTTTACTGTTTTTGGTAGAGGATATTTTTGTATAGCTTCGATTTTTGCTGGGTTAGGTTTGATTCCTTCGGTTGTCACTACGTGACCTAAGAAAGAAACTTCTTTCGTGAGAAACTCAGATTTGTCTAACTGAATTTTTAAATTATTTTTTCTGAAAGTGTCAAAAATAGTCGCAATATGAACTAAGTGTTCTTGCAGTGACTTGGAAAAAATAATGACATCGTCCATGTAGACGAAGCAAAACTTATGAATAAAGGGCCTAAGAATATTGTCCATTAACCTTTCGAATGTTGCTGAGCTATTCTTTAAACCAAAGGGCATACGTAAAAATTCAAAGTGACCATGCGGAACTGAAAAGGCTGTTTTCCGAATAGAATCCGGATGAACTTCAATCTGATGGTAACCTTGAGCTAAATCTAATGTTGTGAAATAACTGGCTTTTCCTAAGTTATTCAGTATCTCATCTATCTGAGGAAGTGGGTAGCGATCACTTTCAGTATGATCATTGAGCTTCCTATAATCAATAACTAATGTTACGTAAAAATATGAGTCATAGTTTTAACCTTTAAAACATGTTTTTATTCTAATATGTTGTAGAGTTTACGAGAGGCCTCGATTTACCTGAGCGACCTTCCAGAACCAATGCGAGGGAAATCCAGTTTGCCTTTACCGTTTCGCCATCGAAGGTTTTGGATTTTTCGAGATAACGGCACTGGTATATAATAACGGAACTTTATTTGGAAGGGACAGTTAATTCGGACGACGCGCTCGCGATAAAATGTTACGTTCGCTTTTTAATAAATTATGTATGTTTAGTGAAAATAAATAAATATCAGTCATTGTGCTTTTTAATGAATTAAGATAAGAACAAGACATTATAAATTAAAGACTTAACAATTAATAAATTCACAACAAATGGTGTCAGAGTGAGATCGAACATAAATTAGACTTATAATAATAATACAAGTGAATATAAAATAAATTGTGAAAATGGCTACGATTTATGAGCTGACAGTGACTAATTTAAGAAGACATCTCGAAGACAGAGAATTAGCTTCTACCGGAAAAAAGGCTGAGTTAGTCCAACGACTAAAGAACGCTTTGCTAGAAGAAGGACTAGATCCAGAGACTTATATATTTGAAGATGCTGTCCTCTCGTCGATTTCGAAAGTTTCTTCTGATGTAGCCAAAGTTTCTGGTGACATCGCATCATTAGAGAACAAAGTTTCTGACGATATTTCGAAAGTTTCTTCTGATGTAGCCAAGGTTTCTGGTGATGTAGCCAAAGTTTCCGGCGACATCGCTTCGTTGGAAGACAAAGTTTCTAACGAGATTTCTTCGCTGGAAAGCAAAGTCTCTGCTAACATCTCTTCGGAAATCTCTAAAGTCACTTCTGAGATGTCTGCCCTGGACGATAGAATATCTTCATTAAAAAACCAAGTTGCTGCCGATATGTTAGCCTTCGAAGAAAAGATATGGAAAGAGATGGAAAGGAAGATGGAGGAAACAGGGACAGCAGAGAGAGGTAACAATCCGATTACAGTGGAGATAAAAGAAGACCAGACGAAATTTAAGTTGGAGACACGGCCGAAATTTGAAGGAAGTGGAGGTTCTATTCATGTTAAAGTCCCAACTTTCGACGGAAAATCATCATGGAACAACTACATGAAACAGTTCGAATCAGCCGCAAGAGCAAATGGATGGTCTGAAAAAGAAAAGGCGGTAAACCTGACTATCGCCCTTCGAGGAGATGCCTTAGATGTGCTTCAGACCATAGCCGTAGAGGAGACCGATGATTTCGAACAACTGAAGAAGAGGTTAAATATGCGATATGGCCACGAACATTTGGAGCATGTATATCAGTCACAGCTTAAAAATCGTAGACAGAAGAAAGATGAGGCTCTTCAAGAATATGAGGTAGATATTGCCAGATTAGTACGATATGCTTATCCAACAGCTCCCGAAGACATGATGGAAAAATTGGCCGTTCAAACGTTTATTGATGGTCTTCGTGATCATGAAATGCAGAGAACACTGCGATTAGCTCGTCACAAGACGCTGGTTGATGTCCTATCCGCCGCCCTCGAATACGAGTCAGCTACGCAGGCCTCTGGCGGGTACAGTAAAGTTAGGACTGTAAAAGAGGAAGGAGATGAAGATAAACTTGACCAGCTCGTTAATATGATGAAAAGCATGACATACAAGAAAACGAAGACCATCAGATGCTGGAATTGTGGCGAAATAGGACACGTACGAAGCTCCTGTAAGCACCCTAGGTACGACGCAAATCAAGAAACTCACCATCAGGAAAACTAGAACGGGTCAGCCTTAGGGGGGCAGCTTCGACCCAGAACTTTTCCAAAGACCCTCTCATACTAATAGCTTCTTTGAAATGTCGTGAGGATAGTGTATATGTAGATGGAGACATAAATGGTAAAAAGCATACGTTGTTGGTGGATACCGGAGCGACCAGAACCATTATACGCCCGACAGTTATAAACAGCCGAAAGAAACTGTTACCAACGAGGTTACGACTTCGGACCGCTACAGGTGAAAATGCCAACATTCATGGAGAAATCCAGGTACAATTGGGAATTGGGGCAGAAAAGTTTGTCCATACTGTAATAGTTGCTGACATCGAAGAGGATGTTATATTAGGAATGGACGTAATGAATATGCATGGATTCCAATTGGATTTTAAGAATAAGGTAATCAAAGTTGGCAACGAGGAGGTATTTCTCCATCCACATAATGACAACACTGTGCAAGCAGCCATTACAGAAGATACAGTCGTGCCTGCGAGAAGCGAAACGATCATAGTAGCGCGACTACAGGGAATTGTAGACGAAGGGAGACCTGTTATGATGGAGCCTTGGAACCACGACGATGAGGTTGGCCGTGGAATCATAATTGGAAAGGAATTGGTGACTTCGGCTAAAGAAATTCCTGTGAGACTTATCAATGTCAACGACTACCCAGTGACCATAAAGAAAGAGACAAAAGTAGGAACTTGTGTACCTGTGACATCCATAATTCGTCAGGCGACAACATCTGATAATTCCAACGACAAATTCGACCAAATGGTTGCAGTTGCAGGACAGTCTCTAAATCAGATGGAGAAAAGGAAATTAAGGGAATTTCTTCGGCAGTATCGTGATATTTTCGTACCGAAAGGAGGAAAGACGGGAAGAACTACCGTTGTTAAGCATAAAATTGATACTGGTAATGCTAAGCCAATTCGTCAAACAGCTCGACGATTACCACAGGCGAAGAGAGAGGAAGCTGAAACGATTGTTCAGGAAATGAAGAAAGACGGGGTGATAGAACCTTCTACGAGTCCATGGGTCTCTCCGGTGGTCCTGGTTAAGAAGAAAGACGGAACGACGAGGTTCTGTGTGGATTACCGTTTGCTGAACAACGTTACCAAGAAAGATAGTTATCCTCTGCCTCGGATCGATGACACATTGGACACATTGGCTGGAAGTAAATTGTTTTCTACTTTAGATTTGAAGTCTGGATACTGGCAGGTAGAAATGGACCCAGTCGATAAAGAAAAGACAGCCTTCACCACAGGATCTGGATTGTGGCAATTCAACGTTATGCCATTTGGACTTTGTAATGCTCCTGCGACATTTGAGAGGCTTATGGAAAATGTGTTGAGAGGGTTATCTTGGAAAACATGCCTGGTTTATTTAGATGACATAATCGTCTTGGGGGAGACATTCGAAGATCATTTGAGGAATTTAGAAAACGTTTTTAATCGACTTAAAGCTGCCCAATTGATGCTAAACCCCAAGAAGTGCCAGCTATTTCAAGGTAAAGTCAATTATCTGGGTCATATAGTCAGTAAAGAAGGAGTGGCCGTGGATAAGGGAAAAATCGATTCCATTAAGGAATGGCCAAAACCAACTGACAAACATCAAGTGAGAAGTTTTCTTGGACTATGTACTTACTACCGGAGGTTTATTAAGAAGTTTGCAGATATCGCTAAGCCATTAACGCGACTTACAGAGGAAGCAAGAGAATACCGCTGGGATATAGACTGCCAAAATGCCTTTGAAACGTTGAAAAAGCATTTAATAACAGCACCAATTTTGGGGTATCCACTGCCAGAAGGAGAGTTCATCTTAGATACGGATGCAAGTAACGTGGGAATTGGAGGAGTGCTGTCTCAGATTCAAGGAGGACAGGAACGAGTCCTCGGATATTTTAGTAAAGTCCTTTCAAAACCTGAGCGGAATTATTGCGTCACGAGAAGAGAACTTCTAGCAGTAGTTAAATCAGTAGAGCACTTCTACCAATACCTCTATGGCAGAAAGTTTCTAATCCGAACCGACCATGCCGCCCTTAAGTGGTTGATGCAGTTTAAGAATCCAGAGGGTCAGATAGCCAGGTGGATCGAACGACTCCAAGAATACGATTTTAAGATTGAGCACCGGGCCGGAGTTAGCCACAGAAACGCTGATTCTCTTTCCAGAAGGCCATGCCCAGCAGAGTGTTCCCACTGCAACAAAACGGAATCCAAGGAAGCAGCAGTGCTAAGAACGACGATTGTCAACGACGACTGGACGCCTACTAAGATAAGGGAAGAACAAGAGAGAGATCCAGTTATACAGAAAATCCGAAAATGGAAAGAGGAAAACCGTCGACCACCTTGGCAGGAAATATCAAACCTATGCTCAGTAGTTAAGACGTATTGGGCCCAGTGGGACTCATTTATCATCGAAGATGGCTTGCTCAAACGAGTCCTGGAAAATGATGACGGTTCAGAGAAGAGAAGACAGTTGGTGATCCCAAAGAGCAGAATAGCCGAAGTACTTCGTCAGTTACACGACAGTCCATCGGGAGGGCATTTTGGTGTAAGGAAAACCCTTCAGCGAATTCGGGAACGGTTTTATTGGATGAACAGTTCCGACGACGTAAAAGACTGGTGTAAGAAATGTACTATTTGTGCTACGAGTAACGGGCCTCACCGGAAAAGGAGAGCTCCTATGAGACAATATAATGTTGGAAGCCCGTTTGAAAGAATAGCTTTGGACATTGCAGGGCCATTTCCAGAAAGTGAAAATGGGGGCAAGTACATGTTGGTAGTAATGGATTACTTCACTAAGTGGGTCGAGATTTACGCACTTCCAGACCAGAAGGCCGCCACCGTTGCAGATAAGTTGATCCAAGAATATATCAGCCGATTTGGAGTGCCTTTGGAGATCCATAGTGACCAAGGCAGGAACTTCGAAAGTAATCTATTCCAAGGAATATGTGATAGACTAGGCATGAAGAAAACAAGAACTACCGCGTATCATCCGCAATCGGATGGTATGGTAGAACGAATGAATAGGACAGTTGGCAAGTATTTGACAAAGATGGTGTCCGATCATCAGCGAGACTGGGACCAATACCTTCCGTTCTTCACAATGGCCTACAGATCTGCTGTTAACGAATCAACGGGCCAGACACCAGCCAGAGTCCTATTCGGACGCGAAATGCGACTACCTTGTGATCTAGAATTTGGGTGTCGACCTGGAGAAGATGTAGCAGGTGAAGATTATGTGATCGAATTACGAAGAAGAATGGACGATGTACATGAGTTGGTCCGTTCCCACCTTCAGATCGCTAGCGACCGAATGAAGAAACGGTACGATACACAAGCCGAAAAGGGTTGCTTTAAGAAGAACGACAAAGTATGGCTGTATAATCCCAAGAAGCGAAAAGGTTGTTCTCCCAAATTGCAGCAGTTTTGGGAAGGTCCATACCTCATCATGGAGAAGATCAACGATGTCATCTACCGAATAAGCAAGATTCCGAGGGGAAAGCCGATGATAGTACACCATAACCGGTTGGCATCTTTCGAAGGTGACCACGACGTAGATGAAGAAGTGGAAGTAAACCAAGTCCAAGATGTGTTTGACCTCACGTTTGAGGAATTCATGGGTGCCTATGGAGGTACCGGTAAAGCGAGACATGGTGTTACCACTGAAGAAAAGCAAGATCTACTCGCGCTCCCCGATGACTACTCGCTGGCCCTTACCATCCCGGCCAGTATCAAAGACGCACCAGGGTTGGCATCCGTCTTTCGAAGGAAGTTTGGTCGAGTTGCAGAACTTCAATGCCAAGTGCCAGCTCCCGGTAAAACCTTGAAACTCCAAGATGCATCACGTTACCTTTTCTACCTGGTAACAAAAGACACTGCCCGTGACCAACCTACCTACCGAGATGTATGGGAAGCCTTACTTCAATTGAGAGAGCACGTACTAGAGTCCGACGTGCAAAAGTTAGCCATGCCAAAGTTGGAGTGCCGCCAATTAGATTGGAGAGTTATCCGAAATATGGTGGAGGAGATCTTTAAAGACACCGAAGTCCAGGTGTTAGTCTGTTGCAATCCGCATAGTTACTGGTGCGGAGAGAAAACCGTCCCTTGTCATTTTTATACAACTGGAAGTTGTAAAAGAGGGTCCAGTTGCCGATACCAGCATACCGTTCCAGTTCTAGTCCCAACAAGGTTCCAGGAGGAACCATCTTTTGAGAGGGGGGCAATGTTACGTAAAAATATGAGTCATAGTTTTAACCTTTAAAACATGTTTTTATTCTAATATGTTGTAGAGTTTACGAGAGGCCTCGATTTACCTGAGCGACCTTCCAGAACCAATGCGAGGGAAATCCAGTTTGCCTTTACCGTTTCGCCATCGAAGGTTTTGGATTTTTCGAGATAACGGCACTGGTATATAATAACGGAACTTTATTTGGAAGGGACAGTTAATTCGGACGACGCGCTCGCGATAAAATGTTACGTTCGCTTTTTAATAAATTATGTATGTTTAGTGAAAATAAATAAATATCAGTCATTGTGCTTTTTAATGAATTAAGATAAGAACAAGACATTATAAATTAAAGACTTAACAATTAATAAATTCACAACACTAATCTAAATTTTTTCTGACCTGAGGCATCAGCTTTTTTTGGTACTATCCAAACTGGAGCTGAGTACGGTGAAATTGGCGGTCGAATTATCTTATTATCTAATAAATTATTTATTTGTTTTTTTATTTCTTCCTGCATTGCTTTGGGATGCCGAAATCCCTTTACATAAATTGGATTTTCATCCTTAGTTTTAATTTCGTGTCTAACAGCTGACGTGAAAGTTAAATTTTTATTTTCGTCGTAGAATACGTCTTTAAATTTTTTGCAAAGACTTATAATTTTATATTTTTCTTCGTTATTTAAGTGCGAAGTACGGATTTTGTTTTCATTAAAATGCGTCGTTGGAATTTTTGCTATATTATAATTACAAAAGTTCTCAACTTCAATTCTCTTATTAAATTTCATAGGCATAGGTAAGTCGAAAGTGTCTAGAAAGCCGTTTTTTGCAACGTGAATAGAATGGGGAATTTTGATACCTTGAAAGTGTCTTTCGCGCAATAAAACTTCGCCATTATGAACGCTTACTGGAATTTTTTGGTATAAAGTTTCAAATGGAATGCTAACGTGAGGATTCTCAAAGGTTAAAGTATGAGTTGCGTAGCTAATTGTGGCGTGGAATCTTTTCAGATCGTAAGTTCCAAGGAGGATATCAAAGAATTGACTAAAGTCGGCAATTTTTACGTCGAATGTTTGTGGAATTCCATATTCTAGGAATAGTGGCGTCTTAATATTTAAGTCGTGCTTGGAAGTAATTTTCATTGACGTTAGCGAAAAAGGTTTTCGATAAATATGATTTTTATCAAATAGTTTGAGAGCTCGCGGATTTAAAATTGAATTTGAACCGCCGGTATCGATTAAAACGCGTAGATGTGTTTTGGGTGTAATGAAGCAGGGTAACCCAGGGGAACTTTCGATATTATGTAGGTTTATACAGGGGGTGGATGATCGTCTAACGGGATGGCTTGAAAATCCTGATGATTTTCATCATGCAAATCGGGCTCTTGTTCGGATTCGTAATTTTCGAAATCGTTTTCGAAATATTGGGTATCATTTGAGTCTATGTGAAAATTGTGGCTTCTATTAGTTGTAATTGTCATGGGCTGATGGTTTCTGGTTGTGGTAGTTTGAACACCGCTCATTGGAGTAGCAAAATTTGGTTGGGGTCGAGGAGCTTTATATTTATTTAGTCTTTGTTGGTTGTTTTTCGGAACATTGTTTCGTTGGAAGGATTGATTTTGTTCGTGAGAACTGAAATTTTGTCTCTGAGGAAAATTATAGTTCTGTTGTGGAGTAAAGTTAAAATTGGGCTCTGTGTTGTGAGTTGAAGGTCTCACATAATTTGAATGCGTGGGTTGGAAGTTTGAGTATGTGGGTTGAAAGTTTGTGGATCTTTGATTATTCGAAGATTGATAGGGTTTATTTTTGAGTGGGGCCTTTTTGTTTTGTTGGCTCTTAAGGAAGTTCATGTATTGTTGTTGATTTTTGTGGTTATCGTAGGCAATACACTTTTGAAGGGCTTCTTCTAGGGAATTTAATTCAAAATGCGATAAGTATTCGCAATAAGGCTCGTTGATTCCGGTACAGAAAGTTTTGAGGGCAATGTTTTTGAAGTATGGAGTTTTAAAAGTGACTGTCGCGGGATTATCGTTTAGGGTGATGTGTTGGAGTAAATCGTTCAGATTTGTAGTTATTCTCTGATGATAATTGTCGTAGGATTCACTATGTTTTTGGACGGTGGTGGATAGTTGTGTTACTAATATGTCTTCGGAACGTCTGTCTCCGTATTTAGTTAATAATGCTGGACGAATTTCTGTCCAATTGGTTTTATTAGAATAGTTTAAGAAATTTCTAGGTTCTCCTTTAATTCGAGATACGATATGGGAATTTAAGATAAATTCTTGGGACGGATTTAAATCTTGGGTGCCTAAGAAAACTATTAAATTATCTACTGCTTTGATAAAGGTGGAGAGGTTGTCTCCAGAAGAGAATTCGGGCAGAGTTGAGCAAAGGCTAGCAATATCGCTATTGGTCATCGGCATTTTGGAACGTAATTTAGATGCAGGCTTAGATTTAGAGGTTTGTAGATTTCTTTTTATTTTTAAATTTAAATTGTCGAATAGTAAACTTAAATTTTCGATACTATTTTGGGAAATATCATTCAATGTACTCATAAAATATATGCAAAAATATAAATGCAAGTATATATAAAAATTCGTTGAAGTAAAATGTTATAAATAATATAAATTCAATAAACAATAAATAATAAATTCAATGTAAATGTTTAAGAATTCAATTAAAATAATAAATGCTCATAAACAATGGTAAAGAAAGGAAAAACTTACGCAAGGATGATCGTGTTTGATTTCCAATACATTTTTCTCTTTTACCAGGTTCTTCAGGATTTCATTAAACTAATGTAGACCAGGAAACGACTATGTTTCTGTATGAAATATCCTGTTCGCAGCGCCAGAAATGTTTCTTCAACGTCGATATTCCCAAAAAAAAATCTTTATTTCGAAAATAAGTTACAATTTTTGAGAAATTCTACAAACTACTACATTTAATGATTTAAACTTGACTATTGAAACATAATAATTACAATAATAATAAAAATATTGATTTCTTCCTATTTATAACGTCGGATATCGGAATCTGCTGATTCTTAATAGTAAGGGAGCTTATGGCTACATTTCTATATATATATATATATATATATATATATATATATATATATATATATATATATATATATATATATATATATATATATATAAGAAAAAAGAAGTACTTGTGACTCGTTTGGAAAAAATATAAATATGTTTTGGATGGGTTGGAGTCAATAAAAGGGGCTATTGGTTAACTATTTATTATATCGAGCTTTCAATTGTGTTAACAATTATTATCAAGAGCTGCTAAAAAAGACAAAATATCTTACAAAGTTGAACTAATAAATGCTTCCCTGAAATTTTAATATAATTTTGAAAACATTTTCTTAACACAAAAAAAAATTGAATTTATAAATAAGATAAAATAGCGACCAATTACAAAATAAATAAGCTTCAATGTCATAAATTCCAACTTAAAATTTTTATTTTTGACAATTATATTGCCAAAAAGAAAATTTTGTTTAAAAATTCTTTTTTGTTTAGTAACAAAAAAGAAGAAGATTTATTCACCATTGATAGATGTCGGAAAAAATGTAACAGATATATGGAAAATTAAATCAAAATGTGATATTTTACAAGTTTCATATATAAATTATAAAGAAATAATATAATTATAAATTTTGCTTAGATTTTGAATTTCTGATCTTTTGTTTAAATTATTATCACTTTTGCTAATACAAACCATTTCCAAAAAAGTCCTTTTGAATTTATTACTTTCACTACATAAAATTTTAATGTTATCAAAATCCATAATATGGTCTTTATCGATTACATGCTCTGCCAAAGCACAAGATGGTTTTTTAATTCTGCAATCACTTTTGTGAGAAATAATGCGATTTGAAAATTTGAAATTTTATTTCTTACTATTTTGGTATTGTTTGTGTTTTACTTGTATTATTTGTTCGTATCGCTCAAAATATATTTATTGTAGTTGAAAATTTTTGGTTGTTCATTTTAATATTTGTATCCATTGTTTAGTAAATTCCTGGCAGAAACTAGTGTTTTTTCCATTTGTTCGTTGGCAACATTGTTCGAAGCACCCGAGTGAGCTTACTCAACCAACTGGCCCCGACATAATTCATTCTCGACGCAGATTTTTGTTCGCCCTTTCTGAATTCACTAGACATAATGGCTGTATAAAGGCCTAGTAAGATCGGGCTTTAATAGAGCGTTAGTAAGTCTTATTTATATCCCCAAGTCCGGATTCAACGAGGTTTTGGCAACATTTATATCGAAATCGATTTCGTATAGGTTAGGTAAGTAGAGGAAGGGAAATTCCTTTTCCATATCCCATATATTGCTTGGACGCGACGGTAACCCTAAAATTTCATTTAATTCTACATTATTAGTTTTCCGGTAGAATATCCCAATTTTCGAGAGAATTTCGATACTTTAACTTTAGCGAAAATGCTCAAATAATTTAAATTTGAATATTTCAATATTCAATATTTCCGGATCAGATAACCAAAAGGTATATATAGTAACAGCGTATTTATTTTTATTGGAATATATAGGAATGAGAATAACTTCAAACGAGGACTGGATTTTTATTCCGCTTAATATAGATTGCATATTATTATTCTAATGTTACTATATATATCTTACTTTAAAAAACTATAATGTTAAAAAGTTCAATAATTGATTTCATTATCATATTCTTCGTGATAAGCAGTTCCTTTTCTTTTATTTTTATTAAAATTATTGTGATTTATTTTCAAAAAATATAGTAATTTATGTACTTGTTACTCCAAGTTACATTTCTCAGACATTGCTACTTTGTTCATAAGGATTTTTAAATCTTTGGTAAGACCATGACCACTGTAGAGTTTAGATACTTGAACTATAATATACGTTTTACACTTTTGTTGACCACAGGTTTGCATTTTATTATCTCTCTGCCTATAGTCATCGATTTTGTCGTCTGAGTTAATATATATATATATATATATATATATATATATATATATATATATATATTATATATATATATATATTATATATATATATATTATATATATATATATATATATATTATATATATATTATATATATATATATATATATATATATATATATATATATATAGATGGAGCTACACAGCGTAACTAACAGGTTAAGTAGTAATCTTTGTAATGCTATAAAACGTCACATGTTTGTTATTGTTCTTTTAATAATTATTTTATTTCAATTTCTTTATTTTCAATTTTATTCATCTCTTAACTTTATCTTTTATTTTACTATTTTTATTATAAAAATAGTTGGCCCTCAAATTTTCATTCATCCCTTCAATCAACTTTTCATTTACCAAATATTCTATCACCTGAAATTCCAACTCTATATCTTCACTATATATTCTAATTCCTTTATTCAGACCCTATACGTTCTATGAGATGATAGAATATATATATATATATATATATATATATATATATATATATATATATATATATATATAAATTTCTATGCCTCTTTTCAATAGACAGTACTTATATCTGTTAGTTGGAAACTCTGCTCTGTCATGTCACTTTTCATTGCCACAATGGATGACTAGTGGTGGATGAAGAGGTGGATTATATTTATTAGTTTTTATATTGCCTTTTGCTTATTTAAGCTGGATCCTCGAACGAAAATTCATTGTATTTGTTAAATCTTCTATGGGGTAAGTTATTTAATATTTAACCAATATTTAGTGTATTTTATGATTTCAAATTTGACTTCTTTAATTTATACATAACCTCCTCCTCACATGTTTCTTTTAAACGTCAAATTTTTTTTTCATTTCTTTCGACCATGAAATATTAACTGCAGCTGCTATTTAGAACCCAATGGCAACTTGAAGATAGAAACATGAAAGTATCTGTGTTCAGCTACATCTAAACACTACATTATACTTTATTCCTATCCGGTTACCTAAAGATATCATAAGATGCCATAAGTATCATTAAAAATCTTTTTATGTAAAGCTATAGGCAAAATTTGCTTTGTGATTTTGTTTGATTTTAATTTAATAATAAAATTTTTAATTTTTATATTTATTTATGTACAATAAATATGATTAATTAATATCTTAGTTTATTTATCCTAGCCAAACTCACACCTGAGAGACTGAGCTAAACAAGGTCTAATAATTGGCTCCCAAAGAAAGTTGTGAATTTTATTGTTTTACATTAAGACACTGAGGATGATCTGATCTAGATCGAAAACGTCTCGTTATGCTCCTGTATACATTTTGACGACACTTTTTAAAAAAGTTTTAATTATGTTTTACACTTAAATACAAATGTGAAGTGTTTTACTTCTGTATAAGTTTTTTAAAAAACTAAATGTTTACTGTTTAATAAATGTTTGGAATCATATTTACAGTTCCCAGACAAACCTTTAAATTACTTTTGTTTTTATTCTATTGCAAATTTACATAAAAGTAGAATAAAATTCGCGTAAGACATAAAGATGTTTTATGAGTTTCCTTTCCACAGTATAGGAGCAAATTCATTCGATTCGAGACCAAAAATTTGTAAGTGTATTATTTCGTAAAATAGCCTCAAAAGAACTTCATATTTAAACATAAAGGAACTTCAATAATATTTTTATATGGGATTAAGCTACAATTGGTTGTAATGAAAAATACATTTTATATGTTTTTTGGCGTTTCCACGCCGGAAATCGTTTTCAAAAATTATTGCTGGTTGTTGAACCAATTGATAGGTATCGCTAGGTCTCGATCTTGCAGACAGATGGCCATGGTTTGAATTGTTTTACCTTGGGGACGATATTAAATTCTGATTTTTCGTGAGTTTAGTATTGTGTATTTGTGTATTGTGTGTTTATGTATTGTATATTATGATTTATATATGATGTATCTATGATTAATTACTATTTAAATGGGAATAAGCCACAATTAAAGGTTAAAATACGTTTATTGACGTTTCAATTTCCACGTATTTCCATACGTTAAAACGTATTTTAACCTTAAATTGTGGCTTATTCCCATTTAAATAGTTATTAATTTAAAATGCCACAAGAAAATAGCTTCAGAACAATATTAAGAAACCGTTATGGGCCGAGCGTTATTCAAATGTATCTATGACCTTAAAAAAATTAAAATCCCTTCGGTAAAATATTCCATAAAATCTATCACAAGTAAAATATTATGTTTATAATAGTGTTAAAAACAATTGATTGTAATGAAAATTATATTTTTATTAAAGTTTGACGTTTCGATTTCCACCGTAAAGATTATTTTCAAAAAAATAATTTAAAAAAATATTTAAAAAATTGTGCAAAAAGTATAACCAAAAAGTTAGGTAATGTTTTTCAAAAAACTTTACTGTAAAAACTGTTTTTGGTTGACAATAAAAATTAAGAATGCAGTTTTTACCCTCAGAATATGTTTTATGTGTTTTATTGTTTTATTTGTTTGTATAATGTGTGTTTAACGTAGATTATGTGTTTGTGTTTTGTACACACATATGTATTGTGTGTAATAATTGTAGGTGATGTCTGCAAATTCTTTTAATCCATTATTATTGTTTGCAAAGACATGCCACAAGAAAACAGTTTTAGAACCATTCTATTACTGTAATTAGGAGTACGGCCCATTTGTTTTTCATGTAAAAATATTTTACTGCATCTAGGGCATGTAGTGTTAAAACTTTTATTCTTAAAACCTATTTATGAAAGCAACAGTGCGGGTATTGGCGCCCGTAAAAGCAATTTATTAAATTAAACAAAAACTGTAGGTCTTGAGACAAAATGTCAACTGTCAAAATACGGGCATGTTATCGACTTCTAATTATTTAAACCTAAAAGTGTTCATTTATTTTATTTTGGGGAGTATTACATTTATTTTTACAAACTTACACTCGGGCGGAATTATTAGACCATGTGGGTAATTGCGCCCAGAGATTACATTATATGAAAACAAAACATAAAATAATTTTATACTCACAAACAACATCTATATATTTTTATATAAAAAAACCTATTCAAAGAAATACTTAAGTAAAACAACTAATATAAAAACATTTCAAACTATACTCTAATTGCAATAATGGCACATTATTCTGTGTGTTGTATTATGATTTAACATTCTTAATGCTCCCATATATGTCAAACTCCGCATCTGTACCACGTTTCTGTTATACCATATTCTCCACAAAACATACACTTTTCTTCTATGTCGCAGTTGGGATCATCCAAACTATGATCGTTGCAAATTTCCATTATCTCGTGAGATGAAATGCTTGAAGAACTATCATCCAACTTGACTTTCCTTGTGACGTTTTACTTTGACATTTTTTACAGTTAATTGAAGTTTTTGCTGTTTTTTCATTCATATTTTTCATTTTCCTTCTGCTCCAGTTCTATTTTTTCTGAAGTTGCCGTCAACCATTTTTGAAATATGTACCTAATTTGTTCCCCTTCTTTTTTAATTTATTTATTTTCAGTCACTAAGCACAACGGTGTCATTTCTTCAATAGATATATTTCCTTGTCTCTCATTTAAATTTCTAAGATCCGATTTTAATGATGAAGGAGTGACATCTTCCTGAGCTTCGTTGGCTTTTTATGTAGTTGGAATAACATCTGGTTCAACTATTTCCAGGACTACATCTTTTGAACGCAATTGTTTCTGAGGTATAGGGAATAACATTAGCTTCAGGAAGTTGTAGTCGACAGCGGGAATATTAGAAATGGTGGACGGCAAAAATCTTCATCCGTGAAAATATTTGGTCTGTATGGAACAATACCACTTATTTCAAAGCCCTTGTGAGCTTTTTCCATAGTAGCTACATGAACGAATTCCCGATTGAAAATTTTTGGCAAAAAGATTTTAGAGTTTCAAAAAATGTCACATCTAGTGGCTAATGGGACGTGTGTAGCTAAAACGATATAATCCCATCTTCACGGCAAAATTCATAAGCAGATCAAGAACAATGACTGCTGTAATTATCAAGCAACAGCAATGCTGGGTTGTCCTTCATGCGTGTTTATTAAAATGCTTAAGTCAAATCAAAAATAACTCTTCGTTCATCCAGCCTTTGGCTAAGCATTCATATATGGCGCCTACCGGTCCATTGCGGTTCAGCTGTTCTGAAATTTGGATTACAGGATATATAAACATCGTATGTACATACATATCTCTGATCCACTTACTAAGCAGCACACAGTTACGTTTCGATCTCTCTCCTAACTTACAGCTTTTCTTAGTTGTTTGACACATTTTGGGGCTATAATTTTGGATGGAACCTGCACCGTGGTAATACCTGTCTCGTCGACATTAAATATACGGCAGGCTAAAAAGCTATATTTTGTTAAAACTATATTTAAATTTGTGAAAAAAAGGCCTACGCTCTCAGCATTAAAACCCAAAATTCTTCCTAAACTCCTGCCTCGGGTTTCCTCCAAACTAAGATTTGGATACCGTTTTAAGAAAGCTTGAAGTCGGTCTTTACCGGCCATTTTGTTGTCATCGTTGAAGCAGTGCTTGATATTATTTTTAACCACAAACTCGTAGACGGTTGTACGTAAATCAGTGGTCGTTAGACCAAAGAACTATCGTTTGATAGTGCAGCGATTAGCCACTAGCTTTTCCTGGTCACTGGAAAATATAAGATGGCGACCTAGTTGTGCTGCACAAGCATTGTTTGTATTTAATCTGTCTTCTAATGTAGAATATGGGAAACCTAAAACAGAACATCAGAAAATGGAATATGAAAATAAAAATCCTATATTACCAAACTCTCTTGCACTTTGCCTTTTTCCGTTTCCACTTCTAACTGCATTTATAGCTTCCTGAATCCTTGCTCCAGTTGCGGTGTTGACACTTCAGATTTGTTTTTATTATTTACTAATAATTAAACTCTGTTCTTTTTAGAATAAAACTAGTGTGATTTAATTCCAAAATGTCACATACGAAGTTAAATAGTCGTTATAAAAATATGGTAGCTTCTTTGATTCATTATATTACACAGGAACGAGATAAAAGCGGCCCAATACTGCAGTTGACTGCTGATACGGAAGTATGTAATACTTCTATTAATACTAATGCTAATATTTTTAATATGTTTATGTAGATACTGAAAATATACATTGATGTTTGCTGCGTGTAGCTGCAGCTTTAAATTTACATATTTCAAGTGTAAGTTCTATCCCTCAGGCCGTACTAGGCCTAAGCGTTGATTGAATAACCCAATATTCAATCAACGGCCTAAGAAAGTTACCAATACTAAAATAATAAATACAAGCAAAATGCGTAATACAATTTACAGTATGAATTAACGAAGTAAGTATACTTTTCATTAGATATCATAAAGTGTATTAAGTTAAACAGATTTGTTTAATATGAAATTAATTTAATTCTTTTTAAAAGAAAATGTGGCTTTGACCTCTTTATGGATTCAATTGAAGAAAAAGGAACTGTTAAGTGGTTGTAGAATGTCACTCTGTATTTTACTGAAAGATATTGGTTTTAAATGGCCAAAAGATAATCCAAGGATAGCACTGAAGAAAGACTGTCACAGAAACAGAAGAAAAATTGGTGACATTATATCAAAAATATTAACATAAAGATCTATACATGTTTGTTTTTATAGATGAAACGTGGATTTTTCAGAATGGATCTATATATCGCTCATGGCAAGATGAGAATAGAAGAAGTGTAAAATCGATTAAAACTGATGAAAACGGCAATATATTTAATTATATAAAAAACATAAAGGTGTTAACATATTTTATAGATACATTATTCTTCATGCTGGTAATGAAAATGGCTTCATTGAGGGTGCAGAGGCTATATTTTTCTCCAAATCGGCTTTAATGGACTACCATGGAGAAACGAATCAAGCAAATTGTTTATCGTGGTTTGAAAATCAACTATTAAAAAGTTTATATAAACCATCCCTAATTATAATTGATAACGCTACATACCATAGCACGTTAGAGAAAGCATTAAACGAGTCTTTAACCAAGACTGAAATAAAAGATGGGTTAACTAACAATAAACTGTCTTTTAATGAAACAGTGTTGAAAAACAAGCTGTCGCAGATAGTTGCGCAGTTAGTACGCCTAATAAGAGTTTAGTTCAGGTCATCAATATTAATTTTTAGAAACAATTCACCTCCAAAATACATTGTAGATAATTTAGCAGACGGGTTTCTGAGAAGGACGTAAGGCTCGTGAAGAATATGTATGAGAAAGCGTACACCAAAGTAAGGACTACTGTCGGATTGGCCGGAAGTTTTCTAGGATGCTTGCATTAAGGCTCTTCAATGAGTCCTTACTATTTTAATGTTGTTATGGATGTACTGACAGAAAAAGTAAGGGAGGGGGCTCCTTGGTCAATGCAGTTTGCTGATGATATCGTGTTAGTAGAAATGGAAAACAAAGAAATGTTGGACGAGAAGTTGGAGTGTTGGAGAATGTTTATGGAAGAAGAAGGACTTAAGCTAAACGGATTGAAAACGGAGTATATGTGGTTGGAAGGAAAAGGAATGATTGGGGACGTAAAATTTCTTGAAGAAACGCTAGGACGAGTACATGAATTTAAATACCTTGGCTCCTACATAACAGAAAATGGGACAGTAGATCGAGAAATTGCCCATAGGGTACAGGCTGATTTTTTAACTGAAAGCAAATGAGCGGGGTACGTTGTAATCGAAAAATCAAGGAAGGGATTAAAAGACTGTGCGAAGTTGAAAGGACTGTGCGAAAGGAATTAAAAGAGAAAGGATTAGGTGAAGAAGACCCGATGGACAGAAATGGGTGGCGACGAAGAGTAAGGAACAGCGACCCCTAAAAAGGGAAAAGCTGAGGAAGAAGAAGAAGAAATTGGTAAAGATGGCTTTAAAAAATGTTATGCTTAGGCAAAATTCTATTAGTCACACAGAAAATGTAATTAAAAAGTGGTATGACCTTGAGCATTATACTATATAGACAGGAAATTCTACCTATTATATTAATATAAACTGTGACAGTGATTCCAGTAGCAGCTAGAGTACGCAGTAAGCAGTGATTAGTAAGTGTAGCATCGTATGGACCTTTGAGCATTAAAATTAAGCTTAATTTTTTATAGGTTTAAACTGATGACGAAACAAAGTTTTTCTAAAAAAAAAGAGCCTGACACAAAGTGCCGATAGAAAAGAATACTTCTTAATTGTTAATATTTTTTTACAATGACACTACATATTTAAGGTATTTAAAATATAAAAAATCTAAATTTTTTTCGTTAAAAATTTGGTTTAACGATTTTAGTAATTTTTAAAATTTGTTAAAAATATAATATAGAATTTATTCATCATATATATTTTCTTAATATTGTTCTGAAGCTATTTTCTTGTGGCATTTTAAATTAATTACTATTTAAATGGGAATAAGCCACAATTAAAGGTTAAAATACGTTTATTGACGTTTCAATTTCCACTTCGGAAATCGTTCTCAAAATACATTTATACAATTTTATTTAATTTTTGTAATTTTTATTTAAATTTTATTATTTATAATTTCTTATAGTTTCATTTAGTATTGTTTAATTTTATTTATTTTATTTAATTTTACTTAATTTTATTTAATTTTATATAATTTTATTTAATTTTAAATAATACTACTTAATTTATTTTTACAATTTTTTTTGATTTTACTTAATTGTATTTCGTTTTATTTAAATTTTATTTAATTTAATTTTTATTTAAGCTGAAGAAAAAAGATTAAATAACATTTGAAAATCTAGTTGTAACAAAACATTTCAATGTAATTAAGTAATGAAAAAAATATTTATTAATATAAGATTATTATTTAATTCCTATTTTCTATTTCAGTTTTTTTTTAATTTGTTTTGTTATATAGTCCACTTCTGCACTAATTATGTGATTTTATTTTATTTAAAATAAATTCAGTAATTTTTTTTATTATAATTACGTTAATTCTATATATTGTTCGTTTGGATTTTTGGGTTAAATTTCTGTTTTTTAGCTACTTACATTGTTCAAAATAACATTTTTGTTCGCTATCAGTATCCTTCGTTTTATATCTTCATATAGTATCAGCAATCGGTCTGTAGGAAATAAAACTCTATTTTGTTTTACGTCTCAATATTTCGTCACGATTTTAAGACTTTTTCAGGAAAAAACTGTAAATTTATTAGAATAATTATTCTAAGTTGGTCACCATTGGGTATGTCATTTAAAGAGGAACCATAGCTTTGTAAATAAAGGTATTTATTAATGAGGGAGGATGGATAGGAATTCTCAATTAGAATATTTCTAAGTAATTGAAGGGATTCCCTTCGATTAACTAGATGTGTCAGTCTATTTAGCCTACAGCTTAAAGCTTTAATTAAAATTTATATTTGAAAGGATGACAAGAATGGTAGTTGAGAAACCTATTAGAGGCCATTGGTTGCCTATACCAACTTGTGGTTAAGGTGTTATCTCCCATTCTAATGACACGCGTGTCTAAGAAGGGAATACTATTTGTGGTGGGGTCCTCAAGTTCAGCAGTGAACTGTAAGTGAGGATCGAACTCGTTGAACAAAGACAAGGTAGCCTGTATCTTGTCTGGGGGTAAGGCTAATAATAAGTCATCAACATACCGCTTAATAAAAGGGATTTGGAAATCTAAAAGACCCAAACGGTCAGATACTAAATCATCCAATACAAAATTAACTAGGATGGGAGAGATTGAGGAACCCATAGGTGTCCCAAAAATTTGAAGATAATATTTGACATCAAAGACCAAAAAATTAGTGTCAAATACTAATTGCAACAGTTCTGCAAATACATCCCAGGATACAGGACAGTTAGGTTGGATAGAATTCCAATGATTTCTTAAGGAGGTAGTGACACTAGAAAAAGGTAAATTAGTGAAAAGAGATACCACATCATAACTCACTAAAATGTAACCTTGTGGAAGTTCAAAGTTATTAATAAGTTCACTAAAGTGAAAAGAATCAGCAATATTAAAGTGGTTATTATAATTATAAGATTTTGATAGCATATCAGTTAAAAATTTTGAAATATTAATATTTGGTGAATTAATGGAGGAAACAATCGGCCTCATGCTCAATGTGGGCTTATGTATTTTCGGTAGACATTAAAATCTGGGAGCATATCCATCATAATTATGTAAAAATTTTGCAAGTGGTTGATCTATGATTTTTAAACGAGTAATGAATTTATTTATTTTATTAGTGAATTTAGAGCAAGGGTTGGTAGAGAGAGGTTGATAGTATCTATCATCATCTAACAACGATTGACTCAGACTGAGATATTGATCTCTATCCATGAGGACAGTGGCATTTCCTTTATCACTAGTAAGAACGGGAAGATTAGGGTGGGTTTTTAAAAACGATACCGTCTCCCTGTAAATCTTATCTAACTTAGATATGGGTTGTCTAGGGCGATTAGAAAAATTCAACAGAATATTGTTGGAAAGAGACCTAAGAGATAGAAGGTCAGAATTGTCAGCATGTGACAAAATATTTTTAACATCTGCTAACATTCTACTAACAGAGTAATCTCTGAAAGTTGGCTGTAAGCAACATTTAGGACCCAAGGATAACAACTTGAGAGTGTCCTGAGGAACCTCAGTATTGGAGAAATTTTTAATCCACTTAGGAATAAATGGAATTTTTTTAAATTGGGGAGTGTCTAAGTTATTAAGTTTCCTACGGAGGTGTGCCATGGATTTATGATATACAAAATTAAATTTCTTATGTAAAGATGACTCAAATGTGTCCAACAAATTGTCAGGAAGGTGATTATCAAGGAAAGCAGTGACATTACTGATTTAAGAAATAATAAACTTAATATCAGTGTGAACCTTAGATATATGGAAATTAAGTAATCGTGCCCTCACCTGTCTGTTTAAAGCTTGGCTTCTACTGTATAGTGTGTCATTAGTGGAACCTGATGTTGATGAAAGTATGTTGGAAGTGGTACCAATTTTTTGCAGTTTTGAGTTACGTGTGTCAAAAAAGTCAGAACATGCCATTGTATCAGATGGAACAATACCATAAAGGTAGTACACTTGTTGGCCGCTGGGAAGCAGTTGCGTCGTTGTCAAAATTATGTACTTTCGGCAATATTGTTAGAACGAAATCGCCGCAAATATCAGTTGTTCATAGACTGTCGAACGGAACACTTCGTTTATATTTCTACAACGACATAAGTGTGGATTGTGACAAAATAAAATAAAGTTTTGGTGTAATCTCAGAGGAACATCGGCATAACGGACAGTTGTATCATTGTTCGCCTAGAAAATTTGATATCTCTGGGGACTTGCTAGATGATTAAAGCCGTAAGTACACATTTACGTCGTTATGGTTTTTGAATAGTAGTTTTTATAGTCACTTAACCAGTATATATGTCATTGTTAACTCAAATAACATTAAAAATTTGTGTGAAATAGTGTGTGTAACAACAGTCAATATAATAGATTTGTATTTCAGAGAAGAAATACAACGCGAGTATAATATTGAATAATGAAAAGAACTGAGCTGATACTTCATTTAGCCACTCACAATTAACAAGAAGAGAACAGTACTCCAGGGGAACTATCAGTATTGGAAGACAATAATATTTCAGAAACACTCAATGATGCGGTCATTTTAGCAGAATTGCAGGCACTGAATTTAAATCGGAATTCCTCGAGTTTAGACCCTAATAGTATGTTCCTACATAAGCCTTGTGAACTTGGATCAGGTAGGTACTTTCCTTTTTTAATCAAAATTACTTTTATTGATTATTAATTACTTTTAGATAATCTACGTATTTCAAACAATTATGAAATACAACCCAGTACATCATATTCTGTGAAAACCCAACGCGAGTATAATCTTAAATAATAAAAATAACTGTGCTGATACATCATTTAGCCACTCACAATTTTCAAGAATAGAACAGTACTCCAGGGGAACTATCAGTATTGGAAGACAATAATATTTCAGAAACACTCAATGATGCGGTCATTTCAGCAGAATTGCAGCCAGTGAATTTAAATCGGAATTCCTCGAGTTTAGACCCTAATAGTATGTTCCTACATAAACCTTGTGAACTTGGACCAGGTAGGTACTTTCCTTTTTTAATCAAAATTACTTTTATTGATTATTAATTACTTTTAGATAATCTACGTATTTCAAACAATTATGAAATACAACCCAGTACATCAGATAGCCAAGCGGGCTGGGCGGCCGGCTTCTCATTCGCTTCACTGCGAGTAATGTGGGTTCGGTCTAACTTTCTCTGCGAGAAAACAAAAAGTCTAACGCAGCAGTTTAAAATTCTAGATGAATCTGCGGCTTAGACTAGAATATGCTGGTGTCTGATCGGCCTATGGTGGAGCAGTACGGCAAGAGATAAGGGCTTGCGGCTCAGTGATACTTAGCTCCATAGATCCCTACCGAAAGGGCGTGACGCCTAAAATACCGGGTATATATATACATCATATTCTGTGAAATCCCACTCATCAACCAAGATCACTTTGAGAAAAATGTCTCGAACAGTCTATGATGAGCAACATCTTTTAGATGATGAAAACAGCTTATATGAAGAAGATAGTGACAACTATGTACAATCAGAAAATAAAATATCGTCGGAATGTGAAACAAATTCGAACCCTACCATAAAAGAGAAAAAGAGACCCCGAAGTCCATTTTCTGAAAATAAAATAAGTCCTTTGAATAATACAGAAAATTGTACGCTCACCCAAAAAGTTAAGAAGAGAGTAAGAAATCCAGAAGAATGGCAAAAAAATAAAGCTAAACTCCTTAAAAATTCAGGAAAAAGTTATATTTGAAGAACTGGAAGAGTTATGAATAAAAAACTATGGGACCTACTTGCTCTAATCATTGCATTCAGAAGTGTTCAGAGAAGTTTAGCGAAGACCATAGAGCTGATTTTTTTCAGCAGTATTGGAATCTAGGATCACTGCAGAAACAACGTGATTATTTGTCTTCTTGTATTAAACCACTTCAGTTGAGTTATCGCCGCATAACAACTATCCAAACATTTAGAAGACAGAACTGTGCTTTCTATCTGCTTCACAATGGAAAACGAATGCGTGTATGCAAAACATACCTGATTAACACTTTTGGCATTAAGAAGAGAACAATTAGAACAATTATCCAATTAAAAGCTTCTGGGTCTGGAATTGTACCGCAAGATAAACGTAGAAAACATGGTCAACAGGTAAAGATGAACTCTGAAATTATGGTGTCGGTAAAATCACATATAATTTCTATACCCCGTACAGAGAGCCATTACCAAAGGGCTAACACAGCAAGAGAGTTTATGAATGGCGGTTAATCCATTGCAGAAATGCACAGACACTATCAAAAGAAACAAGATGATTTGGGCCAGCCTGCTGGAAACTATGACGCATACGCCCGCATATTTTATACACAATTCAATATTGAAAACAGATAAAAAGAAATAAAATAAGACTTACTCACAGTCAATTTAATTTTACTACCAAAACGACCGGTTTGGCTTTCTACACTTTGCAAAGCATTTTCAGGTCAAACGGTACAAAGTAAAATGCTGAAATGTCAGCGTTTAATTTTGAATTGTGAATGTTTTTGTTTATTTTGTAACGGTGTTCAAAAAGCAAATGTTACTTTTTAGTAATTCTGTGTAGTGTTTTTGTTATTTTTTATCATTTTGAGTAGTTTGTATTATATACTGACAATAAAATTATATACCTAAAGTTTTTTTTAATGTTACTATTGTAGACCAACTCAAACCGATTCACCGATTCAAACCGGTTCTGAGACCTGTGTAGACTCAAAAAGTTTATATTATCAAAACACTAATAGAGTCATTTAAAAGTAGACTAAATTTACCATTAAAAAAAGTTATTTCAATTTCAAAAATATTCATTTAAACTTTCACTTGTTTACTTTCATGTAAAAAAGTCAATTTTCAAGCATTTTAGTAATATGTGTACTTGCGTCGATATTGCTCCGGAGAATTATTTATATATATGGGACATTTTATTTAAAGGGATAGTTAGTTTTTGAACCTCGCGTCGAGTTTTTAAAATGTAACGCACGTACTGTAATAAATGTAGATAAATTATATAATTATTAGTGTAAAATAAATTAGTTATATTGTACAAATAAAGACAATAAATTAGATTAATAAAAATATTATAATATATATATATATATTGTGACGATTAGGGTTTATAGAAAATAATTTATAAGTTATATACTACATAATATTAGATATTTGGTTGTTTTAAATAAGTTATATACTAGAGAATTTAATAAAAATATATTTATGTGAGGGCATTTTTAATAAATTAGCATATAATAATTATAAAAAGTTGTATTTTAATATTGTAAATATATATAAGTGAGCCATGTGCTTAGGCAACCAAAAATACTCTCGGAGATTGACAAATATTTATACTCTTAAGTGACATTTTAGGAAATAAATACGAATATAAAGTGGGGTTATATAATATATTGTTTGAAATGTGTATTTTATTAAATTAGAGTGTTAGTTACTAATTTAATTATATATTCTGATCTGAAAAGCCTAAATGTAAACAAAATTATTAATAGAAAAGAATGGAATTCTCTGGATCTCCGGAGATGGCCATGTTTGCGAAATGGTTTGTTCCAGAAAATTCAGACAAGTAGTTAATGGAACAAATTGGAACATGATATCTTACGAGATAGTTCTAGAAAATCCAAAAACATATAAATACCCGTGATTTGGATTCAAGATGGCAGTTTTTTGGCAGTTTTTGAAAGTTTTTAGTCAGAAAAGTTTTAGATAGTGCAGTCAGAAGAGTTTTAAGAAGTTTTTAAGTTTTTAGTCAGAAGTCAAGCAGTTTAATAAGAAATATGAAAGTTAGTAGAAAGATACAATTAGTTAGTGAATATTGAAGTAAATTGTTCAGAATTTTCAAGAAGTCAGTCAGAAAAGTTTAGTAAGAAATATGAAAGTTAGTTGGAGTCAGTGAATCAGATTATAAAAGTATATTGGAAGAAATTAAATTATATTATGGTTGGAGATTAATATAAATCAACTTATAATAATTGGATATTGGTATATTGAAAAGAAGAATAAATATAAATGCTGTTTGCTGGTTTGATTGGGGTGTATAAATGCTGGTGAAGAAAACTATATCTTAAATTGGTAGAAGCTGATAATTGAAAAAAGTAATTTCACAAAAAACAAGGATAACTGAAGTACGAAGACATTCAGTGGTGATTGGAATCTATATATATAGTAGAAAACAGTTCATTTAGGCATTCAGTGAAAGAAAGGTACAAAATTTTGTTAATATAATTTAGTTAGTGTCATAACAATTTCTATTTTGAAGATAGTTTTGTTTAAATTTTAGATTGTCTATAGAATTTAATTAGTTTTATAAGAATATCAGTTTAAAGATAGTTTATTTTAAATTTACATTGACTAGGTTAGATATATATGTGTGTTTCATAATAGTTATAATAAAGATAATTTAAAAAAGTACTTACAAGCTAATTCTTTGAGAACCGCGATAAAAACCCTATATATTATATTATTAAAAATACTCATTGCTCATCATTCAAACAAAAAACACATCATAACAATATATATATATATATATATATATATATATATATATATATATATATATTGTCTAATTTACAGTTCAACTGCATTTTATAGGTAAACATCCTTTAATTGCAGTTCCTTACTGGATCAATACTTGACACTCAATAATGGTCGAAGACAATACTTCGAACAATGGTTAAAACTTTTTGGCTCGACAACTCTAAAAATAAAATAGCCTTTTGACAATTACATTATTCCACACGACAACTAATGTTCGACCACATTTATTATTTGAACTTAAAATTTCAGCAACATTGTCAGTTAACATAAATCTGATGTTCATTGTGTAAAGATCTGAAAGTTCAGCATTTTACACATCCCCTTTTGTGGTGGCCGTAGTAGAAGCCAAAATCAGCCTGACATTTATTGCCTACTTCTTTTTATCCCTTAAGCGAGAACATGGGCGTAACGGGAAAAATATGGTTTACGTCTCCGCCCCCTTTTATTTTCCACAGTAGATATTTTCCTTGATCGCTTGAAAAAAAAAACGATTAAGCGGTTGAAAAGAACTAAAGAATAATGAGTTTGTAATCTAAAAGGCTTTCGTTCATTTAATAACAATAAAATATTTATATATTTGAAAATAGGTCTAGAAAAGGTAATTTTATGTATTTAGATTCTTAGAACTGTAATTATGGCTCTTATATTGGGATTTAGGGTTAGAAAAAACTACAATATGAACAAGTAATATAAAGTTATAAGCAACATCCAGGTATAGACAGCGATGTATCACCAGCTAATAAATCTCGTACCAGAACCAGTGGCGTATCCAGCAAACACACGTAATGTCAAACAAATAAAAAATACAAGGTAATCCTTTATATGTCTAGCAACCGGTAACCAATAAATTATGTTAGCCTAACCCATAATTACAAGCACAAAATTTAACCACCTCCCCCTCTATAAAAACAGTCTCAGACGAATGGAAAACTGTATGTAGAAAATAAAAAAAACATGGTATTCCTGATAATCGAGAAGTAAAACAAACAAAAATAAATGATTATTGTCCTAATTCGCATACATCCACATCCAATCAATCGTTTCCATAGCTTAGAAAATGATACATAAGAAGTTACTGATAGTAATATGGATGAGAGAAAAAGAAATGAGAAGCCTAATAAACCGCCCCCAATTTTTATTAATGGTGTCAAATACATATCGCCCCTCACTGACTGGTTAAATAAGATAGTGAAAAATGATTATGAAATCAAAATATTAACCTTCGATCAAGTTTAGATCTTACCCAAAACAATAGATAATTAGAAAGTGATAACCAAGAAAACAGAATTTTAAACACCTACCAATTGAAAGAGGAACAAAACTTTAGAGTTGTCCTTCACTATTCAGTAAATACAAGTTAATTAAAAAATGCCATTGAAGAACATGGTCACCAAGGTGAGAACATATGAAACCTAAAACACTTAAAAACCAAAGCGACATCACCTATGTTTTAGGGAGAGCGCCCACCAAACTGGCGTGGCAAGTGGCAAGTAGCAAGTAGCACGCGTCTAGCATGTTACTTAAAATGTAACCAATGAAAACGAATGATTCAGCGCACATTAAAATGACAGTGAAGTCATTCATTCTAATCATTCGTTTGCATTGGTTACATTTTAAGTAACATGCTAGACGCGTGCTACTTGCTACTTGCCACTTGCCACGCCAGTTTGATGGGCGCTCTCACTTACATTGACATAAAACCAGCTGGTAATAAAAAGAAATATTATACAACTTAAAATACCTACTAAACTGTCGAATAAAGACCCATAAAAGATTGAGCCCCATAAAAGAAAAATAGTACAGTGTACAAAATGCCAACGTTTTGGGCAACAAAGACACAAGGAAATACTAGTGCCATAGACCGAGATGCATTAAATACATAGTAAACCTATGCATTTACGTATAATGCATAGTAAATCTATGCATAATCGAACTAAGCTATGTTTTGCGAGTGTAACCATCCTGCAGATCATAAATGTTGCTATGTCTACAAAGAGTTGCAGCAAAAACAATATTGGACTCTTAGACCAAAACCAAGTTCTTTTACATCATATAAATTCTAGACACTTACAACCCGGCAATAATTATGCTCAAGTAACAAGTAATTATCCACAAGAAATACGGAATAATGCAGAAAACACACCAAGAGTGAAAAATACGAATGATATAATATGAACATAAAAACTATTAAAAAATCTTGCTTAAGTTGCTTAAAATGGAATGCCAACTAGCTAGCAAACCTGCCAGAGAGGTAGAAGCCTTCATTATAAAACATAATATAGATATCCGTAATCCGTATATGTAATATTGGTCTGAAGCTATTTTCTTGTGGCATTTTAAATTAATTTATATTTAAATGGGAATAAGCCACAATTAAAGGTTAAAATACGTTTATTGACGTTTCAATTTCCACTTCGGAAATCGTTCTCAAAATACAAACATTAGTAAATTAAAAAAAAAAAAATTTGTTTAATTTACTAATGTTTGTATTTTGAGAACGATTTCCGAAGTGGAAATTGAAACGTCAATAAACGTATTTTAACCTTTAATTGTGGCTTATTCCCATTTAAATATAAATTAATCCGTATATATAAGACCAATAATGACATATGCCTCAGAAACAAGACCCGGCACAGCCAAAACGCAAAGGCTACTGGAAACGGCAGAGATGAGAGTACTGAGAAGAATTACAGGAAATACACTGAGAGATCGAAAAATAAGTGAAGACAAAATGTAACATACAGTGTACAAATGAATGGACACAAAATGGAAAAGAATGTAATAACCACATAAGCAGAATGGAGGAGAACTGTGTCGTCAAAATAGCAGGAGATAAGTCACCAATCGGCAGAAGAAGTAGCGGACGACCGCACAAAAGATGGTGTGACAACCTTCATAGAGGTATTAATCCGCCAATGAACAAGCAGAATTTCTTCTAAAGAGGAAAAAGAAGAAGAATATAGATATCATGCTTGTTTCCAAAACCCATTTTACACATAAAAGCTATTTTAAACATTCGAACTGCACAAGCTGCTATACAAATTTAAACTAATATTTAAGATCACATACAAGCAATCAATATCAGCATAGATGATTGGCATGGTTTACTGACAGTTTCTGCGATGTATAGCCCACCAAAGCACTCAACAACTAGCGAAAAATACCAGCAGCGATTTACTACACTAGACAATATATTTATTGCGGCTGGTAACAATTATAATGCCAAGCATACACAATAGGGCTTAGGTTAATAACATCAAAAGGTAGACAACTATTAAAACTATTAAAAGCATGAGAAAACAAAAGTCTTGATTTCATTTCAACAGGTGAACTATTGGCCAACCGACAAAACTAAAATCCCTGACTTTATTGACTTTGAAATTTACAGGAGAATTCCCAAAAATTGCGTGTTAGCAAATTCTTGTCTTGAAATTGTTTCTGGCCATTCTCACATTCTAATTACAATCAATACTGATATAATTCAAAAAGAACTAGCTCCAATTTTAGGCAACAAATAATACACTAATTGGTATGATTTTCGTGAATATCTAGATACCTTGTTGAATCTCTATATTCCTCTAAAAACGAATGTTGATATAAAGAACACGGTGGAACATTTTACAAGATCAATACAAAAAAGAATATGTGACACAACTTTAAGCCAAGTGTCAACTAGCACACTTTAAGAACTGCCTTCGATAACTAAACAAAAAATAGCCGAGAAACGGAAAATAGAAAATCTGGCAAACAACTCGTGCTTCTGCAGACAAAACTAAATTGTATTAAGCTACCCTAGAACTCAAGGCCTTACTAAATATTAATAAAAGCAGTGAAATTCAAAACTATCCTAGGAGCTCAACAGCTTCAGAAGCTCCTGACTATGATTTATGGAAAGCTATAAAAAATACAAAAAATGCATCAATTTAGAAACCCTCCGATGCGTACTCCGGATGATCACTGTGCAAAAAGTAATGAGGACAAACCCAATGTTTTTGCCGAGCACTAAGAAAAAGTTTTCCAGCCATGCCCGGCTGAAAATAACTTTTACATTAAATATAAAGTGAAAGCATTTCTGCAAACTCCATATCAATTAAAACTTCCTATTTAAAATAAGTTTAATTATAACGTTGAAAATACATATGTTGTATTGAAAAAAATCTGCAAGATACCACTTAATTAGTAATAAAATTCTGAAAGAACTTTCATATAAAGGACTGAGGTATTTGGCACAATATAATGGAGTTCCAAGTTCCACTAAATGAACACACAGACATAATAGATTACAACACGTTGGTATCCAAAGAGATCCCCAACTACAGTAACCAAGACCTATACTACTGGAACTTAAAAGCGGTTCCAAAAGAACAGAAATCATAAACCAATCGAAAAGACTAAAAGGAACTGACATTTACCTAAGTGAAGGTTATTCCAAGGAGATGCAAGACCAGATGAAAATACTGAAACAACACTTAAAAGAAGCAAGAGAAAGGGGTCAGAAGGCATCGATAAATTATAATAAGCTAAAAATAGACGACAAAACATATACTGTGGAAAGCTTAGGATATAAGAAGACACAAAGCGAAACGATGAATACTAAAACACCTCAAGGAAAATCCAGAGGAAGAACATATACTGAAAGATCACCAGGAGATGACGAAAATAAATCAGAAAAAATTGACGAAAATAACCAAGACCGCAAATAATACTGGCACAAAGCCAAAAAACTGGGATCGTATGTAAAAGTAGCATATAGTAAAGAACAAACGAGTAGTATCACTAAAACATCCCGGCAAACGAATATGGAAAACGCGTCTATGGAATGTAACGAGACTTTAAAGGAAACGGATGAAAACCTGATGACGAAACCAGCACGAAAAAAAAAACAACGAATCAAACATAAGAAAAACAGAAAGAAAAAGAAAAAACAAGAAGAAAAATGGAGTAAAAGTAGCAACCCGGAACGTTCAACCATTATTGAGACCAGGAAAAATGGAAGAGGTAGCAAGAGAAATACAATGATACAGAAAAGATATACTAGCACAACAAGAAGTACGATGGAAAGGAGAAGGAAATATCAACACTCGGGAGAAAACAAGCAAGGGAAAAACGGTACAGCTTTCATGGTTATTGATATAGTACTAATGGTTGGGGACTTCAATGCAAAAGTACCCAAAGAAAACCAGTATAAGGAAGTAGCAGGGAAAGAAACTAGTCATGACGAGTCAAACGACAACGGAAGAAAATTATGCCAACTAGCAGCAATAACAAACAGTTACATTGTAAGCACAAACTTCATGCACAGAAGAGAGCATAAAGTAACATGGTTGATACCTGGTACAACAGATGGCAATAAGATAGATCACATACTAATATCCAAAAAATGGAAAGCAATAATGCACGATGTCAGATCATATACAGGAGCAAATGCGGACACAGACCATTTTCTAGTAATAGGAGAAATCAAAATGAAGATAATTAAAGCAGAGAGAACAAGACAAAACAAAAGAAGATGAAATCTGGAGAAGTTAAAAGTACAGGAACTAAGAAAACAATATGGGACAACCCTAAAGGAAAATCTAACAGAAGCAAATAACACAGAGAACATGTGAAAAATATAAAAGAATCTATTTTGAATTCAGCTGAAGAGGTGCTAGGAGAGAGGGAAATAAAAAGAAGGAAAGAGTGGTTTGATGCAGAATGCGAAATCAAAATCAGACAGAAAAACCAAGCTAGAGATAAATGGATATCAACTAAAGAAGAACATCATCGAAACGAACATAAAGAAAAAAAGAAAGCAGCGGATAATTGTTGCAAGAACAAAAAAAACTGTAGATGGAAGAGCTGTTAAAAGGCCTAGAAAAGAATAGCAAAGACAGCGCCAAACTATATAAGCTCAACAAAGAAAAGGCAGACCAGTAGTTAAAATTGACAATAGATCATAGGAAACACACTTCACAAAACTATATAGATGCAAAGAAAGCCCGGAAGAGGAAGTAGGCGCAATGGAAGACATTAGAGATACTAAAATAGGGATACCAACATATATGATGAATATTTAGACATCATTCAAAAAATGAAACAGAAAAGAACACCTGGCCCAGATGAAATTCCCAATGAGCTAATTAAAAACGAAGGGGAAAAGTTATTAACAAGCATCTATAAACTAATAGTTAAAATATGGGAAGCAGAAGATATGTCCGAGGATTGGAAAGAAGACAGAATTATACCATTATTTAAGAAAGGAGAAGTAACAAACTGTAACAACTATAGAGCAGTAGCTCTACTGAGCACAACATATAAAATTCTAACAGCCCTCATAAAAAAAAACTCACTCAATTCACAGAGAAAAATCTGGAAAAATCACAGAGAAAAATTGGGGACTACCAGCAAGGATTCAGAGAAGGCAGATCCACTACAGATGCGATCCACATAGTTACACAAACAATCGAAAAATGCCACGAACATAACATAGAACTCCACATCCTCTTCGTAGACTTCTGACAAGCCTTTGACTGTATCGGAAGAAATAAATTATTTATTGAAATGAAAAATCAAGATATACCAGCAAAATTAATCAGATTAACAAAAATGACCATGGATAGAGCTCGAGCTAAAGTAACAACAGGCGAAGGTAGCACAAAATCAATTGCAATAGACACAGGAGTGCGACGAGGCGATTCCCTGTCAACCACATTATTCAACATAGCAGTAGAAGGAACAGTCAAGGCCAGCAAAATTAAAGGAACTATAGCCCACTCCTCAACACAAATAGCTGCATATGCAGATGATTTAGTTCTTCTGGGAAGAGACAAGGAAAGATTAAAAGAGGCAGTAACAATCCTGGCAAAAGAAGCACGGAAAAGAGGTCTAGAAATTAACAAAGGAAAAACAAAATATCTACTCTGTTCTAGAAGAGAAGAGAACAGGACGAGAGAAATCAAAATAGAAAACTACACTTTTGAAAGAGTCCAACACTTCAAATATTTGGGAGTAATAGTGAATGGCCAAAACATGAAAAGTGAAGAAGTAACGGAACGAATACTAGCAGGCAACAAAACATACTAGAGATATCATGAGCTTATGAAGGACAAGAACCTATCCAGAAATACAAAACTGAAAATATACAAAGTTGCAATCAGACCAGTAGTTACGTACGCAGCTGAGACAATGTGCCTTACTTACAAAGATGAAGAAAAATTGAGAATATTCGAAAGGAAAATCCTCAGACGGATTATGGGCCCGATAAGAATGGACAACGGAAAATCAGAAGAAGAATGAACCATGAACTAAGAGACATAATGAAGGGAGAAGATATAGTTAGATTTATTAAAGATATAGTTAGATTAAGAAGATCACCAGATGGAAACTAGAAACTGGAAGACCCAGGGAAAGATCCAGAGAGAGATGGGAGGACCAGGTCATGAGAGATATGAAAATTCTGGAAGTGAGAAACTGGAGGGAACTATGCAGATATCAAAACGATTGGAAGAAAATTGTAACGAAAGCCAAGTCACACAACAAACTTTAACAACATACAAGTGGAATGCGGAGTGATTTACCGCAATAAGCGAATCAGAGAGCTCTAAGTAAGAGCTGCAAACATTCCACCCGGAATGAAAAGCCCTGATGATGATGATGATATAATGGGGTTTAAAGGACGGGGTCCTTTCCACTTTTGTGACGGGTATTCCAATTTTTCTAATCTGCCAGAAAAATCTGCTGAGCAAACAACATCTTATAGACTTATAAGTTAAAAAAACAAATAAATTAATTCCTAATTATAAATTTGGATTGAAAGCGAGACATGTTTCTATACAACAAGTCCACCGAGTTATAAAAAAATCAGAATACTGATCTGCTGCCTTTTTAGACATTGTCCAAGATTTCGACAAAGTTTGGCACGATAGACTACCATACAAAATTAGAAATTAGACTGCTGTTGTGGCATCTCACCAAGATCCTCCCTCTCATTGCTTCTCAAATCTTGCAAACTCACTTGGATGTTATTACCTAATTAAAGCAAACAAAATTAAATCTATCCGCGTCACCTACATTCTACGAAAAGGTACTTGTTAAAGTGTGGCATTATATAGATAGTTCTTGCAACAACAAAAAAAGATGCAACTTAGCAAATTGTACTGAATTTTAGGTCGTAAATCATAATTAACAGTTAACAATAAATTGATAATTTACAAAGTCGTCCTAAAACCGATATGGAGCTATAAAATTTAATTGTGGGGCAGCATCCCACTCATATATCGAAATCGTGCAAAGATTCTAGTCCAATATACTTAGGATTATCGTAAACACTCCATGGTACGTAACTAACAGTATTGCTCGTAATTTTAAAATGAAATCTGTCAAATTAGAAATATCTTATTCTCCCAGAAGCACAGCAAGGAGTGAAATGTTTGTGTATCCTACGATGATGCCAATTCAACTGAAGTCCAATACTCCAAGTAAATTATAAATTCTTATCTTTCTAACCGTTCCATTAACATCTAGGAATACTTTTTTATTTGTAAAAATGTTATTTTTAAATTAGTTTTAATAAATAAGTACGTTTTTGATTAATATATATGTGAACACTTATTGACCCCCCCCCTGGTCCTCGCTGTTTCCAATAAAAGGCTGGTCCTTCAATGGTTAATCTTACTTATCAGTTACGTACAGAGAAACTTAAAGTACATCCGAATATGTTGGCAAAAAGTTTAGTAAATAAACCGCTCGAAAGTTAAAACCGCTTAAAAAATTTCCGTTAGAGTTAATTAATTAATACTAAATGTATATGTATTATGTATAAATATGTATTAAGTTTAAAAAAGGTGTGCATCACTAGATGCCTCCCTGCAGGTCCTAATCCTTCTCCTCCTCAGTCCTAATCCCTTTTGGGATGTGATGACACCATCAGGCCCTTACAGTTTTTGCACGATTTCTCTCCATCCTTCTCTGTACTGGGCTAGTTGTTCAGCTTCATGTAACCCTTGGTTAATCAGTATTTTTGTTTGATCTACCCAACGGCTTGGAGATCTTCCCCTAGGTTTCTTTCCTTCAACTCTACCCTCGACTATCAGTTTTTCTATCGTACCTGTTCTTCTAGCAATGTGTCCAAAATACTGCAAATATCTCTGTTATATTTTTTTAAGCAATATATCCTTTACTTTAAGTTGTTCTAATATCGATAGGTTAGTGCGATGATCAATCCAGGATATTCTGTCCTAATGTCCTAATACTTATTATAACTTGTAATAAAAGTGGGGTTAATATAAAAAAAATGAAGTTTGATTATAATAATAAAAAATATATATGCTACGTCCACAACCATTCTAGTGTAAATAGATTTACTTAATTCTTTTTATGTTATTTTACATTAGTTTTTGTTTGAAATTAAATTAGAACTACCCGTTATAACAAGAGATTTTGTTTGTCTTTCGATTGGTCTCTCTACTTCTTACTGTAGTTTAAAATTTATAACGAAGCATCCTAAATTGCTATACGGAAACTTATAACAACTTTGAAAGTACTTTATAGATATTTTGTTACAAAATATAATGTAGTTTTAGGAACTCTAAATATTTACGTCGCTTCAACCTTTTATTACGCTATTTTCCGAAACGAATTATTGAGGATAATTTTATGAAATTTTATTGGAATCGTAAAATTCTCCCTATCCAAATACCATAAAGACATTTTAAGAATTAAGTGAAGCTTTAGATCATTTTGTTACAAAGTATTTTAAAGTAACTTAAATCAGTGTAATTACCTGATATAAAAATGTTTGTATATATCGGTACCTCGGAAGGACACCATTAAGTCCATTTTCAACTTTAGAGGAGAGCAGTTTTCAACTTTTTTTTACCAAAAAGTGTTATTGCTACAGCTATTTATTGAGATATTAAAACAATATTTTAACAGAACATTATATCTATTGTTATCTACATAATGCATTTGTTATATTTAAAAAGCAAATTTTTTCTGTGGTTTTTAACCGTTTTAATGTCATGGTGTTGTATCCCTCTAATAAAGTTATACTGGTTTAAGACTTAGTTTGGGGTAATCAATACTATTTCACTTACAAAATTTATTTAACCATACAATTCACCTTTACAAATACAAATAATACATCTATGTATTTAACCAAAATGGTATTTTACGTACAAACGACTCAGTCATCGTCAAGTAAGCCTCCTTCTGGATAGTCACTATTAGTATTACTAGTATGCTTTAAGTTTTGATAAAAATCATGTCAAAATTTAGGAACAGATGGCAGTAATGCCAATAGATCAATACACTTTTGTTGTAATATAGGTATTGGACTTTGCGTCTAGACCAGCTGCAAATCTTTTGGCAATGTAAGGTGTCGCCTTGGAAATCTAACAAGGTCAATCTCTCAAAATTACTTTTCAATAACAGAGTTCTCATGCTGTTTTGTTTTACTTGCCGTTAAACACAGTTTGAACTTGTTTGATAATGTCTCCTTTTCTGTTAATCAAAGGCGGATTTTGAGATGTTTTGATATCATACAAAGACCTAAAATTTTCAAAATCTGCTAGTTCCATATTATGTAAGGTATATTTTATTGAGTTTTGTCTGACTAACTGCTGCCAGTCCTAGGGCGTTAAAATAGAAATTCTGTTAAGTTTTTTTCTCCTTCGCTCTATCAGCGCATGGATAGTGTCCGCCTCCATGTGGGTGTGAACCTTTAGTAGAAACTTCTGAGTAATGAGGATTCATTAAGTGATCCACCCATTTGATTTAAATGAGTCAATTTACAGCTACCAGGTAATTGGTTATTTACTTGACCAATTGTGATGGGTAGCTCTTTCGGGGCAACAGACTCAGTAAAACACAGGTTTGAAATAAAAATAAATCTATTAAGGATATATATACAATAAATAAAAACTAAAAAAAAGGAATCCTACGTTGTATACTTATAAAACAAAAATAAAATGAATTCCCCGGCAAACGTCTATAAAAGAAAAGAAACTAATTAGTACTACTAATATACTCGCTTTCGCTTCAATTCAGAGAAAGCTCCGTATATGCTCGCAAACAAAATATTTAGCTGTGCAGACCCACGGCAATGTTCAATACACAATGCCGACGGGTTCCGCTTGGCTAAGGACAGAGTATGATCCTCAATACGGAAATCTCTGTCCCGGTTGGTTCTGTGCAGATCCACGGTAATGCTCAATACGCAATACCGATGGGTTCCGCTTGGTTAGGGACAGAGTATGATCCTCAATACGGAACTATCTCTGTCCAGAATGTCTCGCTGGTTCACTACACCGGCGAGTCAGGGAGCCTAGAGCGCTAGCTACAAGACTGTCTAATTCCGCTATTCACACGCCTTAAATAGCCGTCCTGAATCCCACTACGAAGTCACGTCGTAGAAGTGGATGCGCAAATATTGACACTCCCACGGTTCGAACTGTTAAACGATCACAGCATCGTTACACAATTATTTCCTAATATCGTCTATCATGCTTTCTATATGTTTCTGTTGTCATCTAAGTAAATTCAAGTATGTGATTCATTGCCAGTATTTGGTTCAAAGAATATTTTGAAGGTTGGACGTTTAAAAATTACCGCTTTTTGTGATTAATCGATAACGAACCTGTCTTTAAAATGTATAAACTAGGTAAAAAAGGAAAATAGAAACACTTGTTTTATGATTTGTATACTAATTAAAATATTTGTATTATTTTGTTGTATTTTCTAATATAATGTGAGTTTCGTTAATACGAATTTCTATTCTGTTGTATATAATTTTGTTTTTATTAATTTCGTTACACATATTTACCAGATATTTACTTTGGTAGTTATACATAGGAGTTTGTAGTTTGTTTTTCTTAGATATTTCGAACCCTTATAGCTGTGTTTTTTTATTAGAAATGTTGTTTATGTTAGTAAAGTATAACCATATCAAGCAGTAAAAACATTGGATTATGAGTATTTGTGTGTACTTTGCTAGTATAGTTATATGAAAACTCTATTTTATTGGAGTATTTTTATCATAAACATTTTGGTTATTGATTTTCATTTAAAGAAACAACAAATCCTGAAGATTTTGTTGAAAATCGAACTGATATTTTACCGAGACTCCTACAAGGATTAAATAAACTTCTGAGAAACAGATTTTACTTGAGGATACTTATTGAGTATCCAAAAGAAACACATAATATTGCTAACATGATTATTCTGGCCGTACTGACCATAGTATGATTTCTTCTATCTCACTGCCAGAAATCTGACGGTATCTGCCCATTTCACTAATGCAGACCCAATTTCATTTGCAGCATAGTGTGAAGGGGCACCACCTTGCTACAGCCATAAATCATTTCTATTTAGAAACAACCGGTTCAATTCGGGGAGTAACTTCTAAATATCAAGGTCCTGTTAGGGTTACGTATGGTTCAATAATCCTATTATCTATAATTACTGCCCAAACATTAACTTTCTCTGGGTATTGAGCACGGTGCTCTTGCATCCAGTGTGGATTTTTCGTAGTCCAGTACTGATAGAAATGTAGAAATGTAGCTTCATCAGAGAGAATATCGTTTGTTAAAAATATCGGATCGTTATTATTTTGTTCCATTAGGATTTTACATTTCATTACCGGTAACGGTCTCTACAATATTTATTTTTGGGTGTTAATACCATCATGCCAATATCTACTTAATACATTTTATTAAGAAATCTGTTAAAATTTGCTCAATAATATTTGCCACAATATGCATATTAAATTACTGTACATTCATATAGCTGAATAAGTATTTAAAAGACATTTCAAATAATGTATTACAACACCCACATTTTCATTTAAACATTTTAGCAATGACGTCAACACGATCACATAGATGACATCAAATGACATAGATGAAATAACAAATTTATTTTTTTTATTTGCACCACACTGTATATGTTGCAAAACTAACTAGAAGTCCTTAAACGTGTTTTAAAGAAATAAATAAAAAAACAATTCAATACAAGCAGGCTTCTAAAATCTAGGTTTCCCTCCATTTGTTTTCGGTCCCTTGCTTTCTCTCTCCAATTGCTCACGCCTATTTCTGACAACCGGACGTGTTGCCGGACGTAACACCCAGAAATGAAAAACAATAAGTCCCCCGGACGCGATGAAATAGTGGCAGATGCCTTGAAAGTGGCTGGAAAAAGATTATGGCAGGTCCTTGCCAAACTATTCACTAGATGTTTGCAGGAAGCAATAACACCAACCCAGTGGTATAACGCAGAAATTATCATATTTCATAAAAAAGGGGATGCTACCGACCTCAGGAATAACAGGCCCATAAGTCTACTTTCACATATTTATAAACTATTTACAAAAATAATTACGAAACGACTAGAAAACAAATTGGAATTTTATCAGCCCATAGAACAGGCGGGTTTTAGAAAAGGCTATGGAACAAACGATCACCTACTGGTTATAAAAAATCTTATAGAAAAATGCACTGAATATAATAAACCACTAGCTTTAATATTTGTCGACTATGAAAAGGCATTCGACACTGTAAATAAAAAAAAAATGTTGGAAGCCTTGACAGAATGCCGAATTGACTATCGGTATATAAATATAATTAAATACATATACCAAAACGCAACAGCCAGTGTTAGAGTAGGTGATCGTCAAACCCAGAAATTTCCGATACAACGTGGAGTACGCCAGGGGGACACCATATCGCCGAAAGTGTTCACTACGCTTTTGGAATATATATGTAAAAGGGCAAAACTGACCGACAAGGGTATAAACATAAACGGAGAAAAGCTTAGCCATCTAAGGTTGGCAGATGATATTATACTAATAGCTGATAGGATAAATGAAGCCAAAGAACTTTTAAATCAGCTCTACCTTTCCTCGCTAGAAGGAGGATTGAAAATAAATATATCTAAAATCCATATGATGACAAATCTTGTAGTCAGCGAAGATATATGCGTAGGAACAAGATCCATAGACCAGGTAATGGCCTATAAATACCTAGGTCATGAGATTCGCATAGGAGAAGATAACCAAACCGTTGAGCTTCTCCGTAGTATAAGACTGACTTGGGCAGCCTTCGGCAAGCTGAACCATATTTTCAAATCGTCTGATATATCAATATGCCTTAAAAGAAAACGTTTAATCAGTGTGTTTTACCAGTGTTAACTTACGGTGTGGAAACGTTGACCATGACAAGGAGAACAGTTCAAATAATCCGTGTGTGTCAAAAGGCGATGGAGCGTACTATGTTGGGCGTTTCGCTACGAGACAAGATCCCAAATCGCCAGCTACGACAAAGAACAGGTGTGGCTGATACAGTAGAGAGAGTAGCAACACTGAAATGGAACTGGGCAGGTCACGTTGGACTGACGATCTAAAACGTTGTCATAGGAATTGGATGCAAGAGGCACAAGATCGAAATAGATGGAAAATTATGAGGGAGATCTATGTCCAGCAGTGGATAAGCGAAGATTGAATGATGATTTCCCACTTCTCTCTCCTTCAGTATTATTTTAACCTTTCGATTCTCTGCCATTCGTATAATGTGATCAAGTCATCTAGCTCTTTGAGTTCGTATTTTTGCTGTAATTGCTGGGTTTCCATACATCTTCATTATTTTTTTATTCGTTCATCTTCTCCAAATATTCTCTGCCGTCTTTATTTCTCCAAAGATTTCTTTCTTTCTTTCTTTCTATGAGCACCTTTTTTTTCCCAGATCTCTACTTTTTTTTCCTGCTGGTTCTTAATTCACGTTTCACTTATATACATTACTCTGGGTCTGATTATTGTCTCGTAGACTAGCAGTTTAGCTGTTCTTAACAATGTTTTTTTTTGCTTTTAGTAATGAATTTAGTGACCCTATCGCTCTGCTTCCCTTCATTAATCTTTTGTCTATCTTTTTTTTCTTTTCTCGTGTTCGTTATTCAAATTCTGACACTTTTTGAAAAGTATCTTCTTGTTTTTTTTTTTAATTTCTGGAAAACTTTTACGATTTGTTCTAATATTAGATTGAATAAATTTGTTGATAGTGGATCCACTTGTTTTAAACCTCTTTTCTCTGTGAACTGCCTTTTCCTTCTATTGTTACCCTATTTATCGTGTTCCTAAGCGTCATTCTAACTAGCCTTTTCTGGGATTTCTTGTGTTCTAATGGCCACATATAGCATCGTTAGATCTAGGTAGTCATATGCTTGTTTAAAATCGATAAATAGCGTATGTAATCCTAAGTTTTGTTCATAGCTGTTATTTTGTATTAATTTTAACATACTGATTTGATTAATAGTTGTTTTTCCTGATGTAAAACATCCCTGGTATTCTCCAATCACTTTGTTATCTTGTTATATTCCTTATAATTTTTGCAAGTATTTTATAAACTACTTCTAATAGTGCTATACCTCTATAGTTTTCCCACTCCGTTTTGTCTCCTTTTTTATAGATAGCACAAACAAGGTCACTATTCCATTGTTTCGGAATTTCTTCCTTTTACCAAATTATTAGTGTCAAGTGAAATATCCTTTCCTTCAATCTTTCGCCACTTTCCTTAAAAATCTCAACTGGGATACCACTTTCTCCTGCACTTTTGTTATTTTTTAGGTCTCTTATTATTTCTTTGACTTAATTCAGAGTTGGTTCCTCGCATGTCCTTTCCGTATCTCCTTGCCAATTTTCATTTTCCTTAAGTTCTTCTTGTTGACCTGTATTTAAAAGATCTTCGAAATATGCCGCCCATCTGTTTAATTTTTTTGTTGTTTCACCTAGAAGTAAGCCTTGTTTGTTTCTGCAAAACTGTGAAATATTTTTTGTAGTTTCTCCGGATTTCTTTTTGGTAGAAATTCTTTACCTCTTTGTTTATGTAGACTTCTTCTATGTTTTTTAATTGCTTTTCTAGCTGTTCTCTTTTCTTTTTTCTGAAAATTCTTTACACTTTCTTTCTTCTTGCCACAGAGTTTCCTATGTTTCTATATCTAGTAATTTTGAATGTGATAAGTTGACTTTCTTATATGCGAAATAATATACTTACATGTCCAATAAGATCAGCTTGTTTTCAACTCTATATAAACATCTCGAAGTATGCCTACTAATTATCCAATCCAATTTTAGATACATACACACACACACACACACACACATTATATTGGCTACTTTCCTATCAAGTACAAATTTCACTTATATTACCTTTGCACTCTTACAGCTTATATGACGTTTTTTGATTTTGCTATCAACAATTGGGTATCCGAACTCTATTACTGTCTCATACATTCTACATAATTTCATAATTTGTATAATTCGAATTATCCTTGCTTTTTATAATATTATCCAACTTGTTTTGTGGATCGCAAGTAAATAGGTTTGTTAATTTAAATTTGTGTTGCTCGCTAGCTTCTAATTATATTAGGATAACAAAACAACAATTTTAATTGTCGTATCTAGATATTGTTCAAAGGAAACCCAACTTAATATCGCACACAAATTAATTTGTTATGCAACAAAATGCATGCAGGATCCACGTTCAAGTTACAAAGACACTATTACTAATTAATGTTAGTAGTTCATCTTAAGACAGTGCTTTGGATGAAAAGGGAGGGATAAAGCTGATGGAAAATCTCCTTTATACGTAACACAACGTTGGAAAGCCCTTTGTAAATAGCTAAGTACTCTTGGGCGAAACAAATTTAGATGGATAAAGTTTACTTTAATCCAGCTATAAATAATCTAGTATTTCGCTTTACGGAAAATCGTAATCGGAAATTCTCGCGTTAAAAATAAATAATATCATGGAGGTAATTTTTCTCCGCTAATCGTCTAATAAATATATAATAATTTAAAAATGAAAAGGAAATAGAGAAATAAGTGCTTTTCATTTTCAATTACAAGAGATATTACATCTGCTACAAAGTTACAATTATCGTATTTTGGAGATTTCAGATCATAAGGAAATTTGGTCTCGTGGACATTTTTTCACTGCGCCTGCGATTTGAAAAATTCTTAGTGTATAATCTAAAACAAGATCTATGTTTTTATTTTTTAATGATTTACAAATATTATTACCAGTTTTAGAAATACAGTTGAAAGATTGGTGAACATCAGAAAATCTTTATTTTCATACAATATATTAGGCCGTTTTCTCTACATTTTTGTAATGTTTCTATTCGTTTTCTCTGTACACATGATCTATGCAGCTTTTTTAGATACCGTAAAGTATCGAAAAATAAGAGTAGTAGCCCTTTTTCATCGAGATTATTATCAACTCCTTACCAGCATTTTCCTCTTTACGTCCTGGCACCCACCCCAAGTAATACATGTTGTGTTTCGTCAGTTACATAAGAAACTGTTTGCAGTTCCAAGCTGTTATGGCTGTTTCGTTAAAGTATTCATAGTGTTACGGTAATAAATATCATGGCCTATAAAGCTGTAAATATATTATGACTAATGCTTTTCTGTTCTAGTTGTTTCGGTGCTCAGTTGAAAGACCTGTTCACCTGAATTATGATGAGTCACCCACGACTCTAAATTTCCAGGCATGCCGAATAAAACCAGCATGGGTAACTTTCTCGGCGCATCGATTCATCGCCAGAACTTCGAAGAATAACGGCATTTTATATTTAATGAAGGAATTCTGTTGTAAAGGGAGAGTTAGTTTTTGAAGATCGCGCCGCGTTTTAAAATGTAACGCACGTATTATAAATGTGGATAAATTATATAATTATTAAGTGTAAAATAAATTAGTAGTAATCAAGGCTTTAGTAAATTTGTGAGTGTTATAAATAGAACCTTTAATAAATAAATAAAAACAATAAATTAGATTAATAAAAACATAACAAATGGTGTCAGAAGTAAAATAGAAAATAAATTGCGAAAATGACGACGATTTATGAGCTCACAGTGACGAATTTAAGAAGACATCTCGAGGATAGAGAATTAGCTTCTACCGGAAAAAAGGCTGAGTTAGTCCAACGACTAAAGAACGCTTTGGAAGATGAGGGTTTTAATCCAGAAACTTATATATTTGAAGATGCTGTCTCATGCTGTTTCGATTTCGAAAGTCTCCGGCGACATCGCATCATTAGAGAACAAAGTTTCTGGCGACATTTCGAAAGTTTCCGGCGACATCGCTTTATTAGAAAACAAAGTTTCTAACGAGATTTCTTCTCTGGAAAGTTAAGTTACTGCTAACATCTCTAAGGTAACTTCTGAGATGTCTGCCCTTGAAGATAGAATATCTTCGTTAAAAAACCAAGTCGCTGCCGATATGTAGGCCTTCGAAGAAAAGATGAAAGAGATGGAAAGGAAGATGGAAGAAACAGGGACAGCAGAGACAGGAAACAATCCGATTACAGTAGAGACAAAAGAAGACGAGACGAAACGTAAGTTGGAAATACGGCCGAAATTTAAAGGAAGTAAGGGTTCTATTCATGTTAAAGTCCCAACTTTCGACGGAAAATCATCATGGAACAACTACATAAAATAGTTCGAATCAGGCGCAAGAGCGAATGGATGATCTGAAAAAGAAAAGGCTGTATCTCGCTTAGCGGAGGTGGCTTAGATGTGCTTCAGACCATAGCCGTAGAGGAGACGGATGATTTCGAACAACTTAAGAAGAGATTAAATATGCGATATGGCCACGAACATTTGGAGCATGTATATCAGTCGCAGCTTAAAAATCGAAGACAGCAGAAAGATGAGGCTCTTCAAGAATATGAGGTAGATATTGCCAGATTAGTACGATATGCTTATCCAACAGCTTCCGAAGACATGATGGAAAATTTGTCCGTTCAAACGTTTATTGATGGTCTTCATGATCATGAGATGCAGAGAACACTGCGATTAGCTCGTCACAAGACGCTGGTTGATGTCTTATCCGCCGCCCTCGAATACGAGTCGGCTACTCAGGCCTCTGGCGGGTACAGTAAAGTTAGAACTATAAAAGAGGAAGGAGATGAAGATAAACTTGACCAGCTCGTTAATATGATGAAAAGTATTACATGCAAGAAAACGAAGACCATAAAATCAAGAAACTTACCATTAGGAAAACTAGAACGAGTCGGCCTTAGGGGAGCTGCTTCGACCCGGAACTTTTCCAAAGACCCTCTCATACAAATAGCTTCTTTGAAATGTCGTGAAGACAGTGTATATATAGATGGAGAGATAAATGGTAGAAGACATACGTTGTTGGCGGATACCGGAGCGACCAGAACCATTATACGCCTGACAGTTATAAACAGCCGTAAGAAACTGTCACCAACGAGGTTGCGACTTCGGACCGCTACAGGTTAAAATGCCAACATTCATGGAGAAATCTAGGTACAATTAAGAATTGGAGCAGAAATGTTCATCCATACTGTTATAGTTGCTGACATCGAAGAGGATGTTATATTAGGAATGGACGTAATGAATATGCATGGATTCCAATTGGATTTTAAGAATAAGGTAATCAAAGTTGTCAACGAGAAGGTTTTTCTTCATCCACATAATGACAACATTGTGCAAGCAGCCATTTCAAAAGATACAGTCGTGCCTGCAAGAAGCGAAACGATCATAGTAGCGCGGCTACAGGGAATTGTGGAGGAGGGGACACCCGTTATGATGGAGCCTTGGAACCATGACGACGAGGTTGGCCGTGGAATCATAATTGAAAAGGAATTGGTGACTTCGGCTAAAGAAATTCCTGTGAGACTTATCGATGTCAACGACTACCCAGTGACCATCAAGAAAGAGACAAAAGTAGGAACTTGTGTACCTGTGACATCAATAATTCGTCAGGCGACAACATCCGATAATTCCAACGGCAAATTCGACCAAATGGTTGCAGTTACTGGACAGTCTCTGAATCAGATTGAGAAAAGGAAATTAAGGGAATTTCTTCGGCAGTATCGTGATATTTTCGTACGGAAAGGAGGAAATACGGGAAGAACTACCGTTGTTAAGCATAACATTAATACTGGTAATGCTAAACCAATTCGTCAAACAGCTCTACGATTACCGCAGGCGAAAAGAGAGGAAGCCGAAACGATTGTTCAGGAAATGAAGAAAGACGGTCTCTCCGGTGGTCCTGGTTAAGAAGAAAGACAAGACAGGCAGGAAGTAAATTGTTTTCTACTTTGGATTTGAAGTCTGGATACTGGCAGGTAGAAATGGACCCAGTAGATAAAGAGAAGACAGCCTTCACCACAGGATCTGGATTGTGGCAATTCAACGTTATGCCGTTTGGACTCTGTAATGCTCCTGCGACATTTGAGAGGCTTATGGAAAATGTGTTGAGAGGGTTATCTTGGAAACCATGACTGGTTTACGTAGATGACATAATCGTCTTGAGAGAGACATTTGAAGATCATCTGAAGAATTTAGAAAACGTTTTTAATCGACATAAAGCTGCCCAATTGATGTTAAACCCCAAGAAGTGCCAGCTATTTCAAGGTAAAGTCAATTATCTAGGTCATATAGTCAGTAAAGAAGGAGTGGCCGTGGATTGTTGCCGAGAGGGGGCATTTGGGCCTGTAGGACCCATCGCCGGCTCTGCGGACTTCTTCCTGTCCTCGGAATTAGACCGGGTGTTGACCATCTTTGCTTGTCACTGATAAAATGGTTTAATACTGCTACTGGTATAAAATAACGGTTACCGTGACAAGTATCTGTTATAGGTAACAGTTCCAAGGAGCAGTTACAAAATAACAGATCAAAAATAGAAAACAGAACAGGTAAAATAGTCTAAGTATTCCTTGACTTACGGAAGGAATAACTTAGTAAACAAGAACAATAAAATGGTATAAAAGTACAATGCAAAGAAAATGTTTCTAAGTGTTTCTTGACTTACGGAAGAAACAACTTAGAATGAAAAGTAAAATACACAAGATAAAAGAATAGAAAAGTGCAGAAATATTCCCAAGTGTTTCTTGTCTTACGGAAGAAACAACTTAGGACAGAAATACAGATAAATGAAATATGTAAATATAAAACAAGGTATGGAAATATTTCTAAGTGTTTCTTGACTTACGGAAGAAACGACTTACAAATACGAAAAATCAAATACAGAAAAGATGTGGAAATATTGCTAAGTGTTTCTTGACTTACGGAAGAAACAAATTAGCATAAAATAGAAAATGAAAGAGACAAAAATGTATTAAGTATTTTCTTAACTTAAGGAAGAAAATATCTTAGATAAAATATCGAAAATAATAATGCAACAATGATTATGAAAATATTTCTAAGAGTTCTTTGACTTACCGGAAAAGAACGGCTTAGACAAACAATTAAAATAACAAGTCAAATATTCAGAGAAATATTTCTAAGAGTTCTTTGACTTACCGGAAAGAACTACTTAGACAAAGTACAAATCAAAATATAAAATAGAAAAAGCAAGATAAATATTTCTAAGTGTTCTTAACTTACGGAAGAACAACTTAGACACAAAATACAACAAGAAAAATAAACAATCAAAATAACCAATTAAAATATCAAACAATCAGTATATGAACAAATATAGATCAAAGTAATATTCTAACCTGAAAAGGTCTGAATATACAATAATGCTAAAATAAAAATGGTATATAAGAAATCAGAAATAAAACAATAACTTAGTAGGAACAATAATAGCACCGACTAGGTCTACAGTAGAAGAGGCAAGCTCGACTGATCGATGAGAGAAAATCTACCTGCTTTTATGTAAAACAAATCCTTTGTTTTACGTAGCGAAAGTGGAATTTCCCTGCATCGAATCAATTAGAAATTTGGATTTGGCCAACCTTGGAATTCCCAAGTATTTTGACCGATATCCAAATTCCTTGATGCCTCCGGCACGGCTGTAACGCCTCCGGAGGACATCCCCCCTCCTCTGAAAGACCTAACGGTGCTAAGAAAATTTATTAAAACAATAGAAAAATACAAAAAATTTAAGAATAAAAAAAAAATACAATAATAAAATTTTTACCCTAAAAGAATATAATGTAAAAGACTTAAGATAAAAAAAAACTAAGATATTGTACTTAAGATATTTGAACTTAATTGTATATGGTCCAGTAGGCCCAGGTGGTCCAGGTGTGCCGGGTGGCTCGTCTGCTTCCGTCAGGGCTACTTTATTCACCCTGAGGAGGTCCTACGACGTCGTGAAGGTATAAGGCTACTCAATTCACCTTGATATCTCCACGTGTCGTAATGGGACCTTATCCTTGGTCATCTTTTTTTTTTTTTTGGCTGCGCTGTGTTTCGTTCATCCCGTCCGTCCGGAGGGGTCAGGGTCCTATGGTCAGCATCGTCGACCATCGTGAACTCTTGGAGGAGATTTTCTTCAATCTCGCTCATGGGTACGTCTTCGGAGGTTTGCTGCTCGCGTCTCCGAAGTCGTTTTTTTCTCTTGTGTGTCCGGTGACTTCTCCGGATTTCCTCTCGGAGTGGTATGTCGACCGGACCGTCGAGGATGGGGTCGGTGTCCTCCTCCTCGTCGCCGTGCTCCATTGTCTCTATAAGTAGAAGGCATTCGGCGTCTGGCATGTCATCTGCTGTCAGGCTAGGTTCTTCCTCCTCGTCGACGTCCTCCATCGTCTCTAGTAATGGAACGCCGTAGGCTTCTTCTTCTTCTTCGGGTGTGCCTGTACTGATGTCCGCTGTTTCAGTTTCTTCAGTGGTCTGCTGACGTGGACGGTTGTCTAATACTTCATTGTCCTCTTGGGTTGACTGCTCTGCTTGTTGGGATGGGGTTTGATGGAATTCCAGCTGTTGTGGTTTGGCTTGCCTTTCTGCTGGCGTCGCCCAGTAGATGGTGGTTCGGCAGGCAGTACCAGCGTGTAGACATTTTCGGGGTATGTCTACATTGGCCTCTTCCTGCTCCAACCAAGGCATCCCTAACACAACGTCGTGGTTCAAATCCTCCATAACCATGCAGTTTACAGTCGTGTCCAGAGTGTCAATGTTCATATTGACTGCAGCAGTCCCTATGGTGCGGGATGTGCTGCCCGTGCATGCCAGCTGAACCAGTCCTGGTCCTCGGTGCAAGTCCCGTCTCTGGATCAACCTTTGGTGAACAAAGTTCCCGGAGGCACCGGTGTCGACCAAAATCTTCACTTGCTGCCCGTTGATCCTTCCATAGAGTTGGGGGAGGCCTGCTGTCGAGGGTTGTACCTGAATAGGATTCAGTTGGGGCACCATCTTCACAACAGGGTTTAGTTGGCGCCCCTGTTGGCGTTTCCCTGGTTCTGAGGTAGTAGAGGTGGTGGTTGACTCATCGGTGGCATCCTGTACTGTCCACTGGGGTTCCTCCATTCGTCTATCGCCTCAGGGTGTCGTGGAGCGTTATCCTGACGTGGGGGACGGTACGGCTGTTGTTGCTGCTGCTGCTGCTGGGGTTTGCCGGTCCGGCGGATGTCAGATTCCATGTCCTGGGCGATTGTCAGAAGGTCTTCCTCGGTCCTGGGGATGTTCGCTCTCAGGCAGATCGCGATGTCGGGTCTCAGTAAGTTTACGATGGTGATACACCTTTGGTCCTCAGGGGTGTAAGGTGCGAGACGTCTGAATAAGGCTGTTTTACCGTTGATAAAGTCCTCCGTGGTTTCATCCTTCCGTTGATGCTCTCCATGAAGTTTTGACGTCAAGGCTGAAATCACGGCAGGGTCGTTGTATTTCCTTAGGAGACGGTCTCGGAATGTGTCGTACGGTAGGTCCGTGTGTGAAAACTTCTGGGCCCATTTCTTCGCGTCGCCGTTGAGTGAGTTGTCGATGAGATAGTCTATCCAGTTGTCCTCGTCTACGTCGTATTTGGTTAAGAAATTTTCAGCTTTTGTCAAAAAGTTGAGAGGGTTTTCAGTGTCCCGGCCTGAGAATTGAGGGGGCTTCATATATGTAATCCTGGGCTTCGGTGGCTCAGGTTGAGGCATCTGGGGTGTAGTGCCTTGAGTAGTGGATAGGGCCGTCATCGCTTGCATTAGGGCAGAGATGAAGTCAGCTGTGGAAGGCTGGCTTGAAGACGGTCCTGGGGTCGTGAGTTCGGGTTTTTGTTGGGCCCCACGTTGGGCGCCATGTTGCCGAGAGGGGGCATTTGGGCCTGTAGGACCCATCGCCGGCTCTGCGGACTTCTTCCTGTCCTCGGAATTAGACCGGGTGTTGACCATCTTTGCTTGTCACTGATAAAATGGTTTAATACTGCTACTGGTATAAAATAACGGTTACCGTGACAAGTATCTGTTATAGGTAACAGTTCCAAGGAGCAGTTACAAAATAACAGATCAAAAATAGAAAACAGAACAGGTAAAATAGTCTAAGTATTCCTTGACTTACGGAAGGAATAACTTAGTAAACAAGAACAATAAAATGGTATAAAAGTACAATGCAAAGAAAATGTTTCTAAGTGTTTCTTGACTTACGGAAGAAACAACTTAGAATGAAAAGTAAAATACACAAGATAAAAGAATAGAAAAGTGCAGAAATATTCCCAAGTGTTTCTTGTCTTACGGAAGAAACAACTTAGGACAGAAATACAGATAAATGAAATATGTAAATATAAAACAAGGTATGGAAATATTTCTAAGTGTTTCTTGACTTACGGAAGAAACGACTTACAAATACGAAAAATCAAATACAGAAAAGATGTGGAAATATTGCTAAGTGTTTCTTGACTTACGGAAGAAACAAATTAGCATAAAATAGAAAATGAAAGAGACAAAAATGTATTAAGTATTTTCTTAACTTAAGGAAGAAAATATCTTAGATAAAATATCGAAAATAATAATGCAACAATGATTATGAAAATATTTCTAAGAGTTCTTTGACTTACCGGAAAAGAACGGCTTAGACAAACAATTAAAATAACAAGTCAAATATTCAGAGAAATATTTCTAAGAGTTCTTTGACTTACCGGAAAGAACTACTTAGACAAAGTACAAATCAAAATATAAAATAGAAAAAGCAAGATAAATATTTCTAAGTGTTCTTAACTTACGGAAGAACAACTTAGACACAAAATACAACAAGAAAAATAAACAATCAAAATAACCAATTAAAATATCAAACAATCAGTATATGAACAAATATAGATCAAAGTAATATTCTAACCTGAAAAGGTCTGAATATACAATAATGCTAAAATAAAAATGGTATATAAGAAATCAGAAATAAAACAATAACTTAGTAGGAACAATAATAGCACCGACTAGGTCTACAGTAGAAGAGGCAAGCTCGACTGATCGATGAGAGAAAATCTACCTGCTTTTATGTAAAACAAATCCTTTGTTTTACGTAGCGAAAGTGGAATTTCCCTGCATCGAATCAATTAGAAATTTGGATTTGGCCAACCTTGGAATTCCCAAGTATTTTGACCGATATCCAAATTCCTTGATGCCTCCGGCACGGCTGTAACGCCTCCGGAGGACAGGATAAGGGAAAAATCGATTCCATTAAGAAATGGCCAAAACCAACTGACAAACATCAAGTGAGAAGTTTTCTTGGACTATGTACTTACTACCGAAGGTTTATTAAGAAGTTTGCAGATATCGCTAAGCCATTAACGTGACTCACAGAGAAAGCAAGAGATTACCGCTGGCATAGACTGCCAAAATGCCTTTGAGACCTTGAAAAAGCATTAATAATAGCACCAATTTTAGGGTATCCGCTGCCAGAAGGACAGTTCATCTTAGATACAGATGCAAGTAATGTGGGAATTGGAGGAGCTGCTCCTCAAGAACTGCTGTCTCAGATTCAAGGAGGACAGGACCCAGTCCTCGGATATTTTAGTAAAGTTCTTTCAAAACCTGAGCGGAATTATTGCGTCAAGAGAAGAGAACTTCTAGAAGTAGTTAAATCAGTAGAACACTGCTATCAATACCTCTATGCGACGACCACTATTGCCAGCATCTTGCAGTTGGAATGTACCCGTTTCCCGTAAACGACGATCAATGGTCAGAAATAAACGCCTTGCGGCTGCTGTACTATTTCTTTGACATTCACCTACGATATTCCATGATAGTTTATTGAAATCATAATTTAATCTGATCCAACTTACCCAAAGCTGAATGCATATCTGCCATTTTCTGAAATGTGTAGGCCATTGTAATATCAAAGTTTTTAATATTAATCTTATTCTCACAATAAATTCAAATTCAAACTTCAAATTGACTATTATTATTGGAACGGTTTATAATTACTGTATCCGTAGAAACTAATTGTAATTTTATGGCCAACTAGGAAAAAACTAGTTTTTCGAAAAAGTGATAAGAGGCAAAAAAGTTTTAAAAATATTTGAACGTACACAACAGTTTGGGGGCACTGCACATCCCACTTAAAATTTTTCTGTGTGCTTAGATGTTGTTGTTTCTTTTGTATGAAAAATTCTTTCAGATCAAAAAAGTAACATATCCATTTTTATTACAAAATGTCAAGTAGTTTAGGAGATAATGTAAAAAAACAATTATTATCCAGATTTAGCCATACGGCTCACACTCCCTCTAAGGGGAAAATTCACTCATCCCAGATACCTACGGTATCAAAAGGATTGAGCTCTGGTGGGACTCTTTCCATGTTATCGAGTCCTAGGTGACTTGGTATGTCGGTGTATCTCCCAAAAATTTTCGTACGCATCTGGACGTCGAAAGTAACACAGCTTTCTGCATAATCTTATATAGATGTTCGTTTAGACCCAGCTTTTTTATGTTTTCTAGGAGGCTCTTCGGGATGACTCCAGTGGTAGAAAGAATAATGGGTATCGTCTGGGTACTTTCCATTCTCCATTGTCTCCTGATTTGTATTTCTAGATCTCTGTACTTGGCGATCTTTTCGTTGTATTTAACACGTATATTATTGGTGTTGGGTATCGCCACATCAATAAGTGTTGTTTGCCTAGTAATTTTATTAACTAGTATGAGATCGGGTCTATTATGGGCCACTGGTTGGTCTGTAAGCACAATGCGGTCCCAGTATAGCTTGTAGTTGTCATTTTCAAGCATTCTATCAGGGACGTATTGATAATAAGGAAGATGGTCGGTTTGGAGAAGTCCCAGTTTGTCAGCTAGTTCTTGGTGGATAATCTTTCCTACTGAGTCATGGCGTTCTTTATAATCAGTACCGACAAATGCCTGGCAGCCACCGGTAAGATGTTGGATGGTTTCTTGGGCTTGGCATCCATATCGGCATTTGTCATTTTGGACTTGAGGATCTTTAACAATATATTTCAGGTAATTCTTAGTTGGAATAGCCTGATCCTGAATGGCAAGTAGGAAACCCTCAGTCTCGGGAAACATCTTTCCTGATGTCAACCAATAGTTCGACGCTGTATTGTCGACATATTCTTGGCTGATCTCATTGAGATGTCGCCCATGCAGAGGTTTACTCATCCAGGTGCGCATTTTGTCTTGTTTAGTCAGGTGGTTTATGCGCATTTCTTGTTCCCTCAGTTTAAGCGGCGTCGTATCATCTACTGCGCAAATTGCTCGATGTAAAGTAGATGTCTCAGCCTGTACCTGAAAATAAGTTCTTAAATTAGCAATTTGTTTATCCAATTGCTCACCTATATCCATAAGTCCTCTTCCCCCTTGATACCGCGGTAATGTTGTTCTCTCTACTGCACTGCGTGGGTGATGTTTTTGCGCCTTTGTGAGAAGTGTTCTTACTTTCCGCTGAAGACACTCTATATCTGTTTTTGACCACTTTACAATACCAAATGAGTAGCTCAGCGCGGAACAAGCGTACGTATTTAATGCCTTAAACAAATTTTTACTATTAAGATATGACCGATTTAGTTGTCTTACTCTTCGTACGAACTCCGAAGTTAGTTCAGTTTTCATTTGTTTATGGTCAATTTTCCGCGCTTGTTTTACTCCGAGATATTTGTACATATCATTTTCACCCATTGCCTCGATGTTTTGGCCATCTTGCATATCGAAACCTCCGGGCTGAATCTTTCCTCTGACTATATTTAGTATACGGCACTTGTCTAGTCCAAAATTCATACTGATATCATTTGAGAAATTTTCTACAGTTTTTAGCATCTCATCTAGGTGGTTTCGAGTGGAAGCCATTAATTTTAAATCATCCATATACAACAGATGATTAAGCTTCGCTACAACAGTGTTGTTATTTTTGATGCTAAAACCTGAGTCAGTAGAGTTCAGCAGCTGAGATAGTGGGTTCATTGCTAGGCAGAACCAAAGTGGACTCAACGAGTCCCCCTGGAAAAGCCCCCGGTTAATAGGGATATTTTAAGTTTCGATATTAATTTCACCCGGTATTTGAAGGTGAATTTTAGTCTTCCACTCTGCCATTATATTCTTCAAAAAGGTCACGAGATTATCATCGACTTTATATATTTTCAATATATCTATAAGCCATTCATGCGGCACTGAATCAAAAGCCTTCTTGTAGTCAATGAAGGCAGTAAAAAGGTTTCTTTTTTTGGTGTATGCCTGGTTAGAAATGACTGAGTCGATAATAAGTTGTTCTTTGCAGCCCATGGAGCCCTTAGCGCATCCTTTCTGTTGAGGCTCTATGATATTGTTCAGAGCACAATGTTGGTAGATACGCCGGGCCACACAGGATGTGACCAATTTGTACAAAGTTGGAAGACAAGTAATTGGGCGGTACTTTGCTGGATCTTGGGTATTACTTTGATCCTTCGGTATTAGATAAGTGGTTCCCTGAGTAAGAAATGATGGTATTTCCTGTGAATTAGAAATAATATTATTAATAAATACTGTTAAAAGCTCATGAACACTCCAAAACTTCTTTAGCCAGAAGTTTTGAACTCCGTCTGGTCCAGGAGATTTCCAGTTATGAAGCTCTTTGATAATGTTCGAGACTTTTTCAGTGGTGAAAGGTTCATAAGGAATATTACTGTAGTGTTGACAGTTGTTCGTCGTTTGTTCAATCCATCCAGCATTGTTATTATGAGTAGCTGGCGTCGAAAGTTGGTTTCCCCAAAACTCATGAATTTCTTCTTGGCTTGGGTAGGATTTATTATTTGCATTTTCTACAGTGGAATTAAGTTTCCTATAGAAAGCCTTCTCTGCTTGCTCAAAAAGTATGTTGTCGCATTTCCGGTGGTTACTAACCTTGTACCTCCTCAGGCGGCCTGAGTAAACAGATAGTTTTTGTTTTAATGTGTCCAGGCATTGTTGAGGTGTGTTGTTTTCTGGATCATGTCGTGAGTGTCTTAGAGTGTTAAACAATATTTCTTCAGCTCTTTTGATGATTTTTCTACTTCTTACTCCTCTTATGTATTCTGTTATTTGTCCAATGTCCCTACGCAGTAATTCAATCTTCCCCAGCAGTCGTTTTTCCCAGGGTGCTATTCTGTTACCAGTCCTTCCGATGTTGGTACCCCGTCGTGTTCTGATCTTAATGCCCATAACATTAGCAATTGCTGTTGCTGCACAGTAAATCAGCATATGCAAATATTCTAATGTGTGGGCTTCTGTGATATAATTGGGTAGGACTTCAGTATTCACAATTTGTAACAGCGCTCCTAGTTTCTTAGAAGAGTTTATTTTTGGTAGCGGTGGTCTGCTAAGTGGGTTTGTTCCACTAAACTCTTGTACTATTGTACAAGATTGTACAATTGTACAATACGATTGTAAATCTAATTGTACAAGAGTACAAGACTGTCAGTCAAAACACACCATTAAAAGATGTCACAAACAAAATTTTAACTATTCAACAAAATTTTAAAATGTATTTTGTCTATTATTTTAAATGTTATATTTTATATGTGTGTTTTCAATGTTGAGTGTCGTAGCTTTACACAGATAATCTCAACGACTATGTCTTGAAGAAGGAATAAAGTAATTCCGAAAGCTCGACCAAAAGTCAAAAGAGTGTTTCTATAACATCCTGGCCAAACCTACTGACTGCATCCCTAATAAACTGCTTTCTTTGTTTATATAGACAGTCAATAATATTCAGTATTGCTTATATATATATATATATATATATATATATATATATATATATATATATATATATATATATTGCTCGCAGTGTTAACCAAACCGCTTGCCCTCGACCTAATGACATATCGTGACGTGTAATATAATGTTCGTCATGTAACCATCAATCACATAAAAACAGTTTTCTGATTAAAGACAGTAACTTCATCACTGACGATGATCGAGACATGCCACGAAATCACGCGATCTGCTTTCCTACGATAAAGTACAAAGTTAGATAGGAAAAAACAGAAGTAAAAATAAATATACACTGTTGCTTTTTATTCTTAAAAAGCTACACAGGGTGTTCAACTGGGTAATGTAAATTTGATTTTATATGAAGTGCATATAAGTTTTGGCGCTAATTTTGTCATCTTCTAAACGGTATAAATCAACATTTTTTTAGTACATTTGTTAATTAGTTAAAATTAGGTAAGGAGGGGGGGTAGGGTTAGGATGGATTAAATTGGTCAAAATACGTAGAATTGTATTTTTAAAAATTTAAGTATACTTGTACTTTAAAATGAATGAAATAATTTTAACGCAAATACAAGTATACGTTTAAATTTATTTATTTGTAATATTACTAACTGCGAAATAATGATAGTACACTTTATATTGCAAACAGAATATTTGCGATACAAAGTGTACTGTAAGTGTGAAAACAGAATATGTTAGTAATAATAATGGGTTCTTAATGGGGGAAGCGGAACTCTAAATTAAATAGGTGCGGCTCAGCGCAGGATGGATTTGTTGGGAGATTCTTATCCCTGACACGGCGCGTCCCAATAGTAAATAAGGAATGTTTTAGGAAAGTCCAGTGCGAATAAGGTATAAAGGAATAAACACAACGGATTAAATAAGAACATAACATAGGGACCGCAGCTTTGTCATTACCTGTACATTTATTAATTAAACATGACACAAGCAAACACACACACACACACACACACACACACACACACACACACACACACACACACACACACACACACACACACACACACACACACACACACACACACACACACACACACACACACACACACACACACACACACACACACACACACACACACACACACACACACACACACACACACACACACACACACACACACACACACACACACACACACACACACACACACACACACACACACACAAACACATACACACAGCTTTGTGATTAACTGTAAGCATTAATGCGTTTTATAATATTTTCTTCCAACCACTCCATTACTACCAAATATTTATATACTCAGACACGCCAGAATCAACAAACCTTTCACGATCCCGTCCATTTATATTAATAATGCGAACCATCAAAGCGTTCGTGGAAAAACCCAAAGAAGATGGATAGTGATGCGCCGTGTGCGCGATGTTTTTACACGACTTAAAAACACGTACTAATCTAACGAACATGTTACAAACGCTAGGCACGAATATGAATACGCACATATACATTCTTCGTTGATTCTAATTTCGGCTTCAACATTCTATATAACTTCTTGAAAGATTTTCTTAAAGAATATGTTGAACAGCAGGGGTGATGGACCTCAAAATTGATTTTTATATTCTCGGATTCTCCTGCTTCTGTACGATTAGACGATGTTTGATTCCAGTAAAGATTGCTAATAATTTTTAGATCACATCAATTTCAATATTTGTTAATATCTTTATCAGCTTGTCCTACCTTGCTGTATCCAACGCCTTATAATAATTAATAAAGCATGTATAAACATCGCAATTCACGTCTTTAAATCTTTAAAATAGTAATAGTACGCTAAAGAGAGTCTCCCTCGTACCCACTGCATTCCGAAAACCAAACTGTTATATTTTATAAATTAATGTTTTATAAATATTTTTTGCTAGTCGTTGAATACGTCGATATTAAAAAGTTTTATAAGTTCAACATATGCATTGTCGGACCCAGGAGTGTTACTATCCTTTAGTTGTGATATGACTCTTTCCACTTTATCTGATATAATTAGTAAGTGGTGGTCCATATATAGGATGGGGTTTATTCGGACCTATTATCATCAAAGAGTTCTTGTATGTTTTGGTCTATATGCAAATTTTTTGATTTTTATATGTGTTTGGGAAAGTATATACTGTTTTCATATTTTTACATTTAATATTTTTCTTTTAACGTGTACTATAATGTGGTCTAATTCAATCCTGTATTCTAACGACTTTGTTAAGATATATTGTTTCCTGTTATCTCGTAAAATTGCTAAACTGGTTGTCTCATTTATTATGTTTTAGGTACGGAGAATTTGACTTCTCTTTTGTATTCCGTGTCACAAATATGCACACAAGTGCACGGTTTCGTATTACGGTCTCAATTAACTTAAATTATCGCATTTAAAATCATAATACAATAGGGTGATTTATTGATGTATCCTCTTCCACTCAACGGCCAAAGGGTTCTTTTCTGACCTGCAATCTCGACACTTCATCTCAAGACATCATTCTTGCCATCGAGCGTCGGCGGGCGCCCCGACGCAGTACCAACATCTTTGTACAAACATCAATAATGAGTAAGACCAGTTATTTTCCTAATTTATTGACAGTTATATTTGCTATTTTTCGCTAACTGATTTACAAACAAAATATTACATTTTTATCTTTATAATTATTTATCTATTATCATTTAACCAGCGACCTCTTAAGTTTTATAAAAAACGTTTGGCCACTTCGAGCAGATGATAAATAATAATTTTTTTTGACTTTGATTCAATTAATTTCATTGTGTTTCAATTAATTCATTTTAATTAATTGTTTTTTTTTTCTTTTCAATTTAACTTTGATTCGGTCCTTCGGCATTATTTCTAAACTTAATTTACATAATTAAATTGGATCATATTTATATAGCAATTTTTAAATTTATTTTTTTTTTACAATTCATAATTTCAGTACGTAAAATACTTTTATATATATTTTGATTAATATCACACATTAATTATACATACATATATATATATATATATATATATATATATATATATATATATATATATATATATATATATATATATATATATATATATATATATATATACATATATATTACATTTACGATTGATTGTTTTACATATTTACATTATTTTCGTGTTGATTTTTATGAATTATTTTTGTTCTACTTGTACAATACTTTCCAACTCATTCTGTACGTGTTGTTTGTTAACTTAAACACATTTCTTTTGATTTTCTTTGTTACTATACCTTTCGTTACTTACCTTTTTCTCAATATGCTTACTTGTTTGCAATTGATTTTGTTTAAAACCGTTCACTTCTTTAAATCTAGATATTCTCTTCGTGTTGATTTGTTAATTTATGTTTGCATTGTCCTCTCTTTCGTGCTTGTATGTTACAATGCTCAACAAAATGAACAAATCCAACTTTTCGCGCCATTCTCGGCATTCTCTAGATTCAAGGAGGCCTATGAAACGCATTCAAGTATCAAAACCACACGCCTTCATTATTATTCGTAGCCAGGGTAGATTTTCATATCTCACAACCTTGTTTCGATTGAATTTATTGTCTTCTTCTACTCGCTTTCGATTATTTCAATATTTCGATAAAATCTCCGTTACTTGTGGTTTCGTTAGTGCCACAAAGCACTCTAAGGTAACTAATCAAGGTGTTAAATGTGTCTTGTGTTCCGGTTCTTATCAGTCATATAAATGTTTGTATTTTTTGTGACTAAACGGCTTCAAGAACTTTTCTCGTTGGTTAATCCACATAATTCTTGTGTACGTGGCCTGATTCCACCTCATTCGAAACGACGAAATGCACGGTTAGCGAATCACGGTCTCGCGTGTTGCTTCGTTTGTTAACCAACGCTCAAATTCATCTTGTTCCTTTAGACAACCACTTCTTCAAATACTAACATTTCTATTTAGCTACACAACCACATTTAATGTCCTCGTCTATTTCTTTTCACATAGTTGATACAGATCAAATATGTTTTCGCATCATTCTTACAATTCGTATCCTGCTAGATACAGGCTCCACAGCCAATTTTATTTCCGTGATCTACCAAATCACGCATTTTAGTAATCAGATCTTATAGACATACTCATAGGGGTTGAATTGGTTTTTCGTTTCGTAAATTTTTGGTCAAAATTCTTGGCGAACCAAATCATCCTGTGCCCTTAGAAATCATTTTCAATTATGTTCTATAAGGGCGAGTCTCTACGACTAATTCTATATTTTATTTCACATCTTTCGTTACTTCTATGTATACAAACATAGATATTTTCTACAAAGGTTTTGAGAAGTCGAAAAGAGTAAGCTCCTGTTAGTTTTGTCCCAACCCGACGAAGCTCGTGAAGGATATTTCTCAGTTGTTGATTTTTGAAAATTAACAGGCCGGTTTTCTGTTATTCCACCGTTTCTACAACCCAATCCTCTTTATTTATCTTTTTCTCTTGTTTATATTCGCTACTCATTCTTTATTCTTATGCATATCTTCAATTTGTATGCTAGAGAATCGCTTCAGGAAACTTCCGAATCTCAAAGAGACATATGTTGCATTCATGGAAGATTTTGTTACTTGTCAACATATGATGCCGGTTTCTGAATCCGATTTTAAATCGATTATTTCTTATAACTCTCACACAGTTTTCAAAAAACAAATTTTTATTTCGCTTCTTTTATCCAAAATTCGTACTAACTTCGACGCCAATCTATATGACGTTCGAGGTGTGTCGCTAATCGATGCTTTTGATACTGGTCCTAAAAGGGCATCTCGTTCTTTACTTAATTTTCGATATCTTCGTTGTTGTTTTATTTGCGATATAAAGCAAATGTATCGACAAATTAAAGTAAATGAGGAATTTTGGAACTATAAAAGGTTTATACAAAACAATATGTAATGATGTTCCCCAGTTGATCTGGCAGTTTACTAGCTGTATTAGATTTCTGAAGACCAGCTGCTCGTTCAACCTTTTTATGCACGTATAAACGTATCTGGTTTTTTGATCAGATAAAAGGTATATATCGAGCACAGTTTAATTAAATCTTGCCCAAGTACTTTCGATCCCTAGATCATCTTCAGGGGCATCTGAAATAAGCCAAGAAACGTTTTTTTATAACCAAAGAAATTGATTAACTTCGATAAAAACTCGAAGTTTTATGGTTGAAAAAAGGTTTTTATATGATTAACGTTTATAGACTTACTTCGTCAATTGTGGCCTATCCGGCAAGAACAGGATCACATCCTGTTCTTGCCGGATAGGCCACAATTGACGAAGTAAGTCTATAAACGTTAATCATATAAAAACCTTTTTTCAACCATAAAACTTCGAGTTTTTATCGAAGTTAATCAATTTCTTTGGTTATAACAAAACGTTTCTTGGCTTAGTTCAGATGCCCCTGAAGATGATCTAGGGATCGAAAGTACTTGGGCAAGATTTAATTAAACTGTGCTCGATATATGCCTTTTATCTGATCAAAGTTCATTTATTCGAGCATTCAACCTTATATTTAACTGGTTTTTGTTCGAATAACTCTATCTCTTCACACTGTGTTTTTAACCAATTTTCTTTGGGTTCATTCTTTTTTCGTTCTTTGATGTTCTTTTTACTCCCATGAGTAAATATACACAGATAAAAACAGAGAGAAATTTCGATGTGTAAATATAGAGGACATGGACAAAAATTGCAAAAACTAAACCCAAGATATAAAGTCGGATACGTAAAATTCAAAATCACAGGTCACTTTTAGAACTTTTCTTTATAATATGTATTTAAAGTGTTAATTAAATTGAAATTCCACGTTTTGTCACAGTCTTAATATTATAATGACAAACATTTTATTTTAAACGAAAGCCCTGTATGTATATGAAACTGCGATGCGAGTAAGTCGTAGGAAAAGCAAACACATTTCTGGAGGAACAGGATATAAACTTAAGCAAATATTTGAACATTTCCCCTCCCCTTTAATATTTCTTTGTTGCTTGCATAATATTTGCTCTTGTATTATTGTATATTAATTAGTATGCGAGAAAATTTTCAGAATGCGTGCTTTGGAATTAGCATCTGGTTCTCACAATCCCTAGATAGTTCCGGTATCTTAAACTAAAAGAGAATAGTTAGATTTAATGAAAATAAACTTTAATTAAAATTTTGTAATAATTGAATTTATTTAATAATATTGTTTGTTTTGGTGTATTGGTTGAAGACATATACCACTTTGTTTTCATTATCGATAATTTTTTTTCTTTGCTGCATTTATTCTAATTTGATATGTGATAATTATACTGATGTTATATTTCGAATACAACCATTCTCAAAAACGCTTATTTAAGAGCTGGGTGTTGGACTAAGCAGAATATTTTGAAGATTGTAGTTTTAAGGTATCATTTTATATTATGTAATATTATACGAATTTATATAACATAGCGCGTTTAAAGTTTTTCCCACATATTTTTTAAACCACAAAATATAAATTGATAAATTTTTGGCTATTAAATTCATTTCATTTATAAACTATCTTTTTACTAAAAAATAAAATTTTTTTTTTTTTTTTTTTTTATTTAGAAAAAACATATAATCCACATCAACCACGAAGGGTTATTAGTGGAGTAACGTACACAAAAGTTCATTTTATTTACATTAAATAGATGTATATAAACGTAAATCTTTTAAATAATTTATTACATGGTCAGTGTTTATGGTTAAAGTGGTTTTGATGTCATCTGAGATTCCATATTTTCTTCTTGTTTCTTCGTGGTACTGGCAGTCAGTCAGAATATGCTTCACCGTCAATGGGAGAGAACAGTTTCTGCAGGTTGGAGAAGGTTCTTTGTTGATTAAGAATCTATGGGTCAGTGCAGTGTGTCCAATTCTTAGTCGGTTAATTATTACTTGATCCCTTCTATTGGATGGATTATTCAAGATGGTCTTCACAAGGGGATAAATCTCATATAGTTTGGTTCCTGAATCTTTCCAGTAGTCTTGCCATATGTTCATACAGTGGTCTTTAATTAGGTTTTTGAGATCGGAATATGGGTAATTTATTGTTTTGGTTGTGTATTGTGAGTTTATTCGACTTGTGTTTGCTAGGTTGTCCACTTTCTCATTTCCAGCTATTCCTACATGCGACGGTACCCAGATAAATGCTACTTCTTTTCGAGTTGATTGAATTACATTTATCTCATTTTTTATAGCCCGAAATATTGGATTTGTAGGGTATGTTTGTTTTACACCTAATAGAGCATTTAATGAGTCAGTGATAATGACACATTTATTCTCACTACGCGTTCTGAAGAAAATTAAGGCTTCCAAAATGGCTGTGGTCTCGCCTGTGAGGATGCAGCAATTTGTAGGTATGGATATAGTGTGAGTAGTGTATTTACAGTAGTATGCAGCAGCATGTCCGTCATGAGCTTTAGAGGCATCACTGAAAATTTGGAGATGATTAGGATAATGAGATATCACTTCGGAGTACAAGTGTTTAATGAAAATCGGATTTGTAGTTGATTTGGGGTATTTTGTGAGGGTTAAATCAATGGTAAGTGGTTGGATTATCCATGGAGGAAAATTTACACTGACTTGTAGAGATCGATTTAGCTTATCCATATCAAAGTTAGAAGATTTTATTCGTTCTATAAGGGGAGTGCTATTTTTAGTGGGTTTTGTAGAATCAATATTCGGATGGCAAATTTGGGAGAATACCGGATGTTGTTTCTGTGCTGATATTTTCCCTATATAGTTTAGGGATAATTGTTGGCGTCTAATATATAGAGGTGGTTCTCTCGCTAAAACTTGTAAGCTACTAATAGGACTAGTTCTGAAGGCACCCAGTGCTAATCTCAAAGCTGTAGATTGTATGCTATTTAGTTTTTTTAAAGCAGTTTTGCTTGCAGCACCGTAAGATATGCAACCATAATCTAATTTACTTCTAATAAGTGATTTGTAAAGGTTAATTAATGTTTTACAGTCGGCACCCCAAAATTTATTAGATAATATTTTAAGTATGTTTAACCGGTTTTGGCATGCTTGTTGTAATTTATTAATATGCACATTCCAATTTAATTTTTTATCGAAAGTTAAGCCTAAAAAACTTACTTCTGTTGACTGTTTTATAGGTAAATCATTTAATCTTAAATTAATTGTATGGTGAGTGTTATTTTTACTAAAAATTACGTATTGAGTTTTTTCTGCAGAAAAATTGAATCCGGTTTGTAATGCCCAATTTTGAAGTCGATTTAACATAAGTTGTAATATATTTGTTGCTGAAACTAGGTTATTAGATTTGGTGTAAATAACAATATCATCCGCGTAAATGCTAGCTTTAATAGGAGCTCTGATTACATTTATGATGCTATTAAAAGCCACTAAAAATAGGGTTGGACTTAAAATGGATCCTTGAGGGATTCCATTATCTAGCATTTTTGGAGAACTTATGATTCCATTTATTCTAACTTGTATAGAACGATTACTTAAGAAATTTTTTATAAAAGCAAGCATGTTACCTTGAATTCCATAATTATTAAGTGTTGCTAATATAGAGTGTTTCCATGTCCTATCAAAAGCCTGGGTTATGTCAAAAAATATTGCAATCAACTTCTGATTGTTTGCAAAGGCTTCATTGATTGAGGTTTGCAGTGAAATATGATTATCTAATGTAGACCGTCCCTTGCGAAAACCACTCTGAAATGGGGTAAGGAGATCTTTTGTTTCTAAATACCATGTTAGACGGAGATTTAGAATTTTTTCCAGTATTTTGCACATGCTGCATGTGAGAGAAATAGGACGGTACGATGAGGGTATATCTTTGGGTTTATTGGGTTTAATAATGGGAATAGTTATTGACTGAGACCAGAGTTTTGGAAATTTATGATTTAAAAAACAGGTATTGAATAAATCTAACAAAATTATTTTTGCTCTGAAAGGTAGGTGTTTTATGAATATTGGTGGAATATCATCATGTCCTGGGGATGTGTTTTTGGAGTTTACAATAGAGTATTCTAGTTCTTGAAGAGTTATGGTAGCATTTAATGGATCACCAGATTCCTTATCAACGATTTCGAATGATTCTATATTTTGCTTATGTAATAAGAATTCCGGCGTTATATTTTGGTCGCTAGAATTTTCTTGGTAAACTTCGGCTAAAGTTTCACCAATAGCTTTTTTACAGGTGATGATCTCATTATTATATGTTAGTGCATTGATATGCCTAAAGGAGTTGGTACCTTTAAGTTTCCGAATTTTAGACCAAATAACCTGTGAAGGTGTTGATGAATTTATGGACGATACGTAGTCTTTCCAAGTATCTTTTTTGCTTTTTTTCATAAGATATCTTGATTCAGCTCTGAGTTTTTTAAAATTAAGTAAGTTTTCGTCTGTATTATGTTTTTTAAGTTTATTAAAGGCATGTTTACAAGATGAGAGTGCTTTTGCAATTTCACTATTCCACCAAGGTACGGGTTGCCTTTTACAGGGTTTTGTCTTTCCTATATTTTCTAAAGCTGCTTCTATAATAATATTATTTAGAGAGGTGATATCATAGTTTATATCATTGCTTAAATGGAAGTTTTCAAGTTTATTATTTATATAGGATTGATAGGATGCCCAATTTGCATTTTTTAATTTCCAGGACTGATATATTGGGAAATCAAGGAGATGAATGTGATCTGATGTTATAGAAATTGGAAAGTGGTCACTATTATATAATGAGTTCAAAGTGTTCCATGACAATGTAGTTGAGAGTGATTGACTGCATAAGGATAAATCAATGGCGGAAAATGAACCGTTATAAGAATTAAATCTAGTTGGATTCCCTGTATTAAGTAACAATAAATCAGAACAATCAATTAGGTTTTTCAATAAGTTACCGTATTTATCAGTTTTGTGACTTCCCCATGCCGGGTGGTGGCAGTTCATATCTCCTAAAATTAATTTAGGATGTGGAATTTGGTCTATAAGATTATTTAATTCGTGCATATCTAGATTACTAGGGTGTGGTAAATAAATGTTACATATGTTAATCTTTTTATGATAGGTAATAGAGACTGCTACAGCTTCAAGATTAGTACTTAGCGCGATCGGTTTAGCTTCCAAATCAGTTCTGGTGAAAATAGCTACCCCACCACTAGCTTGTTGAGCCATTCGATTTTTTTTAAAACATTGAAAATTTTTTAAATTTATGTTATTTTGTTTAAAGTGGGTTTCTTGAAGACAAAGAATTAAAGGGGAAAGCTCGCCGATTAGTAGTTTTAACTGTTCATAATGGGTATAAAACCCATTTATGTTCCATTGCACTATAAATGAATTAGTCATCCGTTAATTATTTTTCAACTAGTGACGATTCGTCAGTTTCGTCAGCTGAAGAAGGGTTAGGGTTTATTTTTTTCTTTAGTCGGGTGATATTATTTCTTAATCTAGAATTTTGGGTGTAACAATAAACAAAATTAAGGATTTGAATTAGTTCCTCTGGTTCATTGGAGTAATCTTTAGAAGTTAATTCAGGGTTATGAGAGTTTAAAACATTTTCCATAAAATCACATATTTCATTAAAATTTAGTATAAATGGCGGTGATCTATTTTCGATTTTGTCTTTGATGGATTCTAGGGAGTGGATAACATCTTCGCGGGGGGTTTTGGAAGAAGTTTTGGGTTTCTTTTTTGGTTTATTTTGTTTAGGGGTATTAAAAACGGATGAGTCGGTTTTTGGGTTGTCATCGTTAATTTCAGGAGATGATATGCTATGTCTTTTTAGCTGTTTAGAATTGACTGCATTATTTAAGGTTATTGATGTTTCTGGTGTCGTAGTATTTTCAGTGTTATTTACAGCTGGTGCTGTTGTTTTGGAAGAAGAAGACGACGTGTTTGGATGATCTTTAGATATGTTTTGGATGATGTCGGTTTCCGTAGTATTTTTAGTGCTATTTACAGCTGGTGATGTTGTTTTGGAAGAAGAAGACGAAGTGTTTGTATTATCTTTAGATATGTTTTGGATGAGGTCGGTTTCCATAGATTGATATATTTTATCATTAGGTTCATTAGGATTAGATAATGACGATGTGATTAGAGTTGAATTTGAGAGGGGAGTTGAAAGGGTATCATTAGGTTGATGATGTTTAGATAATGTTGATGTGGTTTGAGTTGAATCTAAGAGGGTAGTTGAATTAGTTTGGTTTGAAATGTTAGCGCATTCTGATTCTTGATGACCAATGGTTTTACATTTGGAGCAACTGAATCCGTCTATGAAGAGAAATACTCGGTAGGAAGTATTATCATGAGTTATGGTAAAAGAGTCAGGAATAGACATATTTTCCAGGGGTGTAATGAATGATTGCCTTCTAAAGCTCAGAACATGACTGTACTCACTTTCAGACATACCTACTCGAAGAAAAGTCATTTTAGATACAGTGTGAATACCAAGTTTTTGTAATTCTTCTTCAATTATTTCGTTCGGGATTGTAGGACATGCATTAGATATTAGAAGTCTCTGGGCTGGAGAAATTAATCTTCTTACTTCGACTTGACATCCATTTATTTCGATATATTTATAAGAATGAAGAAGAGCATCAACAGTGTTTTTTGAAGAGAGATATATGCATATCCTATTGTTAGCAATTCTTGAGGCAAAAAGTACATTAATTGGACCCACTAGTGATCCAACAGCTACGACGTAATCATGGATTTTTGTGCCTTCAATGCTGGAAATGACTATTGCTTGTTGTTTTGTTGGATGTTTAAAATAATTTACGACATCTGAGTAATTACGTTTAACGGAGTTGTGTGTAGTATTATTGTTGTATGAAGTCATTTTAATTAATTTTCTTGATCAGAAGTTGAGCCGGTCCTGTGGCCGGTCCAAAAAACTGGTCAAGACCCAACTGGAATTTTTGTTATCTCTTTACGTAGGTATTATTTAAAGGTTATTTTGTTATTGTTACAAAAATAATACGAAAAGAAGTGCTACTCACTTGAGATAATATTGTCAGCACTAACTAATGCACTTAAATTTGTCGTAGAGGTATAAAATATTAAATTATGATTTGTTTTTACCATTTAAAATGACTATATTTCGGGACAGCTGATAACGTTGTAGATTTGATCGCTATCAGGGCCGAACTCCATAAAATTTTTATTATTAATTTTTTGGGTAACTTACCTTTTTTTACATCTTGTAGATATATTGACTTTAAGAAAGCTTTTGATCGAGTAAAACATACTGTACTTATTTTTAAAAATCTTTACTTGTATCAACATGTAAACATCAGGATTGGCCGGTATAATTCTGAAGAGGTGCAAATACGAAGAGGAGAAAGACATTGCTGCATTTTGTCCCCACTAATATTTAAGTCTATTCTGAGTTCGTTTTCAATTAAGCATTGTATAATGTTCAATGTAGTACTGAACTTAATGGCATCAATATTGATATGAGGTTCGCGGATGAGAGGATGTTAATTACAAGTAGTTAAGAACTTTAATATCCAATTGATTGGATTATGTAAATGCCAATATAACCAGATATGATAACAGCTAATGAAGAATAACTTGATAAAAACAACAGTAACAGATAACTTATCTTAAACTGAGAACTGGGACATGACCAAAGAAAATGGAATACACATAGAGAAGGCAAAAGCTGCATTTTTAGGGATGAACAAAGTCTTATATAGACATATAAACACCTTAATACACAAGAATACATTAATCCCTTGCAAAAATACAATCGCAGAAGCTTAAGCTGATGTCTATCAACATTATCATTAATGTTTGTATTTTGAGAACGATTTCCAAAGTGGAGAATAAAACGTCAATAAACTTATTTTATCCTTCAATTGTGGCTTATTTTTATTAAAATGGTAATTACTTTAAAACGCCACAAGCCATAGCATCGAATTCTTAACTTATCTTTTTATTACATTTTTCTTCGGTATATATATATATATATATATATATATATATATATATATATATATATTTATATATATATCCCGCTATCATTTTGAACTCTTTTCACGTTGTAGTAATTTAGCATTATTTTCTATTTATAAGTCGTGTATGTTCGTTTAGTCTCTGTAGGCTCGAGCAATATTCCGATTTTTTCATATATTAAATTTTTTACATCAAACAGACATTTTAACATCAGGAGGTAAAATTACTGTATTTGGTATCATTTTAAAGCCAATAGATGTTGCCGGTGTTAATACTTAAAATAATATTTCGATACATAAAAATATCGATCGGTTTAGGTCAAGTTGAAACAATAACATTAAAACTACCTACCGGCTAGTTTCAGCCAGCTAGTGGTCAACAGGTTTTTATCTTCGTTTAGTTTTTATATTTATTCAACCTAGATATTTTTCCAAAGAGAATTGTATAGGGGAATATTTTACATATTTCAATTTACAGTCTGTTTAATTGAAGCTATCAGTGAATAGTTTGAGATAAATATTATGTTTTCATGGGATTAAATCCCAATTATTGGCTGTGATTGTGATGAGAAACACATTTTTAATTAATTAATGTTCGACGTTTTCCATTTCCATTCCGGAAATCGTTCTCAAAATAGGCTTTTTGTACAAAATGTGTATACACATTTTTCATAATTTGTACAATAAACAAGGTTTAATAGTGGAAATCGAAAGGTTAAATATTAGTTAATTTAAATTACATAAAAAAATAATATGTAACTTAACCATGCCACAAGAAAGTAGTTCACGGTACCTCGCTAAATAGTTTAAAAAAATCTTATACAGATATTAAAATTCTAAGTAGTATGATGGGTAGTTGATGAAAAATTCGCGAAGACGTGCAGTTGATTTTGCTTTGTTTTTTTAAACAATCTTAAAAAGTAAAAAAAAATAATAATTTTTTGCTTATAAAACGTTTTTTATACATTTTAAAGAAAAATGATTCATATAAAAGTTGTAGACCATAAAAAGTTTTTTATGTTGAGAGATACCAAATTAAAATACATAAATAATTGACCGAAATAATTGCAAAAAAAACCTAAACTCTAAGATATTATGTTTGTAGTAATTTATAAATGTTAATAACTTTGTTTTTTGCCTAACGACAGGTAATATAGCTACTTGAAATTATGGCAATCAATGAGTTATTAAAATGTGCTAAATATAAAGCGGATCAAAAAATACTTTACAATTTATTTAATTTGTTTATCCCGGAGAGTGATTATTTAAACAACTGTACTTGTCCAAACAGTAACTTTAAAATTATTTTGTAACTTGTAATCGATTCGTTGCTCCTTCAGTTTTAGGGTATATTAAAAAAACTTTAACATATTATTAATTTTTTTTTTATACGAAAATGGTTGCGTTTCGATTTAATTTGAGTTTCTTACCACTCCCTGACACGTGTTTCTGGGTCTTCCCGTCATCAGAGAGAGCTTGTAAGAAAACTCAAACTAAACCAAAACGCACCGACTACTCGGCAATTATAGAAAAAATAATTACCAGAGTATGCTACTAGAGACATCTAGTGATGAAAGATGAAGTTAAATGTGTCGATAGCAATTAAATAAATATTCCCAGCATCGCTCTTAATGGCTTGATTAAGCGTGAATATACAATTTACTTTAATTGCTATCGACACATTTAGCTTCATTAATTTTTTTATTAAAAACCAGTTTAAACGGGGAACTTTTTAGCTTCTAAACAGTTATAACTTTGATATTTTTTATACCATGTGCTTGTAAGTAATCTTAATGAAAAGCTGAAAAAGAAAACAGAACCTTATTTAACCAATAAGAACTTAGATAGCATTTAATTCTTAAAATCATATTTTCATTGTTTATTAACATTAAGATCTAAAAATTAAAAGGATTTTAAATAAAAATCTACAATGCATGATCCAAGTTATGGATGGCGTATATAGTAAAGGAGAAAAAAGTTATAACCCATTAAAATAATGCTATTTGTAAAATACCGCCACGGAAAAGTGAAGGTAAGAACTGTCTGAGCATCGTTTTTTTTTAGATTGGAACTTTAAATTGAAGCGCGCTTGCAAAATATTTAATATCTTGGCTTCTGTGGCACGTAGGACCTCATTTTTGACTGGGGTAGCTCAACCAAATAATAAGAATTTTGCTATTTTGACCTATCTTACCAATTTTTTTCCTAAAAAAGTTATTGAATTTTACTACTATATCGTAAGAAATATTTAAATTTTATTGATAAGTGTATATTCTTTTTATAAATATCTAATAATTACTATAAATTAATAAAATCCCTTAATTTTTTTTTTCTACAAAATAATTAATTTTATTAAAATTTCATTTAATGAAGAAGTGGCCAATAAGTATAAAAATATTTTTGTAGTTCACCTTTCCACTTTTCCGTGAAGGCATTTTACGAGTACAATAACTTTAAAGACATAACTCTTTACTCCTCGGTATACGAGTGTACCACTTTGTAGAGAAGATTTAGATCTTCGTTTATAATCTATTCAATTTTCAGCTCTTTACGGAGCTGAATCATATATCAATATATCATATATATATATATATATATATATATATATATATATATATATATATATATATATATATATATAACGGGTGTCTTTTTTAGAGGTATAGAACTTTAAAGTGGAATAAAACAAAGATTATTTTTTATATGAACAGGAAATTAACTTTATTTGAAAGATAATTTTTTGACATTATATTTTAAATGTGATTTCTGGCATATGACCACCAAGGCTGGCTGTGACGTAGTCTAATCTGGAGGTCCAATTTTCGACGACTTTTTCCACTATTTGTGGCCGTATATCGGCAATAACGCGGCGAATGTTGTCCTCCAGTTCGTCAATCATTTCAGGCTTATTGGCATAGACTTGCGACTTCACATAACCCCACAGAAAATAGTCTAATGGTGTTAAATCGCACGACCTTGGAGGCCAATTCACGGTACCTAAACGCGAGATTATGCGGTTACCAAACGTTTCCCTCAATAAATCCATTGTGGCACGAGCTGTGTGACATGTTGCGCCGTCTTGCTGAAACCACAGCTCCTGCACATTATGGTTGTTCAATTCAGGAATAAAAAAGTCAGTAATCATGGCTTTATAGCGGTCACCATTGACTGTAACGTTCTGGCCAGCATTGTTTTTGAAGAAGTACGGACCAATGATTCCACCAGCCCACAAAGCACACCAAACAGTCAATTTTTCTGGATATAGTGGTTTCTCAACATACACTTGAGGATTCTCTTCACTCCAAATACGGCAGTTTTGTTTGTTGACGTAGCCATTTAACCAAAAGTGAGCTTCGTCGCTAAACAAAATTCGCTTATGAAAGTCGGGATCAACGGCAATTTCGTTTTGGGCCCATTCACCGAATCTACGCCTTGCTAGGTGATCGTGTGGCTTCAATTCCTGCACAAGTTGAATTTTGTAAGCACGCAAACCAAGATATTTTCGCAAAATCTTCCATAAAGTGGATGGACACATATCCAACTGCTGTGCACGATGGCGTCTAGACTGATTCGGGTCTTCCTCTATACTACGCTCAACAGCAGCAACAACATCTTCTGTACGCACTGTACGACGTCTCTGTGGATGCGTATTATTATTAAGAGTGAACGTGGTGCGAAAACGTTTAATAGTTGATCGAATTAATTGCTCTGATGGGCGATTATGTATACCATAAAATGGACATAGTGCGCGATACGTATTCCGAACAGAACTATGATTTTCAAAATAAATTTTCACAATTTGAAAGCGTTGTTCAGGCGTCAGTCTATTCATATTGAAATGTCAAACTAAAGTAAATAATAATCACCTGACAGCTGTCAAAATGGCCGCCCCTAAAAACGTTTTGCCAACTTCTATTTCTATACCTCTAAAAAAAACACCCGTTATATGTATATAAAAATATATATATAAATATATATATATGTATATATATATATATATATATATGTTAGATCACTAATCACGTATTTGACTTTTTAAAAAGAACTTTATTTGTTACAAATTAAATATTAAATAATAGTACAAAATTAAATTAATTTAAAATGACTAAAAACTGGACTGGTCGAAGTTGCAGCTAAAAGTGGTTCCGGCATCTGAGAATGGTAATTTATATGTTTGGTATGAAGTGCTGAATTGCTGTTCCCATGAATATTGGCCAACGGTTCGTACAAAGTTCTAATGCGTGCTCAGCGGTTTCTATGGGAATGGGATGATGAAATCTGAAGTCGGCGAACTTAAGCTAGTTCAAGGTTAATATTTTCTCATATAACAGCTCCCCTTATTAGTGAAAAGTCAATGCCATTGCTTTGACTTTTACAGAGTAATTGGTGTTTCTGCTTCGCTTTCTTGTTGGACATTGGGTCTTCTTCTGAAGGAGGCTAAGCCCTGAAGTTTCTGTCTAATGGAATTTCTGCGTGGTAATGAAGTTGGACGCTGATCCTGGGACAAGGAGATTGCAATTTTTGGGAATATTTTGGTTCGGTATTTGTAGAAAAGGTATAAGATAACTAGGATAATAATCAGAGATAAGGTTGATATAGTGAATAAGGGTAGATGTTCCTCAATGAATGATTGGCTCATAATATGGTCCAGTTCTTCTGAATATTGGTCCAATTTGTGTTGTGCAATATTTAAGTCATCTACGTTGATCTTACTGAGTTTAAGTGGTTTCAATTTTGATAGGTGACTCTTTGTCTCAAAATGGTCACAGCATCTGTAGGGTACGTTAACTGGGTGACTTCTATACGTGATATTTGTATATTTCTCAATTTGGTCTCTAGCATGAATTCTGGTACTGCCGATGAATGCAATACATTCGGGAATTAATCTTAAGATTGAATTTGTTTTGATTATTTGTGTAGTGACGTCTTTTCTTGCACATTTGATTGTTACTGGTAATGGATCGGAAATGGTTAGTAACCATAAATTTCGGTCAATTTCTTGTACATTGTAACCTTGTGCCAAGAGCATGGACATCTGGCAAGTTTTTGGTAAGTTGCTAAGAGGTTTCAAAAGCTGGGCTTCACATATAGCATCTGTGTCTATGGGATACGGAAGAATGTCTGTACACATTCTTTGGTTTTGACTGATTTGTTTGCATTTTTCGGTGTCCATGGGTAAGACATATGAAATTGAATCATCATCTCGCGCTATGTATTTATGAACAGTTGAAAGTATATGATGAAAACCAGTTTGATTATCTAATATTGGTATTGAATATAATTGATACAAGGTGAATATTTCGGGATCAACTAACGGAATTTCGAGAACGAAAACAATTTTTGAATCAAGCTGATAAGCTTGCAGTTTTATTATGTCAATATACTGAGCTATATTTGACATATAAGTGGGTAGAGGCAATACGTTATTTTGTAATGACTGTGAGATTTCTTTTAATGCGTCCATTAAGTCTATGGGCGAAATAATAGAACTATGTAGAATTTGCAGGCGAGAGAATGTTATAGAATTTAGTATATCATTTAAATAATTTTCTAAAAATACGTAGCTTTCCATTAAGGACTCACATAAATCTAGTATTTGTAATTGTGCTTGGTAAAAGGATATGTCATTATTAATGTCCAGAAGTGTAGTCTCGATAGTTTTTAAGTCTTTGTTAAAAGTTTCTTCGTCTATTTGCAATTTTTGAATTGTAGTGTTGAAAGTTCTTATAACTGAAGTGGTAACAGATATTTGATTTTTTAGGAGATTTTCAATTTGAGTTTCATCGGAATTTATCTTATTTATACATTTATTAAAGTATTCGCCATCAGAGGCGTCTAAATTTCCAGTAATAGATTTCCAGATTGTTCCAATACCATTTACTAAACCGCGTTTTAGGCGTTTATTATAAGGTACTGTGTCAGAGGTTATTTCTTTATATTTTAAATTAACGGAGTTTGAGATTTGTTTTAGCAGACTAACATGTGTCTGTACTTCGGCTTGAAAGGCAAGTTTTCTCGGTGTATCCACGTTAATAAATTTTTCTAACAGGTTTTCCAAAATTCTGTCATTATTGGATATTGTAGTTTTGATAGGTAATAATTCTTTGTAAACAAGTAAAGTCCATTTGTCATTAGATATTCGTATAGTTCCTTTTTCATGAAAAAATATTCCAATTGTGTTATTAATTGGAGTGAGGAGAATTTGGGATTGGACGATAGGAAGGAGTCCATAGAATCTGTAAAGGAAAATTATTCAAAATAAGGTTTGAGTCTGTCAAAATTTACTTTAGAGGTTTGGTTAGTTTTGGGGTTAAGGATAATTGCGGAATTTGTAAAAACTTCTTGAATTTCGAAAGGTCCATTAAAAAGAGTATCCGATTTTGATTTAATTTGTGATTCTTTTACGTAAACTTTGTCACCAATTTTAAAATCAGGTCTTCGTTCTGAAATATTCTCGTCAAATCTTACTTTCGCCTTTTCTTTCTGTCTTTCTGTTTTTGCTCTGGCTACTTTGTAAAAATATTCCATGCGGTTATTCAGGTCTCGAATATATTTACTCATTAGTGTTTTTTGATTGTATAGAGTTTCTGGTGGTCGGCCTGCAGTGTGCCCAAATATAAGTTCATATGGTGTGAAACCGTGGGTCTTATTCTTTGTGTTGTTATAGCATATTATTGCATAAGGAAGTATAGTAAAGGGATGATCGTTTGGGTTCTCGGCTTGATTTGCTCTAATCATTTCTGAGAGTGTGGCATGAAACCTTTCTATAGATCCATTAGATTGTGGATGGTTAACGCTAGAAAATGTTAGTTTAATGTCGTATAATTCGCATAGATCTTTGATTATAGCATTCTCGAATTCTCGACCGCAGTCACAATGAATTCTTAGTGGTGTTCCATAGTGTTGAAAAAAGAGTAGGAGTGTCTTGACTACTGTTACTGCCTTTTTGTCTTCCAAAGGATAGGCTTGCGTGAATTTTGTCAATTCGTCACGAATAGTTAAAGCGTAGTTCCTAGTAGGGTATTCGAATATATCCATATTTATTCTTTCGAATGGTGTTTTTGGAGTTTCTGTTATGACTAGTGGTCCACTTAAGTTTTTCCTGCAAATCTTAACTTTTTGGCAAATTTCACATGCTTTTACAAATTTCTCTACATCTTTTGTTAAATTCTTCCAATTGTATTTCTGCTTTATTCTTCTGACAGTTTCGTTTATTCCTCGATGTAAGTTGTTTTTACCGCAATGGTAATGATCTAAAATTTGAGGGATTTCGTCTTCGCTGGCTGTTTTAATTATATTTTGACAGATTCTTAATTTTAATTCTTTGTCAGCAAAAATATAAGAAAATATCTCTAGGATAGGTAGTTCGAGATTATTTTCGACGCAATATATTTTTGATTCATCGAATTGATCTTTATTTGCAAAAAGTACAAGAAACAAGTGTGATATTACTCGTTCGGGATCAAACGGTAATGGTATAATAAAATATTTTCGATCTTTTACAGTTTTGCTGTGTACAATATTAATTCTTCGGTTACTATATTCCATGTTTTCTTCGAATATGTCATTCATTATTTTCTCGTGAAGTTCTTCAAGTTTATTTTGCCAAAAAAATGTAACAATATTTTTGTTGGATTTGTCTAATAAGTCCGTATTCGATGTTTCAATTTTAGAATAATCGATTATTGACTTTGTTCTATACAGTTCGATAAACTTGTCAAGTTCTTCGGACATTTTTTCTATATTTTCTTCATCGTCGTATTCGTTTTCTTGAGTTTCCGTATCATCTTCATTCGATGCATGTAATGAGATTTTTGATTGAAAGTTTGCACAATCCTTGAAATGGTTAATCTTTATCCTTGAGAGGGCATCTGCATTTCTGTTTATTTTTCCTGCGCGATGTTCTATTTTATAATTGTATTCTTCGAGTTTTAGGCGCCAACGCGCTAATCGGCTTCCGGGATCTTTTATCGAGAAAAGCCATGTAAGGGGTCGATGATCGGTAATCAGGGTGAATTTTCGGCCAAAAAGATATGGTCTAAAATGTTTGACTGCCCATACGATAGCTAATAGTTCTCTCTCTATCGTCGAATATTTTGTTTCGGCACCGCATAATGTTCTGGAGGCATAAGCTATGGGTAAATCTTTTCCAATAGGGCCTTGTGATAGAACAGCTCCAATCGCGAATGCACTAGCGTCAGTTGTTAGTAAAAATGGTTCCTCAAAATTGGGATATATAAGTATTGGATCCGAAGTTAAAATATTTTTGAGTTCGTTAAAGGCTTCTTTGCAATCAGAATTAAAAATAAAAGGTACGTCTTTCTGAAGTAGTTTCGTAAGTGGTTTAGAAATTTTGGCAAAATTTGGAATAAATCTTCTATAGTAACCGGCTAAGCCTAAGAATGATTTTATTTCTTTGGTGTTCTTTGGTTCCGGGAAGTTTTTGATGCAAGATATTTTAACTGGATTTGTTTTTACACCATTTTCTGTTACAAGGTGGCCCAAATATGCTACTTCTTTTCTTAAAAATTCGCACTTGTCTGGCTGTATTTTTAAATTTGCTTTTCGTAACCTTTTAAAAACTTCTGTTAGTCGTGACATGTGATCATGAATAGTGGGTGAATAGATAATTATGTCATCCATATACACTAAGCATCTTTCGTTTTGTATTCCTAAGAGGATGTTGTCCATTACTCTCTGGAAAGTAGATGGAGCATTCATTAGTCCGAATGGCATGCGAACAAATTCGTAATGTCCATTTTCGACGGAAAAGGCCGTTTTCTGGATGTCTTGTGGCTCGATTTCAATCTGGTGAAATCCAGACGCTAAATCTAGTGTTGTGAAGTATTGGCATCTTCCTAGTTGGTCCAATAGTTCTGATATTTGTGGTAGAGGATAACGGTCTTGTACTGTGAGTTCGTTGAGTTTTCGATAATCAATAACAACTCGCCATTTTTGTTTTCCTGACGCATCTAATTTCTTCGGTACGACCCAGACTGGACTCGACCAGGGCGAGACACTTTTCTGGATTATTCCTTCTTCTAACATTTTATTAATTTGCGTCTTTACCTCTTCCTTATGTATTTGAGGATATCTATAGGATTTAGTGAAGATAGGTTTAGCGTTGTTTGTTTCGATTTTGTGCTTGATTTCGTTTGTGAAGGTCAGTTTGTCGCCTTCGACATAAAATATATCTGCGTATTCAGTACATATATCTAGAATTAGTTCTTGTTCTTCGCAATTTAGATGATCAATTCTTAGTTGTTCTTTAATTATTCGTGTTCTATCTACTACGGGTTCTTCAAAATCATTTCCGTTGTAGGATAGGATTGTCTCCGAATTTTTGAAAGGTTCGATTGAAATGTCTGAAAATTCGATTGTCTTCGGCATAGCATTAGCATTTAGTACGGAAGTTAAGAATTCTCCATTTTCATCTACATAGACTAATGCATGAGGTAATCTAACTTTTTCTATTTCATGAGCTGATAATATGGCATCTGTATTTGATAAGTTGCATTTTAGTCTGCATATTTGTTCGGTCCGGCTGTCAATGGTAATTCTGTTTTTTCCTTTTATTCGTTTTCTCTCTGGTCTTTCAAGATTTTTGTCTTGATCTCGGTTTTTTACGATAGTATATTTTTCATTTATAGGGTTTTGATATTTTAAATTTGATTCCTGTTTAGAATCTGATTTAATTTTTATTTTAGGTTCGTTTTGTCTTATTTCTGTAGGGTGTGTCGGTGTTTTGTCTTTAGGAGGTGTGTTGGTCTCGTGTCCTACTTTGTGAAGGGTGACAGTTTTAAAATTTGTATGCAACTGTCGGGATTTGAGATCTATTACGCATTCATAATGATCTAGAAAGTCTAGGCCTATTATGCCATCGAAATCAATGTCTAAATTGAAAATAAAGACTTTGTGAGGATTATTGTCAGTGAAGGGAATCAGGACAGATTCTGTTATTAACAATTTTTGATCGGTTATACCTTGAATAGTAACGTTTTCAGGAAATCTATTATGATAATTGCGTGCTGTGTTTTCTTTGAAAACAGTGATTCCAGCACCTGTGTCGATTAAAAGTTTAAAAGTGTTGGTAGCATCGTTAATGTAATATAAATTTTTGGAACTCATTGTATGAAATGGGGTTACATGAATGTCTGTTCGGGAAAATTGAGATTCGGGTGAAAGTTGTCCAAGTTGAGTGCTTGGATTTGTTCTTGGATATTCGTAATATCCGTTGAGGGGTTCGTATGATTGGGAGGATGATTTCGATTCTGAAGTGAAAGAAAATCCTGATAATTTTGTGTGTTATTGGTTTCGTAAATGTTATCAGTTTGTGGATTATTTTCTGTATAATAATCTGTTTCATAGTTTTCATAATTATCGGTATTATAATAATTATCTGTATAGTATTCGTCTGTATAATAGTTAGTCGTCATTTCATCAGGGTATTCGTTTAAAACATGTGCTCTTTGGAAGTTTGGGTTTCTTTGAATAACAGATGGACGATTTTGATTTTGATTTTGAGATGAAAAGGAAGGTCTCTGTTGGTTGAAATTTGGATTATTGGACGAATATTGATTCCTATTAGGGTTCTGATTGTTTTGATAGTTGTTAGGTCCATTATTATATTGGTTTTGGTAACCGTGTGGCCTAGAAAAAGTTTGGTTTGGCTGTACGAAACGTGAAGAGCGGCATTCACTATTTAGATGACCAATGCGGCCACAATTTGTACATTTTGTAAACTGAGATGAGGGTCTTCTCATTGGTTGAGAGGGTTTAGGAATAGTTGATCTAGAATTAGATTTTTGTTCTTCAAAATATGACAATTGAAGTTCGCGTCTAATACGATTGCTTGCTTCAATGAGATCTTTTGGATTACTAGCCCTAATAATTTGTCCTAGACGAGGTTCTAAACCGGTTAAAAGTGTGTTTAGGGCCATGGTATCGATTAAGTCACATTGGGCAGTTTTTTGATCTGGGGATAAATTTGCTACTTGGATCGAGGCGTGCATTTTTGCATTCAGAACTTGTAAACGGTTAAAGAAAGTTAGAGGAGATTCGTTAGATAGTTGTTTTAGTCTTTGTAAGTCTTGTATTAAAGAGGTCAGGTCTCTACTGTCTCCGAAATGTAGATTTAGTAATTGTTTTATTTCTGTATAAGAAATTGGTTTTCTAGAATTAATAAGCTGTGCAGCTTTACCTTTGAGTTTATTTTTTACGTGAATCGTTAATAGAACGCGCTGATCGCCTGTGGCCATTTTAAAAGCACAGTCGCACGCATCTAAAAATGTAGAAAGAGAAATCGGATCGCCTTCAAATTCTGGGATAATAGAAAATATTTCCGAAAGCTTGTATGGTTCGATTTCTTGTTGAGTCTGGGAACGTGTCTCAGGCATTTTTCGAGATATTTTTAAACGAAAATGAAAAATAGAAGTATGGAGAAATATAAAATGTATCAGTATATAAGGAAGAAAAAAAAAATGTGGTTTTATATAAAGGGCAAAAATGTATCAATATAAAAATATCAAATAATATATCAACAAAAATGTATCAAATATACCAAATAAAAATATATCGAGAGAAAATATACCAAAATATAGCAAGTAAAAAAAATATGTCAATAAAATATCAGTATAAAATAGTATGTAAAGAAATATCAATAATTTCAAATATTAGATAATCAACTTGTATTTTCTTTTATGTATCTTGATTAATTGACTTGCAGTATAGTCAATTTCGTAAATTATTATAACAAAATTATTAACGAGATGATTCAAAATCCACTTACATAAAGAAGAACATCGGGACGCCTTGTTCTCTCTGCTCAGCTACCAGGGGCTTCACTAGGTGTTCCTTCCGTAGATTACAGGAGTGAGGTTGTTCGGAGATGCTTTCTTCTTTAAGGGTTGTCTTGTTCTCTCTGCTCGGCTACCAGGGGCTTCACTAGGTGTTCCTTCCGTAGGTCACAGGAGTGAGGACTTCCGTAGATTCTTTGTTCCGTTAAGGGATGAGAATCCGCCGCTGCCAGTGAGTATACACGTGTTCTAGCAACGTTAACCGGATCCTACTGACTTTGCGCCAATTGTTAGATCACTAATCACGTATTTGACTTTTTAAAAAGAACTTTATTTGTTACAAATTAAATATTAAATAATAGTACAAAATTAAATTAATTTAAAATGACTAAAAACTGGACTGGTCGAAGTTGCAGCTAAAAGTGGTTCCGGCATCTGAGAATGGTAATTTATATGTTTGGTATGAAGTGCTGAATTGCTGTTCCCATGAATATTGGCCAACGGTTCGTACAAAGTTCTAATGCGTGCTCAGCGGTTTCTATGGGAATGGGATGATGAAATCTGAAGTCGGCGAACTTAAGCTAGTTCAAGGTTAATATTTTCTCATATAACATATATATAAATATATATATATAATGAACCAGAAGTATTTGCTGACAACGTAGGGAAGTAAACATTAAATATTGGGTTTGCAGCAATAAAAAATGAAACGTGTACTCTTGTAAATTTTTATTCCAAGCTTTCGCCCATTGGTTATGTCCTTCATCAGGGAGCTACAAATGTGATGAATAGTTTGTTAACGTTGGTATAATTAATTAAAAAATTCACCACTTACAAACTTAATGAGGTTGTAACATCAATGATGTTATGTAATGTTGATAAAATTTATCACAGTCTGTCATCTTTGTTCAATATGAAAAACCTATTTCTATGTTTAAAATTCAAAAATTACTTTACATCCACAACACTTAATTATTCTAGCACATTCAAAATGTATTAGAATAATCATGAATGTGTTGCTTGTGTGAGTCCATTTCAAAAGGTAAAAGAAATAATAAGTTAGACTTACTCACAATCAATTTAATTTAACTAATCGGACGACCGGTTTCGCTTTCTATAATATGCAAAGCATCTTCAGGTCACGATACAAAGTTAAATTGCTGAAAATAATAATCCCATATTAGGGTGTTGTCTAATAAAGATAAAACATAGGTAGGTGATATAAATTATATAAATTACAGTAATTATGCCAATATTACATGTCTGTGGTTTTATAAATGATTAAAATGTTTAAGCAGACAAGGTAAGACCCACAAATTGGTAACATAGTCTATTAAACTGTAATGATTTAATAAATAAACAAATAAATAAACATTACTTACATGCCAGTACTCTATTAATTGATGGTTGAAAGAACATGGTTCAAACTATCTTGTATTGTTGATTGGAGAATTCAGGTCAACTATTGTAATTGTTTAACAGTAAACGGGGAAGTTCTTGAGGAGACAGATTTTATCCAATGAAGTAGAGATAGGTGAAATGTATTGTTTGTTTGATGAAAGTAATGTTCTATACCATTTAAAGAACTTAATGGTATAGAACATTACTTTCATCAAACAAACAATACATTTCACCTATCTCCACTTCATTGGATAAAATCTGTCTCCTCAAGAACTTCCCCGTTTACTGTTAAACAATTACAATAGTTGACCTGAATTCTCCAATCAACAATACAAGATAGTTTGAACCATGTTCTTTCAACCATCAATTAATACAGTACCGGCATGTAAGTAATGTTTATTTATTTGTTTATTTATTAATTCATTACAGTTTAATAGACTATGTTACCAATTTGTGGGTCTTACCTTGTCTGCTTAAACATTTTAATCATTTATAAAGCCACAGACATGTAATATTGGCATAATTACTGTAATTTATATAATTTATATGTAGGTGATATGTTTTATCTTTATTAGACAACACCCTAATATGGGATTATTATTTTCAGCAATTTAACTTTGTATCGTGACCTAAAGATGCTTTGCATATTATAGAAAGCGAAACCGGTCGTCCGATTAGTTAAATTAAATTGATTGTGAGTAAGTCTAACTTATTATTTCTTTTACCTTTTGTATTAGAATAATGTGACTTGCTGCTGCTATATATATATATATATATATATATATATATATATATATATATATATATATATATATATATATATATATACCACATATCTAGAAAAAACGACCAAATCCATTATAAATAAGTCTACTCTACCTCCAGACCTCAAAACTCAGAAATTGGCAAAACATCTCGCTTCATCCTTACAACCATTAGCCGAAAACGCCTCGTCCTTTGTCAAAAACTCTTTTCATTTCATTGATCTTCTGAAAAACTTTTCTATTTCACCCTCAGACATACTAGTCAGTTTTGACATTGTTTCTTTATTCACCAACATTCCCATCGATGAAACCATTTCCATCTTGGACTCTAAACATCAAATTCCCCAAAACGCATTATCTCTTATAAAACACTGCATGTCTAATACATATTTCACGTTCCAAAATCATTTCTATCGTCAAATCAAAGGTGCCCCAATGGGATCACCCCTCTCTCCCGTAATAGCAGATATATACATGGAACATTTCGAAACAGTAGTCTTGTCCTCGTCAAATCTCAAACCCACCTGCTGGTTACGGTACGTTGATGACACCTTTGTCATTTGGCCTCATGGTAAAGACACATTAGATCTTTTCCTCTCCCACCTGAATGGAATAGATCCCAGCATTCAATTCACGATGGAAGTTGAGTCTGAAGCGTCTTTGCCATTCCTTGATGTTCTTATTCAGAAAAATCCACCTCACAGTTTTTCCTATTCCGTGTACCGGAAACCCACTTATACAAACCGCTATCTCAATGCCCAGTCACATCATCACCCCGCCCAACTTAATTAAGTCATCAACACTCTTATTTCCCGTTCCATAAGACTTAGCGACCACAATCACAGGTCATCCGAAATCAATTCAATAAGACAAACCCTCCTACAAAATGGCTACCACAAAACTCAAATCAATAGGAGCATTCAAAAACTTCTAAACCCCATTCCATCCAAAAAAGAAACCTTGCCGCCGGATCAACTCAAAATCTTTCTACCATTCATTAAAGGTGTCACTGACAAGATCAGTAGAACTCTTATCCCTCTTAATATCAAAACCATCTTCACCACTCACTCCAAATTGTCCAATCTCGTCCGATCCGTAAAAGACCAAATCCCCAATGAAGACCATGGTGTCTACGAGATACCTTGTTCCAGTTGCCCACGTACATACGTAGGACAGACAAACCGACGAATCCCTAACCGTATTTACAAACATTCTCTATCAGTCAAACATTCCGATACCACTTCAGCCCTAGCCCAACATCATATTCAGACAGGCCACAAAATAGATTTCGAAAAAGCAAAAACCATCGCTTCCATCCGCTCATTAAAAGCGAGAATCATTCGTGAAGCTATCGAAATCGAAAAACGGCGTAACAGCTTGAACACGCGCGATGACGCGAAACGATTACCGGCAACATGGCGACCCCTGCTTCAGCGACCTCCCGCCCACACCGCTCAGGCCACGTCAGTTCAGACCACGTTAGCGCATACCGTTCCCGCGCATACAGCGAGTATAAAAGCAGCCACACAGGGTAAGACCGGTTGTCACTCGACACTGAGGAGTAGGCAGATTGAGAACTCAGTGCCGAGAGACAGTTCTTGCAATATAGAACACGATACTGGTACGTCTCGAGTGAGGGGGGCAGGCAGATTGAGACCCCGAACTCGAACCGAACCGTATCACTCTTGATAATGGCTCCAAAATGGGTGCCGAAACGTCGAGTTTTAAATTCTTAACGCGGTTCTTCCCGAGAACTCAGTAATTTTTATATATATATATTATAAAATTTTCCCTTCACCTTCATTGGAATTTTTCTGTCACACAATACACCACTCGCCTCCGTACACTTAATTCATGCCACCCTAATTCTATTGCATGCATCTGTTAACCAAAAATACAACCGAAATATAAATAGAGAAAAGACACAGATAATGAAAATAACAAGAAAAACCAACACGGGTGATCAAATCGACGTAGTGATAGATTAGAACAGACTAGAGAGTAAAGGAAAGCTATTCCAGGCTCTAAATAGAGAATATTTTGACAACAAAGAAATATCAAGGAAAACAAAGATGACAGTATATAAGACAATATATAGGCCAACGCTGACATCTGTAGCAGAAAACTGGATCTTAAACAGAAGACACCAGAGTAGAATGCAAGCAGCAGAGATAAAACACCTCAGAAAAACGATAGTGGCAAAGACAGACAAACTACAAAATGAAGAACTTGACACAATAAAGAAGAAAAATTTAACATGGTTTGGTCATATAGCACGAATGGGCAATAGCAGACAAGTGAAAAAAGAGTGAGAAGCTAAAGCAATAGAAAAAAAAACAGAAGAGGCAGACCAATAAAAAAGTAAAATAACGACGTAGCAGAGATATTACAAAATAAGGGCTAAACAACACCAATGGTGAAAAACAGAGAAGCTTGGAGAAAATTTATTAAAAGCTAGAATCACCTACCTCGATACCTAACGGTAGAAAAGGAATTACGTATTTCTCTTAACATTGTATGAAGCAAAAAACGAGATATCATTTTGCTAATTTGTTGTCAATTGCAATGGTAATTGCAATATTTTTTGGTCACGAAAATTTATTTCTAAAATAAAACTGTGAACTTTTCTCTAAATTGCATGTCTAGTCTCGATATCGATTTTGATTGCTTTTCTGGGTCTTGTTTCCTGTTCTATATCATTTTCACAATACTTTTACCATATGGTAATATCACAGTCATCAATAGATATGGACACTCTTGTAAGTGAACTGCATCTTTCTGCTGAAATTATACTAAGACGTTAGGACTTTGAGCCATTTTTATTTTAATTTTATTTAATGCCAGTCCATTCATTTTATCGTAAATTTATATATTGAAGTAGCCTTATTTAAAACAGAAATAAAGTATAGCTTAACTTATTCATATTTACCTGAAATTCGACATATTAATGCAAAAATTTTACTGACAGGAAAAATACCGATTGTAAAATACTAATGTAAGACGCGTAGGAAATCTTAATAATCAATGAAAAAAACTGATTTAATTTTGTATTTAAAATTGTTTAAAAAATATAATTATTGTATTAAAATTGTTTTAAAAGAGAAAATTTACGAACATATGTACAAAATTGTAACATAATTTTGCAATTCAATGAAAAAGTAGAGAATTATTGAAAATGTTATCTAAAAAAAATATTTAGTGTTATGTATAGAAAATATTCTACTTACACTAATGAATAAAATACTTGATACTAAAAATGATACACATTGTAAACGAACCAATAATTCTTATTGTTAACTAAGAAGACACTAATCACTGTCTACCATAGAAACAAATCAGTCACGTTAACATTTCCAACTAATCCTTTGATCCGGGTGTACATTGTGTTTGAGGATAGTTTAACTCATGAAATATATTTGAAGCATGCTCACGAACCAGATCGAAGACGGTGTGGGGTCCATAAAACTCTTTAGTTTATATACAACGGAAAATAAAATAAAAAGCACATCTATAGATTGCAAACAGCAATCTTTTACTGTGATGAATTACACATAACATAAATTAGGATATCAAGAGTTGTATCGATAGTTGGTTTGTAGAAAAAACAAAAGTATTATTTGTTAGTAATTAATGGAACAAGGTAATAAATTATTAATTTATTGCTTAGTTCTATATTTAGTTGAGCGTATAAAATTCGGCATGCATTATTAAGTAGAATTACCAATATATCCAATATATAGCATAGTCCGATAACAATGTTGCATTCATTTTTACTCTATTTTTTTTTGTATTATCCAGGTTTTGTTTAAAGTAAAATATAATATAATCGATTTGTTCCCTCTATTAGTTATATCTGCAGCTATTTGAATATCATATGTTAATACATTTCCTAGATATTCATATATTGAAGCATTTTATTTTCTTGTAGTTTGGTTGTTTATATCGCTTATTATCACTGTTTTCGTTGTGCTATTATTATTTTATGATCATGGTGATTTGTATTATTTCATTGTCCCACATAATTATTAGTTTCTGCATTTTATTTGTGGAGTTTTTTAGCAGCATCATATCGGTAGTGTCTTAAACCATGGTACAATAAACACATGAACACTTAAACGATTTATATATTTATACCAGCTGACCCGACAGATGTTGTCCTGTTCAAAAAATGTTCATTTGCCAATAGCCACGATTTTCTGGAAACTGTAATCGATTACTCAATCTTAAGTGAATGCTGCTCGATGGGGATTAAACGCGACACTTGAACGTTGTTGATTTTGATTCTAGCGATTACGTTCATCTTTAGTTTACGCTTTGTGTTGTTCGTTCGCTTGACTTACTTACATATTTTTTTGACCTGCAGCTTTGCTTGTTCTACGAACTAAGTTGCAACGTGTGATTGGTGGCATTTTTATAAATAATAATTCAACTAAAAATAAAACTTATTTAGTGTTTCTGTATAACCACGTATACCAAGTGTTAGTCTATTAAAACCAAAAATCAATATTAAAGTAAACTTTTAATATAAGGCGTGATTGTTATAAACTCACTGCGACCCTTGATGACTCATTGTTTATAATCTATTTAAAAAATAGCCCTTCTCAAAACACGCATTGAATAAACCAAAACCTAAATGAAGGTTCTGATTGAATGGACAGTGCGCTAAGAACTCAATAAACGGTGATGTTGTGCATGTTATACAAAATCTTCCTCTGATGTTCTAAATTTATCCCTTTTATAATGGGAATATTCCCCCTACTGTCAAATAAAACAAAAGGACAACATTTAAACAATAAAAAAATTTAATTCAAAGTAGGTATTAATTTTTTAAAATAAAAAATACGTTGTAATTTTTTTTAGTTTTAGTCAAAACAAACATTATAATTAGCGTCACGACAGCCTTCTTTTTACTCCATGGATTAAAAAAAAACACTTAAAAAATTAAATAGATCCGTAACGAAACACTTGAAGTAAATTATTATATAATTATTAAGTCCCAAATTCACTTCTGTACTTTCCTATTTCTAGACTTAAATATAATCTGTAACCAAAAACTGCTGAAAACGCCAAAAAAATGATCAGCTCAGCTCTCTAGTTTAAAACAAGCTCTCATCTAAAATGGTTATCAGGAAAATCACATCAATAGGAGCATCCACAGACATCAATGTCCCACTTAATCTTACCTCAAAGACTTAGACCTTTATTATACGAAAGCATTTCTTCCTTACATCAAAGGTGTCACTGACAAAATCGACAAAATTCTAAAATCAAGAGGAATCAAGACAATATTTAGCCCCCAACAAAAACTTTTATTTCTTGTCCGATCAGTCAAAGACAACTTTCCAAATGAACAACACAGAGTTTATGAAATCCTTTGTACAGACTGCCCCCAATCTCATACAGGCCAAACAAATCGTAGAATCGAAAATAGGATTTATAAACATTCCATTTCTGTTCGAAATTCTTATTCAATTTCAGCTCTAGGTCAAGACCATCTTCATACAGGTTACAAAATTTATTTTAAAATCTCTAGAATAGAACCATAGCCCCCATCCGTTTCTATAAACCAAGAATTATGCGGGAAGCCATAGAAATTGAAAAAAGTCTAAATTGTTTCAATAAAAGAGATTGCGGTTACTTTCGACATGGAGACCTCTTATAAAGAAAATATCGCCCGCTCTACCCACCAATCAAAATCCTACTGACAAAAATGTTTGCGCCAACATCCGCGCCAAACCCTGCACCAATCCCCGCGGCTATTTGCACGCTCACCCCCACGCCAACCTCCACCCAAATCACGTCACCATCGACAGTATAAATAAGCCGTCCTCTGTTGCCATTGGCAGTAATGCATTGGTCAGTGATCAGTAGTAGTGTCTGTTCAAGGTTGAATCAAAGTTAAAGCAGGTTGAACTTCAACCCGGAAGGCTGTTTAATAATAATTTTTTTAATAGTATTAATCTTAGGTTTAATTGTACTAACTTTATTTTTCCGAAATCTTTCGGAATAATAAATTTATATATATATATATATATATATATATATATATATATATATATATATACATATATATATATATATACATATATATATATATATATATATATATATATATATATATATATATATATATATATATATAAGAAGTGATTATTTCGACCAAAAAATAATTTATAAATACGTTCAAATTATCGGGTATAGTGGTATATAATAAAAATCTTTCTTTTTTCTAAATTACTCAATATTTCGCTATTTATTTAAAAGCTTCCTCAGGAGTAAACTAAAAACAATTTGAACATTACAAAAAATGGCGTACAAATAAATTTTAAAACACTTACAGAATTTAAAAGATTTCGCAAATAGAAACTGACATTGAAGTATTTGAAATATTGAATGTCAAGATTAAATTGTCTTAAGTACGTTCGTTACAGCTATACGATGAAAAATTAAAATTATTTTAAATGTAAAAATAAAAATAACAATAAAAGAAAAGTTAGAAGAATAATATTTATTTGATGAATTATTAAGGTTAGTTGTTATTAAGATGAACGTTGGCTATTTTTAATATTTATAAATTTTGTTCAATATGTTACAATATATGTTAGTTAACTGTCTAGTGTCCGTTTTATAATTTAAAGTGTTTTTATTTTTATTAATGTCATACATTTCAAAAAATAATCTACTTTTGTAGTTATCAGTCTGTGCTAAAATGTGAGCTTTGTTATAGTCTAGCATATGACCAGTGTTTTCATAGTGTTCAACCACTGCGCAAGTATTTTTTCTCAAGCGGCAATCACTTTTATGTTGTGTGATGCGTTGTTTTATCCATTGTGATGTTTGACCAATATAGCTATTTTGACATCCTAAACACGGTATTTCATAAACGACATTACTTTTATATAAGGTTGGTACTGGGTCTTTGATTTTTGAAAATAGTTGTTTGCTGTTCATGGTATTATATTTAGCTATACTAATATTAGGAACATTTTTGAATATGAATATGACAGAATGAGTTAGACCATTAATAAAGGGAAGTTTTTTATATTTGATTGATTTGTTATTAGAATCATGGAATATTGTTATTAGAATATTTAAGTAATTTAGAAAAAAGAAAGATTTTTATTATAGACCACTATACCCGATAATTTGAACGTATTTATATATATATATATATATATATATATATATATATATATATATATATATATATATATATATATATATATATATACATTTACTTTACTTTACATTAGAATTATCGAAAATTTCCCACCTTTAGACGTTAGCTTATGAGCTGGTTGACTTCAGTCATAGTAATACGTATCACGTAATGTAAGTAAAAACAGTTTAAGTAGGAGTATTTTTTTATCCAAAATTAAAATTAAAGTATTGATTAATAATAAACTATGATTTGAGACATCACATACACTCTTCTCAATACAGAATTATCATAGCTTGTTATTCTGTATTCGTCAACACAGAATTAATTATCAAATTACTACTAATTAAACTGTTTACTTACATTTGTTTTATCGCCTTCAATCAGTTTTTACTTTATGCGAAATTTAAAAAATGTAAATGTTCGACGTCATACTTGTAATATTATGACTGAAGTCAACTAAGGTGGGAAACTATCGATAGTCCTAATGCAATTTAATGTAAATTAGAGGTTTCTATCGATAATTTTCCACCTCTACTACTTTCATCTCTTTTTATTTCACAACCTATTATGTTTTCTATCTTTTGCGTTATTTTGTCGGTTCTTAAGGCACTCATCACTGTGTATATATATAATGCATATATAATATTAATGTAGAGAAGAAGACCACAAAAACCATATACAGTTGCCTTAATTCATGTGTAGAAAAATTTATTTATTTAACATTTATAGTTTAGAAAATAATTGAAGGGCTGAGGACATAGTAGGTTATTAGTTTTTTTTTATAGCAACTACAAAATAGTGAAAACGTCTTAGATAGTCACACAGATCTAACAACTTAAAATAATAAAATATAGTTTCAAGAAAACCAGATCTTGTCATGGGAATACATTGTTATATCTCACTTGTTGCGCTGAACATTCCGCCATATGATCTTCTATTCTTACCTGCAACAAATAAGATAAGAATTAAAAAGATTGAATTTATATAAGTAATTAGTAACAAATATTATATCTTTATGAATTCTCATCATAAGGAAAATAACAAATCGTGAAATATTTGTAATTTAGTTCATTTAAAATGTTCAAAAATTGTTACATTATTCAAACATTAATAATGAGGGTAAAAGTATTGAGTAGACAGTACCAAGTAGGTACGTGATATAAATATATTAAGTATGTATATTGGTTATTATCTAAAAATCAATAATTAAGTTTAAAGTTTAGTACAAAGTACCAAGTAAAAGACACAAGAAAAGTAAGTGGACGTTTAGGTCTAGGTGAAGAAGATTTTATAAACTTCTAATCATAGGTTTCGTAAATAACTACTGGGCATACAGTTCGTTATTTGATTCACAACGTAAAGGTTTAAAAAAGAAATTATAAAATTAAATTTCATCTCAGCAACAGCTTCATTTGATGATATTAGACACTATGTTTCTTACGATGAAGAATATTTAAAAGATACAACTTGCATTTATCCCCGGACTGGTATAAGGGATACTATTATTAAATTTTTTATAGGTAGGTAATTGGTCTTATTAAACACACTTTTCAGAGAATACCAGATAAGTAAATTCGATACAAAATCAGTGCAATGCAAAAAGTTTCATTGAGATCCATCCTACTGCAAACATTTGGTAGATTTTGGGATTTTAATGCTTGATTGCGTCGCCGAAAATGTGTACTTTAAAAAGGCTCGAACGGCGTACAGTGTATACTTTTCATGCACACCTTGTATATGTATATTTTTCTCACACAAACAATTTCATTGCAAAATGATAGCGGATTTGTAAAAATAAGTTTAACTCAAACATTTCCTAATCACAATACATTTGAATTTTAAATATTAAAACTTTACATAAAAGTAAATTGGCCTAATTTAAATTGGTAAAGTGTTAAATTCATTAAACGAGCACTATTGGATATTGCCCTACTAAAAACTCGTATAATTTATAGTTAGTTTTCGATCTACTGGTAATGTTTAAAGCAATAAATAGTTGGTTTAATTTTACTAGATATTGCCTTTTACCGCAACTGAAACTAGATTGTCTATCTTACGAAACCTCTAGAGACACTATTAACAAAATATATGTTACTATTAACAAGTACACTACAGAGAAATTGCATATTTTCGCATATAGAATAACAATATTGGTACATAATAGCGCTGAATTTGAATTGGGAATCATATATAGGTGGCCTCGCTTAATGGTAGTGTTTTGATCGTTTAGTTTTATTTCAATTTAGTCTGACTTTTTCAATCAACTAAGAATAACATAAGCTTTTGCGAAACTTACTCGTACCTGAACTTAGACATAACACAAAATGTATGGATAATATCTAAAAATAGTATATTAGAAGTACGCAAGAAATTCTTTAATTTATTTAATATAAAGGTCAATTAACGATTTTTTCGATTGACGATCACAAATATTTTGACAATGTCGTTTATCATAAATGAGTTCATCAATAATTAAAAGAAAGTATTACTGACATATTATATCCCATTTATTGTGGATATGAAGTTAAGCTCTAAAATTAAGGTAGAAAAAATTTATAGTCAAGAATATAACCTTGCTATATAGTCCAGTCATCAGAGATGTGACTTTTAAAAATCATACGAACAAGTTGAATTTTGCATAGAATGTCAATTTTGGGACCCCAAATAATATGCACAAAACTCCTGTCGCTGGCTTTCCCCTAAAACCTTCTCTCGTAGGAGGAAAATTGATTTACCAAGAATATGTATGCCGTAAAAAAAGGTTTCAAATTAAAAAAGTAGCGATAATTTTAAACAAAAATGTCTATTAGCACTTTTATATAACATATATTTTTAAAACCTTTACAAAAATTGACTTTATATGCGGCAAAATACAAAAATTGCATATGAAAACTGCACTCTTCATCTTTAAAACGCAATTTAATTTTTGCTGATGTAACACTCTCATAAAAATATCGAATTTTTACCGTCGAGTTGATACAAATTTTATTTAAAATTGTTTTCGCGTGCGTAACTAACATTCAACTATTGGGAGTTTTAGGAGGAAGCCCAGGGGTAGAAGTTGTAAACTTTATTGTATCTTTTTTTGGGTCCCAAAATTGACATCTCAGCAAAATTCAGCTATTTGTATGATTTTTAGAGGTTCAGTGGCATTTTCGTCTCTGACGACTGAAGTAACAATTGACCTTTGAAACGAAAATTTGTTGTGATCTGTATCGTTTCACTTTTGTTGAGACAGCTATTCGATGGAACGTGGAAAATTGTGTTGGAAAGAAATTTTTATCAAGAGAAGGGAACGTTATCCGGCGGGATTTTTTAAAATCATTTCGAGCGCACCACGTAATAGTATCAGCATCAGAGAAAAATGTAGGTTTTGAAAATATGAATGTTTCCAAGTTTTTCCATTATACCACAACGTGAATCCTTACAAAGGTAATAGCAGCAGTATTTGAAACAGAATACCATGGACCAAATTCTTCCAATATCGTGTATTGCTTAGGAATAGAAACCAGTTTTACAAAGATGCAAAACTTTTCTAAAAATGTCGCTGTGATAACATGAGATGCTGTGATTATCATACATATACAAATCGTTTAGTTATATTTCAGCGTTAATGGTCCAAATAATTAATTACTTAAGTACTCTTAGTGTAGCTAATTACGATGTATGCAATATATCCGAATATATATATATATATATATATATATATATATATATATATATATATTTATATATATATATATATATATATATATATATCCTCTAAAATAATATATATATATATATATATATATATATAAATATAAATATATATATATATATATATATATATATATATATATACCGCACCCTTAGTATTAAAAGGGCACATCTCGAAAATCGTTACTTTTGGGAAAACGAGATTAAAGATTAAGCAACTTCATCATTTTCATTTACTCACCTATAACATTTTTATTTGAAAAGATAGATAAATAAAAATCTAGGTATACAATTTACAGTATTTGTACTCTATAATGGATAATCGAAATATTACAAAAAAAAATAATTTATTTAAAAAAAAACGTTTCAAAAAATCTCTCCCAAGATAGGCCCCTCTCCCACTAATTTTCTTTAAATTTTGAAGGCATCTTACGAATTAAGCCTTTTAATGATTAAATATACACTATGTTTTTAAGTTACAAATCTAAATATGGCTGTGTAATAATAATGTTTAACTACTTTCAATGATAAAAGTGCCTCTTGTAAAGGAATTAATAAAACATTAAATCGTAAAAGATTAACAAAAAATAACTTTATTCTCAAAAGCCAAAAAGTAATAGGCATATAGCATACAAATCCAATAACAAAAACTATAACACTCTTTTTGGGACAGTCATATAAAAAAACCAGAATTGTTTTAACGCTTATAATGTAACACAAAACTAAAACAGTTCTCACAAAAAATTACTGAATTTACTAGACAAAAAAATTAACAAATTTTCTCAGCATAAAATCATTCTTCTTTTGTGCGAACGCTTAAGATCTATCATATTCATTTTTTACAATCAGTCGTGTTTGAATAGAATAGAATACCTAGCTAACGACTAGAATAGTAGCTAAAGAACTATGAAATATAAAATAGCCAGCAGGCTTAAGTTTTAAGTAATAGTCGTAAAACATTTCAAAAATAAAACAAAGTATTAAAAATTACAATTAGAAAACAGTTACCTACATTAACATATTATTATAGTAACAGGCATGATAAGGGTCAATAAGTCTCTTAGAAATTAATTCTTTGAGATCCTGTTTCTTATTTAAACTTAACTCAAATGACGCACTATAAACTGTTTTGATAGATATTTCTTCATTATCCAACATTTTCTTTCTTTTGTTTCTAACATTTATTTGTTTAAACGCGTCTTTGTATGATGTCTTATATTGAAAAGAGAATGGGTTCCCTTTCGTAAATTTCATAACTTTGATGTGATTTCATACGATGGTATTCTTCTCTTCGTCAACGTTGAAATTATATCCCCACTTGACTTGTAAATCTTTCAAGTCGTAAAAGAAATCATGATTCAAAGTATGAACGATAAAAGGTTTCCCCGTTTTCCTAGCTCTCTGAATTGCGGTGGTGTATTGAAGTGGTGTAAAGATTGAACCAGCTTTTAAATCTCTTGATATTTGTTTCTGTATCAGTATGTGTACATTGTCGGCTTCATTTTGCGTATGACCTTTTATAAGGAATTTGTGAGTTATGCCCTTTAAGTTTTTTATAGTAGTGACTGCAAACATGTATTTATTTTTGTTTTGGCCACAACAATTATCTGTTACAAATGTTACGTTAACTTCATGTTCACCTGCATCCTCTCAAACCTTCTTTAAAAAGTCTAAAACGCAACTTCCAATCTCCACTCCACCTCTTTTTCCTTGGGTCTCATCCCAGAAATAGCATTGCACGTCACCATAGCTTTTAAAATCGTCTTCATTCTCTGGTAATTTATTTAACACAGTCAAAGTACAGTTGTAGCTATTTAATTTGGATTTATAATAAAACGATGATGTTTCTCCATTGGGACTTTGCATTATCGCTTGAACATCGTAGCAAACGCATAAATTATATTTGTCAAGAGTCATTCTCTCATTCTTTTTTTCTGCTCGGCTTAATTCCTTTTTTTCTAGGTGAGTATCATATTTGACTTTGAGAGCAAACCTCTGATCAGCAGAAGAGTTTTTATACTGTAAACAAAGATTGCATTGATCTTTCTTGGGTTAAAAAAACCCAAATTAAAATGGGTAGTAAAAATCTCATAAAACAAATGAAACTTTCCAGGATCTCGGGAATTATTTTTCTGTTTTTCTTGAAAGTCTCTAAACAAGTCAGTAATACTTTTCGATCCACTTATGAACTCTCTTGAGGTCGACGCTCTTAAATAATGCGATTCAATTCGTGGTATTAGATTGATAAATCTAATGATATCTTCTTTCAGATTGTCATCCACGCGTCTATGACTATTATGTTTGCCTCTTCTATCTTCTTCAACAGAATTGCAATTGTTAGTCTTATATCTTACTGTGCGAATCATTTTACTTGTTATTCCCAACGTATAGATAAAAAATGTTTTGCACACTCTGATTTTGGCTTTATCATCGTACAAGTAGAAAGCAGAATTTGGTGCTCTGGGATGTTGAGCGTTTGAATACTTATATTTAGGTTCAACTATAGCCATTTTTGCTTTTATAAACATACGCTGTAACTGCAAATCTCCTAGTGCCCAAAAACATTTGAAATGTTGAAGTATTTTAGCCTCACCAAAATTTTCGCTGCATTTCAATCTGCATTTCTGATTGCATGGACTCTTCATTTGACGCGCAGGAACAACGTTTTTAGTCTTAGTAGAAAATGTATTGTTCTCCTGCATTTCGTTTTATCTTTTGGTTATTTTGCTTCCATTTAGTAGGATCAGCTTTACGTTTTTTCAATCTCCTGGGCGATGTTGCAACTACTTCAGAAGTACCATCATCAGAGGAACTTGAAGATGAGCTTGGCTAACGTTTTCTACCTTGATGTTCATTATAAGTGGGATCATTGTCACTAATATCAGCATCACTCTCTTCTGAATTCATTGGCGATATACGGTAATGTACAGCTGGAGTTCGTGGTGTTAAAATTACGGATTCTAGTATTGAAGGTGAAGTAGTTCTAGATAATAAAGACTGAGGCTGGGCTTCAATTTCTTTACCTTTTAGGATATGGGAAACAAATCGTCCTTGTTCCAGTGAATAACATCGAGAGGAAGAGCTGCTGCTAGAAGATAACGAACTGCTACTGTTGACGCTAGAAGACGAACTGGAACTACTAGATGACGATCTCGACGAACGTTTTGATGTTGTTGCAGTAACAGTGTTAGTCTCAACCAAAGAATTATTTTGTAATGGCAGAGTATTATCGGCTATTTCTTGTTGCTTTAAAAAGTTTTCTGATGAACTTAAAGGGATGTTAAGAAGGTTCATAATTCTTCGCGATCGTAATGACATATTTCTTCAATTTTTTTGCAATTTATCTGTAAGAGGTTCAGATATAGTTACTCTCTTATTTAATACTTGTTAGTACATAAAATAATACCAATAATTAAGGCCTTAGTACCAAAAAACTTTGTAGTTTATGGACACAACTAAGAAACTCGTTGAATTATTTAAGTATTACAAGGATTTAACTTTCAATGATATTGTAAATCAAACAGACATTTTTGTAATAACAAGAATCCTTTAGATATAGTTCCAAAAATCATACAATAATTTTAGTAATATAAAGAACTTTTTTTAAATAAACCCATAAATTTTCGGAAGTTTTAGTAATGTACAGCATTTAATCTTAATGTGCCTTTATAAAACAAAAAATATAAAACAACACGTACCTCAAGTTTTGTAATAGAAGGGCTCAACTCGTAATAAGAGCGCTCACTAACACACCTGGTTCGACAGACATCGGCACCTTACTGAATGGGTCTATCTCGCGGGAAGATGTGTTGGCGGAGAGGGGAGTACGAAAGGGTCACATTATATCGGGACTTGCTTTATATTCTCCGTTTTCAATTTCTGTCAAGGCCAAGTTGTAGTACTAGTAGTTTTGTGCCCATTTATGCCAAAAACTCAGAAACCCTAATTTTCGAGATGTGCCCTTTTAATACTAAGGGTGCGATACATATATATATATATATATATATATATATATATATATATATATATATATATATATATATATATATATATATATATATATATATATATATATATATATATATATATATATATATGCATCAAATATTAGTACAAATTACAGAATAAAAAATCATTTTGTATCTTAAACTAATTGAGGTTAGTAGTTATTGACACATCTACATTTAGATAAAATTATGTTACAAAACAATTACAGAACATAAAGTCATAATATAAAATTTAGGTTATAAATATTCTTATCAGAAACAAAAGAATTGGTTGTGAATTCATTACTACCAACTTAAAACGACAGAACGGTAGATCTTAAAATGATAACAATGTAATGGTAATAGTATACCTAATTTACATTGTTCCTAAAAATTTTCAGTTAGTATACAATTAAAATTACCTAAAGCCAAGAGTAATAATATTTCTCTATATACTATAACTCAATATAAATTAACTTAACAACTCAACAGTCTTCCTGGTTGAACCTAGCCGATTATCATTGCGGAGAGCTTTCGACATCCTCTTTGATGTCTTCTTCAAGGCTTCCGAGGTCTCAGTCTCCGAGATACTACTACAATGATCAGTAACCAATGCAGTACTGCTACTGGGAACAGAGGACTGTTCATTTATACCGTGGATAGTGATGTGGTTTGGGTGGAGGTTGGCATGGAGGTTAGCGTGAGGATTGGCGCGATAATTTTTGACAGTAGGATTTTAATTGGGGGGTGGAGCGGACGATATTTTCTTTATGATAGGTCATCATAACAAAGATAACCATATGTCGCCATCTCTTTTATTGAGACAATTTGGCCTTTTTTTTTAATTTCTATGGCTTCTTGGATAATTCTTGTTTCATAGAAGCGGATGGGAGCTATGGTTCTGAAGTTTTCAAAATCAATTGTGTGATTTGTATGAAGATGGTGTTGACCTAGAGCTGAAATTGAATTGGAATTGCGAACAGAAATGGAATTTTTATAAATTCTATTTTGGATTCTACGATTTGTTTGGCCTATATAAGATCGGGGACAGTCTGCCTATGGAATTTCATAAACTCCGTGTTGTTCATTTGGAACGTTGTCTGTAATTGATCGGACAAGAGATGAAAATTTTTGTTGGGGAAATTTTGTCTTTATTCCTCTTGATTTAAGAATTTTGTCGATTTTGCAGTGACACCTTTAATATAAAGAAGAAAAGCTTTCGTATGATGAGGGTCTAAGTCTTTTGATTGAGATTGAGTGGGAGACTGAAGTCTGTGGATGCTCCTATCGATGTGATTTTTGCGGTAACCGTTTTGGATATTGGCCTGTCTTAAACTAGACAGCTCAGCGGGTCTACCTGCATCATCGCAAAGACGTATTGATCTGAAGACAAAAGTCAATGACTGAATTAATTTGTAAAGCTAGATGATGAGAGTTGGCATGCAAATAACGATTGATATGGGTGAGTTTCCGATAAACAGATGGGTTTGAAAAGACACTAAAGCATATTTCAACATCTTGGGAAGGTAAACTGGAGATGGCTTCTTCAGTTTGACAGATGACTTAATTGGAATGTGACTTGAGGTAACAGAGTAATTAAAACCTTTTGCTAAAGCTTGAGTGGCAATGGTCAAAAAAGGGGTATCAGAAAAGTTATGAATCACTGTCAGTCAATCCAACTACCCAGATATGTAAAGTGTTTCACTCTTTCCAGTTTTATACATGCACACATGTAAATTGTTTTTCAACGGAGTTTTATAATTATCTTTAACCCAATTAATAATAATTCTTGTTGTACTGTTTATATCGGATATTGGCAGTCATCAAGCTTGGTTTTATCTTATTTTCAGCCGATCTAACGATCTCAGTGGCAAAAGATAACCATTTTCCAAATTTCATAGACAGGAGGTTTTTCTACTGTAATAAAAGTCAGTTGGTTCAAAAAACAGTGAGCATACTTTACGCTCCAAGTGAATTGCATTATTTAATAACTTCATTCTTCTAAATATGTAGACGAAAAATTTGTAAAATTTCTCCTATTAAAAACACTTTAAAATTGCACGGATAAATAAAAAAAATTACGTGTTTCTTTGTAAAATCGAAGTTCGTAACTTCGGTAAAAGGTGTAAGCCGTTAATATTTTTCAATTGTTATATATCGCCGTGTATATTACAACAAAGAGGTTGGCACCAGAAAGGATTTACAATACCGGCACAAATAAATTATTGTTGTAAACAGAACTTGGCTATTCATCAGAGTGAATATCTTCAGGGTGCAGTAGACGTTACTAAAAACAAACAGAAAGCAGCAGTAGTATTTCACTTCCTGTAAAATAAATATGGCTGTGATTTAAACAATTTATGAATTGGAAAATTTCATTCAAATTTAATTTTCTTTTTACCTATTTTTCTTATTCATAGAGATAATACAGTTCTACAAAGTATTCATAGAATTCGTTATACATCTATATATGTATGTGAAAGAAAGTAGAAATTTTAAAATTAGTAAAATGTAACCATTAAATATAATAGTAATTACATCCATTTAAGTTTGAAGGTTAAATTTGTACTGTTTATTAATTTATTATATAGTCCAACTTTTTACATTTTTAGTTGAAAAATTTGAGTATAAGTCCAACATGTATAAGGAATTGTCTAAAATAGGCTAATACATTAATAAATATTATATTTACTAAATAGCTAAATTATTTCTGCACTTCAACAGAATGGCCAGTTACCACACAAAATGTTTGGTTTGTACAAGCCTACCCAGTTTTATTGACGGGTTAGAGTTTTCTGAATGCAAATTTACGAAATTGATTAATTGAAAGTAGAAGATTCGTGAGTGGCCTGCTTGTTCTCTGGACCTCAGCTTGTAATTTTTTTTCTGTGGGGTTATGCTTGCAGGATTGGAGACAAATAATTATTGATTAAGATAAACTAATATGTGGAAAAATATTGGAAAGAGTCATTCACGTATTTATTAATAGGCTGTCACATTATGGTAAAAGGTGGGTCATCTTAAGCTATGGTCGGAATTCTGTCCTATCAGCCAGTCACGCCATCTCGGGGATCTCGTCTTCATGGTATATATGAAAGATGTATTCTAAAAAGGTTAAGATAACTACAATGACTTAAAAATATTAAATTATAATAAATAATTGATTTTAATCAGAAATATAGGCCACAGATATTGTATAACCGTGTGTGTCTAAAGTTCCAAAACACTTTGGTTGCGCTTCAAGTTCAACCTTGAAGCTTCAGCATTTTACAGTAACATCGTTGGCCTAATAACCGAACCAATTCGTCATACGTTATAGATATAGTAAACACACGAGCAATTGGGGTCAATGGACTACCTATGCTTTGACGTCACAACGGGCGGGGGTTTTAAAAACCTTTCCGAACATTTCTAATATGTGTGTATTTGTCCCACAAGAAGTTGAAAATATTGGTTTTTTAATTGTTGAAGAATAAATAAGAACTTTTGGTTACAAACATTCATTCCGTGCGATTTGTATTATTTGTTGTTCATGAATTTGTGGGGTAAGAATATCAAAAGATTAAGATATTTACTGTGAATGTTCATAAGGTACTGAATAAGATATACAACACAAAGAAAAACAAACTGAAGGCTGTAGCAAGCCTTGTTCCATTTAGGCCTAGTCTACAAACTCCTGGAAGTAAATCTAGGCTCTAGCTCAAAGGTAAAACTGCAAAGTAATTTATCTTACTATGAACTGACCAAAGACACTTGGCAGTATGATATTTTTAGTATTGGGATATTTGAAAATTTTTTAGATGAAAGCGGCATGTAAGTTTTGTCATTGCAAATTGAAACTAAGTAAAAAGTCGATAGTGGGGTTAGTGAGTGAATTCAAAGTCTCCTGTACAAACTGCAAATCTAAGAAGTTTTCTGTATATTGTGAAATAGATTGGTATATGGTATGAGTATATTAGGCAAAGAACCCGAACTCTATGCGGAGTAATGAATTACCACCTCCTCCAACTGTGTATTCTAGTTATGTATAGCCTACAGCGAAGGCATGTCAAAGTGTATATAAATCTTTCATGATAGCTTTAATTGAACAGGTAGTGCGTTCAAATGACAGGCCTCGAAAAGAGACCTTTGTGCAGTATTAGATGGTTCGTGGCAGAACCGAGGCCACGTATCGCTTAATGGGGTAGTTTCTCTGACTTCTGTCGACACTGGGAAAGGTCTCGGTGTTCATCCCATGAGTAAATACTGCTTGTGCACGTCACAGTTAAGACTGCACAGCAAATTATATTGGTACAAGTGTGGGCACAAGTGTTGGCACAAAGGTGAAATGCTCTTTGAAAATATTGTTTTGAAGCTATTTTCTTGTGGCATTTTAAAGTAATTACTATTTAAATGGGAATAAGGCACAATTAAAGGTTAAAGTACGTTTATTGACGTTTCAATTTCCACTTTGGAAATCGTTCTCAAAATACAAACATTAGTAAATTAAACAAATTTTGTTTTTTTGTTACTTAGTGAAAAATTCTTCTAATAATTTAATTTTATCTGACTCATCTATATCGACAATTCAGACATACATTATACATTTTAAAGTAGACGACTTTAAAATAATATTGCCAATATTGTTGACTTGAGTTCCTGGGACGACTTTCTTATAAGATAGTTCATTCGATTACATGAAATCAACTTAAATACACTCTAACAAAGCAAGGGCGTATACTTAAATTATTGCCAACTGGGTGTACATTTAAAGTCTCATTAACTTTGCTCTTTTTGATATCGACCATAAAGTAATTTTGATACATCGTATAAAGTACGTTGCCAACAGAAATGAATTCAAAAGAAACTGGTCATTTGTGAAAACGAAAATTTTAGAAATCAATTGATTTGTAACGTAAAGTCCCAGGCTCCAACATCATAAACTGATGGAAATTAATAAGGAGTGCGCATATATAAATTAATCGAATACTCAGCTTAAAAGACAACTAAAATGCTGAATATCTTTAAAATCTTTCATTGTTTTCTAAAAAAATGTTTATTTAAAGAAAGTTTAAAAAAAAAACTTTATATTACGTAGAGGCACTTTTAGACATTTCTGAATATAATCGGTATTAAAATTTGAAATTTGCACTTTATTTTTACAGATCGCTATCACTTACCTTAACATAATCCTTTGATAACGAGTACACATAGAGAGTAAGTAATATTTTTTAAGGAATTTGTACCAAAATTTGATTTTTAAATGCATATTATTTACAAATGGAACGCCATATTAACAATTTTAATCCTTTTTAAATGAATAATCATATATTGTGTAACTTTGTTAAAATAAGAACTTAATTATATTTAATAATGTTAAGGTCTCTTTTACCTAGAGTTAATACTTTTTATAATTAATTGTGTTTTGATGTTTACGGTAAGTCTAATTTTTTGTCATTCTCAGAAACATCCTCAGAAAGTTGAGGAAAACTCTGTAATTGCAAACTGTCTAACGTATATTAATGTTAGTCGTGTTAGTTGTATTGCTGTTGTGTTAGTTATGTCAAGATAATTTGCTTAACTTTTTTATAAATCTCAAAATACAAGGCAGGTAGTACACAAAGTACCTTGCTATTATTCGAATGACTTGAAATCTTCATTTATTACTTATTTATGGAGATTGTAAAATATTGTTTTAACATATGTACGGCGTACAGTATCAACTTTATTTAAGAATGGTTTAACTTACAGTTTAGCTAACACACTGACTGTCACAATAGTGAAAAAATCCTTCCGGCTGCAAATATTGTATCCCGTATATACATATAAAATTAAAAGCTAATAGTCCAGTAGTCAGAGAGTTGACCTATAAAAATCATACAAACAATCTGAATTTTGCAGAGAATATTAATTTTGGAACCACAAAAATGATGCAAAAAAGTGTACGACTTTTACCCCCGGGCTTCCCCCTAAAACCCCACTCGCAGGGCGGTAAAAATACAAAAAAGTCGATTTACCAAGAATATGTACACAGCAGAAAAAAATGTTTTAAATAAAAAATGTATCTGAGAAAATTTTAAATAAAAATGGATATAAGCATTTTTTTATGTAGAATGAACCGTTCTCCTAGAAACAACACTTTAAGCGACCGTCGATTTTGCATGTCAGTTAATAGGGATGTTCACTAATTTTTAAATAAATTTAAATTCAATAGATTATACAATATATAAAAATATAGTAATCATGAAATTGTTTAAAAATATATATGTTTTAAGATAAATCAATTCTTAATTTTAATTTTGGTGGAGGCTAGAAAAACGGCTCCTCGCAACTTGTTCTGTATACGTATTTACGAAGTGTAACCAGTTCTTTTTAAGTATTTATACAGTGATAATGAAGCCATATAAGTGGTGTTTGCTACAAAGAGAGGGAAAAACTAGAAAAGGCAGTTATTATGCAAGTTAGAAAAAAAATAAATGCAAATATCTGTACCTCGGAAGGAATCAACAATATGTTCATTTTTAAAACTTTACAGGAGAGCAGTTTTAAACTTTTTTTCACCAAAAAGTATTATTGCTTCAGCTATTTATTGAGATATCGAAAAAATATTTTAATAGAACATTCTGTTTATTGTTATTTACATAATACATTTCTTATAATTAAAAACAAATTTGTTCCTGTGTTTTTTAACCCTTTTAACGGACATGGTGTCGTATCCATCTAATAAATTTATTGTACTGTAAGAATTAGTATGGGGTATTCAATAACAACTACAATCCTATTTGACTTTTACTGACAAAATTTATTTAACCATACAATTTACCTTTACAAATACAAATAATACATCCATATATTTAACCAAAATGGCATTTTAGGTACAAACCACTCAGTCATCCTCAAGTAAGTATCCTTCTGGATAGTCACTATTAGTATTACTAGTAGGTATGCTTTAAGTTTTGATAAAAATCATGGCAAAATGTAGAAACATATGACAGTAATGCCAATAGATCGTTATACTTTTGTTGTGTTATAAGTATTGGACTTTGTGATACCAGTTGCAAATCTTTTGGCAATTGTAAGGTGTCGCCTTCGAATTCTAACAAGGTCAATCTCCTGGTTTTCGTCATGAAAATTTCTTTTTAAAAACAGAGTTCCAATGCTGTTTTATTTAACTTACAGTTAAACACAGTTTGACAGAAGAACTTGTTGTTTGTTAATGTCTCTTTTCTATTAATCAAAAGCGGATTTTAAGACTAGTGCTCTATTCCTTTAAATAATGTTATAAAAGGTAATTATTAGTCTGTAAAAGTGTCAAAATTGAAAAAATTGACACAGTGTTGTATTCCTCCGAGGTACAGATATAAAAACCTGTGGTTTGACAATTTTAAGTGAATATGGTGTTAAATTGTTTAAAACTGTAATAAAAATCCTCTCAGAATTGTTTTTAGATGTATTTAGACACCCAGGAACAAAACACCACTTATTTGGCTTCATTATCAGTGATTAAATACTTAAAGAACTGGTCACACTTCGTAAATACGTATACAAAACAAGTTGTCGATACGACTGCTGACGTCACACACCATAGCCTCGATTCGAGGAGCCGTTTTTCTAGCCTCCATCAGAATTGAAATTAAGAATTAATTTATCTTAAGAAATATATATTTTTAAACAATTTTATGTTTGCTATGTTTTTATATATGTTATAACTTATTGAATTTAACAATATTTAAAAATTATTGAACATCCCTATTGCGTGAAATCAATAAAATTTGTACCAGCTCGAAGGTTAAAATTTGATATCTTTTGATCCAAATGTCCTATCGACATCAACATTGGTTTTAAAGGTAAAAAGTGCAGCTTTCGTATGCAGTTTTTTTATTTTCCGAGAATAAACTCAATTTTTATAAAGGAGTTAAATAAATTAACGTGGCGTGATTTTTGCCATTTTTTACGATTCTCATGGGATCAATAAAATTGATCTCTTTCTTTGACCAGTTGTAGTAAAATTTTCATTTTTAGATATTAATCTTTAAAACCCATGACATGAAATTTTAATTTTAAGTTGTAACAAATACGACGTATTGAAACATGAATAAACAACGCAGAATTTAATGTTTTACATTACAAACGATCACACGTCACGAGAAATGCATCTAAGAAAACAGTTTTGAGTGTAGTTTATTGAAGAAGTTTTGTTCTTTTGGACTAATGTAATTGAAAAAAAAGTGTTAAATGTTTTAGATCGTTTGTCGTGTGAAAGTTTAAATCCAGCGTTTTTTAAGCATATTTCAAATGTCTCAAATTTGTTGCTAAAACTCAAAACTAAAATTTTATGCTATAGGTTTTAAAGGTTAGGCTCTAGTTATCGAAACTCCACAGTGACCAGTCAGTGAAAGGTCATCTTGATTTTTGTCGATAGGTCACTTGAATTAAAAGATATCGAATTTTTACCGTCGAGCTTATACAAATTTTATTGAACATTGATTTCGCGCAAGTAACTGACATGCAAAATCGACGGTCGCTTCAAGCGTTGCTTCTGAGAGAACGGTTCATTTTAGACAAAAAATGTTTATAAACATTTTTGTTTAAAATGATTTCATCTACATTTTTTATTTAAAATATTTTTTTTCTACTATGTACAGATTCTTGGTAAATTGATTTTTTTTTTCGTTTTTACCCCCCTCCCAGGTGGGTTTTAGGAGGAATCCCGAGGGTAAAAGTCATAAAGTCACTTTTTTGCATCTTTTTTGTGGTCCCAAAATTAATATGCTCGGCAAAATTCAACTTGTTCCTATGATTTTTAGAGGTGCAGTGTCATTTTCGTCTCTGACGACTGGAGTTTAAGCTTATATGTATACTCTTTTTAATACTTTAATTTAAATAATAATTTAAATTAAATAGTGTTAATTAATATCAATTATTACAGCCATGTGCATCACATCGCTGCCTTAAATAGAAAACCTCTAGACAAGGCAAAAATCTCGGGTTCGTTCGGAAAAATATTCCCCTGAGATTTTTTTGATTAATCACTTTCATTAGATACCCCATTCTGAAGAAAATAGATCTCTTGTAATTTTTCTCTAAACGTGATCTTTTTCAGGTTATAAACAATTGAAAACTGAAAACAGCACACAATTATGATTTTCAAGGTTTAAAAACACAAGTAAAAAATATTATTTTTGACCTTATTCTATCATTTCCCGATAAGTATTTTGGGCTTATATAATTTTAAAACATTGTTTTTTAATTGGTAATGAAGCGCGTATGACAGAACGGGCGCTCGAGATTGATGCGGTGTGTATAAGAGAAACATGATATGGCACACATTGTTGATGGTTTAAATTTTCATCGTACAAATGAGCGCCCCCGCCCTCCCACCGCGCTTCATTAACAATTAAAAAGCAATGTTTTGAAATAAAATAAACCCAGAATTTTCAACGGTAGCTTATAGGAAAAGGCATGAACTTGAATTTAGGCACCTCATGATTTTAAAAATAATATTTGTTACTTGTGTTTATGAGCCTTGAAAATCGTCATTTTGCGTTCCTTTTTTCCAGTTTTCGAAACTCGAAAATGATCAACGTAAGAAAAGACTTAAAACATATCTTTTTTGTTTATAATGATTCAAAAAACCTAAAAAAATAGAGATAGATGTTATAATGTTAGAATTTTGGGGTATCACAGGAAAGTGATTATGCAAAAAAAATCATAGGAATATTTTTCCGGGCAGACCCGAGCTTTTAGCCTGGTCTACTCATATATCACAAAAACCAAACTTCACAGGAGAGAGTGAAAACTGATTAGCCAGCTTGAAATAAAATGCTTAATCACATTTCTTGAAACAATAAAGCAATGATATTACATTTAGCTTAAAAACACTAAAATAATATGTGTAACTTGTTATTATCTCTTTAAACAGTAAAATACAAGGTTTTCTATTTTAGTCCATTTTTATTTACGTGGTTTTCTTGCTTTTTTAGAATATACGTGGTTTTTTACCCTTTTTAATATATAAGGTTTTGTTTAAACTCGTGACAGAAGAAAATTAATAATGGTTGTTAGAATAGATTGTTAAAAGTAATTAATAATTAAGCAGTAATTATTATTGCATTCGTTATTCATTTCATAGTAAAATGTGTATCTTAAGTATCTAGGAGGATGTTTATACCTTAAATAACCTCCTGTTCTACTTCCTCTTTTTGCCGCTTACACAGCTTTTATTCCACAGTGGCCTTTAATCCAAACTATAAATATATCTTTTATTTTTTGACTTTGCAGTTCTTAAAATTTCATATTTTCTATAGTTCTATAAGTTTCTATAGTATAGCATGCCTGACAGTTGTTAATAAATTCACTAAAAATTTCTGAAATCGGTGCTGCTGGATCCAACACTGTTCTATCATTTCTGTCTTCGGGATTGTCAACTCGCAAACATGACAAAAGTAACGCACATGTCGCACAACTCTCTTTTGACATAATGTATCTCATTATTTCTCTACCAGTTCCATTAGTAGCAAAAATAGTATCTAATTTTTCATTGTTTGATTTAAATAAGCATGTAAATGCTAAAATTCTCAAAATTGCGTGAAGTTCTCCCATGTCAGGGTCTTTGAGAGAAGGTGAATTTTGATTTTTGTACTTGGCTATTTCTTTGCCGATTTTCACATTCGTCCATCTAAGAATTATGTTGCAAATATTATCACTGAACAATAACTTCCAAATCTGCAAAGGGCCCGCACTATCTAAAATTTCAAATTGACCGGTTTACAGTGCTTATTTAAAAAAAATGGTTTTAAAGTAAAAGAAAATGTTTTGAAAAAAAAAATTTCAAAAAAATGTGTTGTTTTTCAAAATAACGTAAAAAGTATTAGAGACACGAGCATTCTTAAGATATAGGTTTTCCTTTTCTAAATACCTTGGTTTTATTTCGTTTTCTTGTAAGAGAAAAATTGGTTAAGCTATTGCTGTTCAAAGTTTGCATACATTTGTAATTAGTGACTTTTACCCTTTTAAAAATAAGGTTTTAAAAAAATTTCATATAAAAGATCTTATGACCTCTAAAAAAACTACAAAATGGTTTTTAAAGTACTGCATAGCTTAAAAGCTGACCGAGTTTGAGTAAATAACCAATTACATATTTTGGGAGATATGCGAAAGCGTATATTGTAAGATACTGAAAGATACACATAATGTGCTATTAAGGCACAGACATACTTTTGTCCATCCTTACAAACTAATAAGAGTTAAGTTAACTGGTTTTTAAGTTTAAATAAAATAAATTCATTTGATAATAAAATAAAACATTTTGATTAAAAAAATTATTGTATTTATAGTTTCAATAAAAAAATACTACAAATATTCAAATTTCCTTGCAAGGGGTGGTCTAACAAATAAAAAGCAACCACCGGCTCTAATTATAAACTAAATCCAAATTTCCATACAAATCAGTGGAGACAAGGTATTCAATGACATTGTTGTAATTATAACTAATCTAGGGGGTCAGATTTAGCGGTTACACTGTAATAAAATATTAAATTATGTTTTCTAATGTTATTTGACATTAATATTGTTCTCAAGCTATTTTTTTGTGGTATTTTAAAGTAATTACTATTTTCTTTAAAGTAGTTAAAGTAATTACTACTTATTCCTATTAAAATAGTAATTAATTGACATTCATTTACTTTATTAAAGAATGATTTGAATAAGTTAACCACTTGAATTTACAATTATACATTTTTTTATATTATGGGTAGTTTTCAACCCTAAAAAATAAAAGTGTTGGTAGAACCTAAATCCAAATTTTGATGTAATTCGGCGATGCCACGGAAAATTACAGGGTAATATTTCAGGTTCATTTACTGGCCTAGTAGACACAGTTTGGTTTTTGCCAAATAAAATGTAATTAACGCCAACTCTCTGACCCTACATTGCTACTATTGTTACGTCTCTGGTACATTGCCATCAGGTATGGTCAGTGACTTGGCAAGATATATAGTTTACTACTATTGAGTTTGCACTATTACTTGCTATTCAAGGTAAACTACCCACGAGACAAGGACTAAATGTGTTCTCTAAACTATGTAAAATAAAATACAACATTCTGGTTAGGGATCGTATCTAATAAATTACGGCATCAGCTAGTTTACCGTCAGTAAATGTAAAAATTAATTAGTTGAATTAAAATGGATTAGATGAATTTTATTGTCTTTTATCGGTTACCAAAAACATACATTTGTGAATTTATCACTAAGTAAAGCTGAACTTACTTTCTTCAAAAATACCTGTCAGTTTGCAATTTAGTTTATCTCTATTAAATTGAATCTCTGCTTTTAACTTATTCAACTTCATACATTTTTGATTTACTTAAATTTTAAACAGAATTACCCAAAATTAAAATATAGTTGACATTAAAACACCAAGTTTTCTTAGTCAATACAGAGCGGAGATTTGTGTTGACCAAATTTATTTATTAATTAACTATTGGTATCTTTCCTTGGATTTGGTCTCAGAACCAAAATATTTTTCCTTATCTTTTTTCTTTTCTAAGGTTTCTTAATTTTCTCCTTAAACCCCAAAAAATTAAGTGGCGCCCTGTTCCTATCTTATTTTATCTTGGGTAATTTTATCCATCTATCTTTTTGTTTATTTCGGTATCTTTTCTAATACGCCTTATCCGGTCATATCTTTACTTATTTCTTCCCCCCATTCCCGGTTCCAACGGAAAGCTAGTTTCGAACCTACGACTCGCTCTCCACCAACCATCTGGCTGCCGTCCGCAGTGTCTTCATTGGTGACCTTTCTAGCACCATCTAAAAAAGGTTTCCGAGGTTACAATCAAATCCAAATAATATTTGGTTTCAACAGGATGTCTATCCTATGCATAAGTCTGCCACTGTTACGGATTCTATCAATAAAGATTTTTTACAGCACATAGTATCGATAATGGAATCAGTAATCACCTCGTTTTGTCGAATTAGTGTCAAAGCATCTTTTATTATCTAATTTATCTTCCTAAAATGCTTAAAATTTAGAAGAACTCAAACTGTATTGACTAAGAAAACTTGGTGTTTTAATGTCAACTATATTTTAATTTTGGGTAATTCTGTTTAAAATTTAAGTAAATCAAAAATGTATGAAGTTGAATAAGTTAAAAGCAGAGATTCAATTTAATAGAGATAAACTAAATTGCAAACTGACAGGTATTTTTGAAGAAAGTAAGTTCAGCTTTACTTAGTGATAAATTCACAAATGTATGTTTTTGGTAACCGATAAAAGACAATAAAATTCATCTAATCCATTTTAATTCAACTAATTAATTTTTACATTTACTGACGGTAAACTAGCTGATGCCGTAATTTATTAGATACGATCCCTAACCAGAATGTTGTATTTTATTTTACATAGTTTAGAGAACACATTTAGTCCTTGTCTCGTGGGTAGTTTACCTTGAATAGCAAGTAATAGTGCAAACTCAATAGTAGTAAACTATATATCTTGCCAAGTCACTGACCATACCTGATGGCAATGTACCAGAGACGTAACAATAGTAGCAATGTAGGGTCAGAGAGTTGGCGTTAATTACATTTTATTTGGCAAAAACCAAACTGTGTCTACTAGGCCAGTAAATGAACCTGAAATATTACCCTGTAATTTTCCGTGGCATCGCCGAATTACATCAAAATTTGGATTTAGGTTCTACCAACACTTTTATTTTTTAGGGTTGAAAACTACCCATAATATAAAAAAATGTATAATTGTAAATTCAAGTGGTTAACTTATTCAAATCATTCTTTAATAAAGTAAATGAATGTCAATTAATTACTATTTTAATAGGAATAAGTAGTAATTACTTTAACTACTTTAAAGAAAATAGTAATTACTTTAAAATACCACAAAAAAATAGCTTGAGAACAATATTAATGTCAAATAACATTAGAAAACATAATTTAATATTTTATTACAGTGTAACCGCTAAATCTGACCCCCTAGATTAGTTATAATTACAACAATGTCATTGAATACCTTGTCTCCACTGATTTGTATGGAAATTTGGATTTAGTTTATAATTAGAGCCGGTGGTTGCTTTTTATTTGTTAGACCACCCCTTGCAAGGAAATTTGAATATTTGTAGTATTTTTTTATTGAAACTATAAATACAATAATTTTTTTAATCAAAATGTTTTATTTTATTATCAAATGAATTTATTTTATTTAAACTTAAAAACCAGTTAACTTAACTCTTATTAGTTTGTAAGGATGGACAAAAGTATGTCTGTGCCTTAATAGCACATTATGTGTATCTTTCAGTATCTTACAATATACGCTTTCGCATATCTCCCAAAATATGTAATTGGTTATTTACTCAAACTCGGTCAGCTTTTAAGCTATGCAGTACTTTAAAAACCATTTTGTAGTTTTTTTAGAGGTCATAAGATCTTTTATATGAAATTTTTTTAAAACCTTATTTTTAAAAGGGTAAAAGTCACTAATTACAAATGTATGCAAACTTTGAACAGCAATAGCTTAACCAATTTTTCTCTTACAAGAAAACGAAATAAAACCAAGGTATTTAGAAAAGGAAAACCTATATCTTAAGAATGCTCGTGTCTCTAATACTTTTTACGTTATTTTGAAAAACAACACATTTTTTTGAAATTTTTTTTTTCAAAACATTTTCTTTTACTTTAAAACCATTTTTTTTAAATAAGCACTGTAAACCGGTCAATTTGAAATTTTAGATAGTGCGGGCCCTTTGCAGATTTGGAAGTTATTGTTCAGTGATAATATTTGCAACATAATTCTTAGATGGACGAATGTGAAAATCGGCAAAGAAATAGCCAAGTACAAAAATCAAAATTCACCTTCTCTCAAAGACCCTGACATGGGAGAACTTCACGCAATTTTGAGAATTTTAGCATTTACATGCTTATTTAAATCAAACAATGAAAAATTAGATACTATTTTTGCTACTAATGGAACTGGTAGAGAAATAATGAGATACATTATGTCAAAAGAGAGTTGTGCGACATGTGCGTTACTTTTGTCATGTTTGCGAGTTGACAATCCCGAAGACAGAAATGATAGAACAGTGTTGGATCCAGCAGCACCGATTTCAGAAATTTTTAGTGAATTTATTAACAACTGTCAGGCATGCTATACTATAGAAACTTATAGAACTATAGAAAATATGAAATTTTAAGAACTGCAAAGTCAAAAAATAAAAGATATATTTATAGTTTGGATTAAAGGCCACTGTGGAATAAAAGCTGTGTAAGCGGCAAAAAGAGGAAGTAGAACAGGAGGTTATTTAAGGTATAAACATCCTCCTAGATACTTAAGATACACATTTTACTATGAAATGAATAACGAATGCAATAATAATTACTGCTTAATTATTAATTACTTTTAACAATCTATTCTAACAACCATTATTAATTTTCTTCTGTCACGAGTTTAAACAAAACCTTATATATTAAAAAGGGTAAAAAACCACGTATATTCTAAAAAAGCAAGAAAACCACGTAAATAAAAATGGACTAAAATAGAAAACCTTGTATTTTACTGTTTAAAGAGATAATAACAAGTTACACATATTATTTTAGTGTTTTTAAGCTAAATGTAATATCATTGCTTTATTGTTTCAAGAAATGTGATTAAGCATTTTATTTCAAGCTGGCTAATCAGTTTTCACTCTCTCCTGTGAAGTTTGGTTTTTGTGATATATGAGTAGACCAGGCTAAAAGCTCGGGTCTGCCCGGAAAAATATTCCTATGATTTTTTTTGCATAATCACTTTCCTGTGATACCCCAAAATAAGGATCAAGAGGATGCCCAGACGAAAAGTTGTTCAAATTAAAAAAAAAAAAATTCTAACAAATTCTAACATTATAACATCTATCTCTATTTTTTTAGGTTTTTTGAATCATTATAAACAAAAAAGATATGTTTTAAGTCTTTTCTTACGTTGATCATTTTCGAGTTTCGAAAACTGGAAAAAAGGAACGCAAAATGACGATTTTCAAGGCTCATAAACACAAGTAACAAATATTATTTTTAAAATCATGAGGTGCCTAAATTCAAGTTCATGCCTTTTCCTATAAGCTACCGTTGAAAATTCTGGGTTTATTTTATTTCAAAACATTGCTTTTTAATTGTTAATGAAGCGCGGTGGGAGGGCGGGGGCGCTCATTTGTACGATGAAAATTTAAACCATCAACAATGTGTGCCATATCATGTTTCTCTTATACACACCGCATCAATCTCGAGCGCCCGTTCTTGTCATACGCGCTTCATTACCAATTAAAAAACAATGTTTTAAAATTATATAAGCCCAAAATACTTATCGGGAAATGATAGAATAAGGTCAAAAATAATATTTTTTACTTGTGTTTTTAAACCTTGAAAATCATAATTGTGTGCTGTTTTCAGTTTTCAATTGTTTATAACCTGAAAAAGATCACGTTTAGAGAAAAATTACAAGAGATCTATTTTCTTCAGAATGGGGTATCTAATGAAAGTGATTAATCAAAAAAATCTCAGGGGAATATTTTTCCGAACGAACCCGAGATTTTTGCCTTGTCTAGAGGTTTTCTATTTAAGGCAGCGATGTGATGCACATGGCTGTAATAATTGATATTAATTAACACTATTTAATTTAAATTATTATTTAAATTAAAGTATTAAAAAGAGTATACATATAAGCTTAAACTCCAGTCGTCAGAGACGAAAATGACACTGCACCTCTAAAAATCATAGGAACAAGTTGAATTTTGCCGAGCATATTAATTTTGGGACCACAAAAAAGATGCAAAAAAGTGACTTTATGACTTTTACCCTCGGGATTCCTCCTAAAACCCACCTGGGAGGGGGTAAAAACGAAAAAAAAAATCAATTTACCAAGAATCTGTACATAGTAGAAAAAAAATATTTTAAATAAAAAATGTAGATGAAATCATTTTAAACAAAAATGTTTATAAACATTTTTTGTCTAAAATGAACCGTTCTCTCAGAAGCAACGCTTGAAGCGACCGTCGATTTTGCATGTCAGTTACTTGCGCGAAATCAATGTTCAATAAAATTTGTATAAGCTCGACGGTAAAAATTCGATATCTTTTAATTCAAGTGACCTATCGACAAAAATCAAGATGACCTTTCACTGACTGGTCACTGTGGAGTTTCGATAACTAGAGCCTAACCTTTAAAACCTATAGCATAAAATTTTAGTTTTGAGTTTTAGCAACAAATTTGAGACATTTGAAATATGCTTAAAAAACGCTGGATTTAAACTTTCACACGACAAACGATCTAAAACATTTAACACTTTTTTTTCAATTACATTAGTCCAAAAGAACAAAACTTCTTCAATAAACTACACTCAAAACTGTTTTCTTAGATGCATTTCTCGTGACGTGTGATCGTTTGTAATGTAAAACATTAAATTCTGCGTTGTTTATTCATGTTTCAATACGTCGTATTTGTTACAACTTAAAATTAAAATTTCATGTCATGGGTTTTAAAGATTAATATCTAAAAATGAAAATTTTACTACAACTGGTCAAAGAAAGAGATCAATTTTATTGATCCCATGAGAATCGTAAAAAATGGCAAAAATCACGCCACGTTAATTTATTTAACTCCTTTATAAAAATTGAGTTTATTCTCGGAAAATAAAAAAACTGCATACGAAAGCTGCACTTTTTACCTTTAAAACCAATGTTGATGTCGATAGGACATTTGGATCAAAAGATATCAAATTTTAACCTTCGAGCTGGTACAAATTTTATTGATTTCACGCAATAGGGATGTTCAATAATTTTTAAATATTGTTAAATTCAATAAGTTATAACATATATAAAAACATAGCAAACATCAAATTGTTTAAAAATATATATTTCTTAAGATAAATTAATTCTTAATTTCAATTCTGATGGAGGCTAGAAAAACGGCTCCTCGAATCGAGGCTATGGTGTGTGACGTCAGCAGTCGTATCGACAACTTGTTTTGTATACGTATTTACGAAGTGTGACCAGTTCTTTAAGTATTTAATCACTGATAATGAAGCCAAATAAGTGGTGTTTTGTTCCTGGGTGTCTAAATACATCTAAAAACAATTCTGAGAGGATTTTTATTACAGTTTTAAACAATTTAACACCATATTCACTTAAAATTGTCAAACCACAGGTTTTTATATCTGTACCTCGGAGGAATACAACACTGTGTCAATTTTTTCAATTTTGACACTTTTACAGACTAATAATTACCTTTTATAACATTATTTAAAGGAATAGAGCACTAGTCTTAAAATCCGCTTTTGATTAATAGAAAAGAGACATTAACAAACAACAAGTTCTTCTGTCAAACTGTGTTTAACTGTAAGTTAAATAAAACAGCATTGGAACTCTGTTTTTAAAAAGAAATTTTCATGACGAAAACCAGGAGATTGACCTTGTTAGAATTCGAAGGCGACACCTTACAATTGCCAAAAGATTTGCAACTGGTATCACAAAGTCCAATACTTATAACACAACAAAAGTATAACGATCTATTGGCATTACTGTCATATGTTTCTACATTTTGCCATGATTTTTATCAAAACTTAAAGCATACCTACTAGTAATACTAATAGTGACTATCCAGAAGGATACTTACTTGAGGATGACTGAGTGGTTTGTATCTAAAATGCCATTTTGGTTAAATATATGGATGTATTATTTGTATTTGTAAAGGTAAATTGTATGGTTAAATAAATTTTGTCAGTAAAAGTCAAATAGGATTGTAGTTGTTATTGAATACCCCATACTAATTCTTACAGTACAATAAATTTATTAGATGGATACGACACCATGTCCGTTAAAAGGGTTAAAAAACACAGGAACAAATTTGTTTTTAATTATAAGAAATGTATTATGTAAATAACAATAAACAGAATGTTCTATTAAAATATTTTTTCGATATCTCAATAAATAGCTGAAGCAATAATACTTTTTGGTGAAAAAAAGTTTAAAACTGCTCTCCTGTAAAGTTTTAAAAATGAACATATTGTTGATTCCTTCCGAGGTACAGATATTTGCATTTATTTTTTTTCTAACTTGCATAATAACTGCCTTTTCTAGTTTTTCCCTCTCTTTGTAGCAAACACCACTTATATGGCTTCATTATCACTGTATAAATACTTAAAAAGAACTGGTTACACTTCGTAAATACGTATACAGAACAAGTTGCGAGGAGCCGTTTTTCTAGCCTCCACCAAAATTAAAATTAAGAATTGATTTATCTTAAAACATATATATTTTTAAACAATTTCATGATTACTATATTTTTATATATTGTATAATCTATTGAATTTAAATTTATTTAAAAATTAGTGAACATCCCTATTAACTGACATGCAAAATCGACGGTCGCTTAAAGTGTTGTTTCTAGGAGAACGGTTCATTCTACATAAAAAAATGCTTATATCCATTTTTATTTAAAATTTTCTCAGATACATTTTTTATTTAAAACATTTTTTTCTGCTGTGTACATATTCTTGGTAAATCGACTTTTTTGTATTTTTACCGCCCTGCGAGTGGGGTTTTAGGGGGAAGCCCGGGGGTAAAAGTCGTACACTTTTTTGCATCATTTTTGTGGTTCCAAAATTAATATTCTCTGCAAAATTCAGATTGTTTGTATGATTTTTATAGGTCAACTCTCTGACTACTGGACTATTAGCTTTTAATTTTATATGTATATACGGGATACAATATTTGCAGCCGGAAGGATTTTTTCACTATTGTGACAGTCAGTGTGTTAGCTAAACTGTAAGTTAAACCATTCTTAAATAAAGTTGATACTGTACGCCGTACATATGTTAAAACAATATTTTACAATCTCCATAAATAAGTAATAAATGAAGATTTCAAGTCATTCGAATAATAGCAAGGTACTTTGTGTACTACCTGCCTTGTATTTTGAGATTTATAAAAAAGTTAAGCAAATTATCTTGACATAACTAACACAACAGCAATACAACTAACACGACTAACATTAATATACGTTAGACAGTTTGCAATTACAGAGTTTTCCTCAACTTTCTGAGGATGTTTCTGAGAATGACAAAAAATTAGACTTACCGTAAACATCAAAACACAATTAATTATAAAAAGTATTAACTCTAGGTAAAAGAGACCTTAACATTATTAAATATAATTAAGTTCTTATTTTAACAAAGTTACACAATATATGATTATTCATTTAAAAAGGATTAAAATTGTTAATATGGCGTTCCATTTGTAAATAATATGCATTTAAAAATCAAATTTTGGTACAAATTCCTTAAAAAATATTACTTACTCTCTATGTGTACTCGTTATCAAAGGATTATGTTAAGGTAAGTGATAGCGATCTGTAAAAATAAAGTGCAAATTTCAAATTTTAATACCGATTATATTCAGAAATGTCTAAAAGTGCCTCTACGTAATATAAAGTTTTTTTTTTAAACTTTCTTTAAATAAACATTTTTTTAGAAAACAATGAAAGATTTTAAAGATATTCAGCATTTTAGTTGTCTTTTAAGCTGAGTATTCGATTAATTTATATATGCGCACTCCTTATTAATTTCCATCAGTTTATGATGTTGGAGCCTGGGACTTTACGTTACAAATCAATTGATTTCTAAAATTTTCGTTTTCACAAATGACCAGTTTCTTTTGAATTCATTTCTGTTGGCAACGTACTTTATACGATGTATCAAAATTACTTTATGGTCGATATCAAAAAGAGCAAAGTTAATGAGACTTTAAATGTACACCCAGTTGGCAATAATTTAAGTATACGCCCTTGCTTTGTTAGAGTGTAGTAATGCAATCCTATTGTTTGCCACAAAGCAGAGCACTAGATGGATTGTATAAGGTAGGCAGAGATATCTCTGTTATACAAGTTATCCCTCTAATTTACAGGTTTGTGATAGGAAAACAAAGTGCCTTTATGCAACACAAATGGTGTGAGGAATATTGACGTCGATTTTGGGACAGAAAATAAAGTATCTAGTTTTCAAAGGGAGGTCTAAATGGCATTTCTACTGCATGAAGGGTAAAGTGAATTATTATTTTTATAAAACAGCAAACTGCCGTACTATATATATGATATATTTTATACGGATATGAATATACATATACACATATATAGAAGTATATAAATATATATATATATATATATATATATATATATATATATATATATATATATATAAATATATATATATATATATATATATATATATATATATATTTATTGGTTTGTTTTAGCAGTAGTGATAATAATTTAAACAAAAGATCAGAAATTCAAAATCTAAGCAAAACTTATAATATTTCTCTATAGTTTATTTATAAAACTAGTAAAATATCACACTTTAATTTAATTTTCCATATAATTATCTATATATATATATATGTATATATATATATATATATATATATATATATATATATATATATATATATATATATATATATATATATATATATATATATATATATATATATGAAAATTACTGAGTTCTCGGGAAGAACCGCGTTGAGAATTTAAAACTCGACGTTTCGGCACCCATTTTGGAGCCATTATCAAAAGTGATACAGTTCGGTTCGAGTTCGGGGTCTCAATCTGTCCACTCCCCTCACTCGAGACGTACCAGTATCGTGTTCTATTTTGCAAGAACTGTCTCTCGGCACTGAGGTCTCAATCTGCCTACTCCTCAGTGTCGAGTGACAACCGGTCTTACCCTGTGTGGCTGCTTTTATACTCGCTGTATGCGCGGGAACGATATGCGCTGACGTGGTCTGAACTGACGTGGCCTGAGCGGTGTGGGCGGGAGGTCGCTGAAGCAGGGGTCGCCATGTTGCCGGCAATCGTTTCGCGTCATCGCGCGTGTTCAAGCTGTTAGGCCGTTTTTCGATTTCGATAGCTTCACGAATGATTCTCGCTTTTAATGAGCGGACGGGAGCGATGGTTTTTGCTTTTTCGAAATCTATTTTATGGCCTGTCTGAATATGATGTTGGCATATATATATATATATATATATATATATATATATATATATATATATATATATATATACATTAATAAATAAATCTCCTATTTTATTATTAAACAAAAAAGAATATTTAACAAAATTTTAATTTTGGCAATATATTTGTAAAAAATAAAAATTGTAATTTTAGCATTCATGGCATTGAGACTTATTTGTAATTGGTCGCTATTCTAACTTGTTTATAGTTCATTAAAATTCAATTGTTTTTTGTTTAAATAAGATTTTCAAAATTATGTTACAAAACTTAAAAGAAACATGTATTAGACAAGTTAATTTTTTAAAATAGTATTTTTAAAATATGTTATATATATTAATAACTATACTAATTTTATTTGGTGAGCTAATATTTTTTTTGCAATTATTAGTTCCACTTCATAAGATATTTTGCATTTTTTTTAGCAGCTCTTGAAAATTGGTAAATAGGTAAATGACAAATTTTTAAATATTGAGTTAAGTATACCAAAATTCTCAGCTTTTTCCGCTTTACATACAGGTAAAACCCAATAAATGATACGACTTACCATTCAGCAGATAATTTATGTAATAAACAAATAAGTTACATCTAACCAATTTTTCATTTTCAAATAAAACAATATATCGCTACTTACTTCCATAAAATTAAAGTTCTGTTGCATGTAAAACAAAGTAAGCCCACATATATTATTATGCCGGACAACAATATTTCTACTACTGCGTACCATATTCAGTAAGAAGGTGATAAGTGTCTTTGATGTATTTTACGTGTATGATTTAATAAAATTTCTCTTTCGTATCGACTAGTAAAAACCTTCAAGTACACTTACTTTATTCTACCTGAAAACGGTTTGAGTTAAAATTTAGAAATGGTTACTAATCTAAAACCATAAATGATCTCAATGGTGTTAAGTTAAAAGATTATGCTAAAATTAAGCACACTATTAGTCCACTGTATTTGTGGCTAGGAAAAAAGTTTCAAAATACTTTGTTAATAGGTATTAATTAGTTACTTGTGCAATATCTTGTGTTTTTTAGATTTCTTTGAAACTGAAGACAGCAGTTCAATTCTTGATGATTCTTAGAACAATATAGTCTCAATGATGGAATCCATTTTTGATAGTGACTTTTCAGATGTAGAACCCACATATCATCCAAGTGAAGAGGGATCACTCTTTCTAGGAAGTCTGTATGAACTACAAACAGCTGATCTTGATAGCCTAAATGATGAAAAAGAAAATACTTAAATAAGTGCACCCACGAACAATTTAGTGTTAACTGAAATAGCTAGTTGGATATTAAATCTACTTCTTGAGAAAGTATGGAAAGACGTACATCCACTAAAACGTTAGAGAAAAGCTAAATCCAAAGAATGAGTAATAAATGTCGCAAAAGGGAGGCGTGCTAAGGGTTTGCCTTATGAGATAAAAAAAAAGAATAGACCAGCAAAATTGCCAAAACCAGTTAATTGTTCAGAGTGCGTTTACAAATGTGCCAGTTATTTCAGCGAAGATTACAGACAAAGAGTATGTCGTGATTATTGGAAGTTAGAATATATAGGCCAGAAAAATTGTCGTATTGCACGTATTAAAATGGGGCCACGAAAGAGAGTCGTTGCAGTTTGTTGAAGTTTAAAAAAACCACAGGCATTTTCCAAAAAGTGTTACTTTTCTTTGAATGGTCAAAACATACAGGTATGTGGGAAATTTTTTTGTAAGACAACGCCATGCAAATATAACAAGCAATGAAACCAGACAAATCGTAAAGACTCATATTGAGTCTTTTCCAACCATGGGCCCACATTATATTCGCCAAAGTTGAAAGCGTAGATATTTGGACAAAAATTTAAGTATAAGAAAAATGTACCAACTTTATATAAATGACTGAAACGACTTTATATAAATGACAGAAGAAACTGCCCACAGGGCAAACAAGATGTTAGCGAAATTACATATCGAAGAATATTTTCTAACGACTATAATTTAAGCTTTTATGTTCCTAAAAAAGATCAATGTTTAGTTTGTAATAAATATGATAGGGCTAATTAAACTGACAAATCGAATCGAATACAGTTACCAAGAACATCAGAGAAGAAAAAGAGAAACAAAAAAAAACAATGCTTTTTTCACAAATATTTCTCGGTTACCATTAGACATGTGAACAAATAACATCATGTAATGGATTCGACCGTTGCTTGATGGAAGTTCATTTAATCAAGCAATAAAACACTGAAAACTTTTGTTTAAACATGGACTTGAATAACATATGGACGCATAATAAAAATAGCTCACTTGAGAAAGACGCTTTGCCGAAACAGCTGTAGTGATCATTAGTTATAATACAAATTTGTGGAATTATTGAAGACAAAAGTTTTTAGTGTTTTATTGCTTGATCCATATTCAGATATTTAGTTAAATTTTCGATGTGAAATAGGTATTCGTTAGTATGAATAATCATGATTATTATTATTTTTTTTTATAATAGCCCCTTTATTTTTATTTATCTGCAACTGCCAATCGTAAAGTCTACAGAAAATTAAAATAAAATTTTAAAATAAAAATATTTATAATTTTTTTTTAATTATTCACGTATAATAATGTATAATAAAGGATAATACCGTGCTACAAGAAATTACAACGCAACTGCAACCACGGAAGGAAGGTCAAACAAAAACTGTTTTAGACTGATTGGAAACCAGTTTTAATTGGATCGCCGCGTGGACGAATTTCCGTGCTTTTACGCTGGGGAGATCACAAAATGGTTGGAAGCGCAATCGGTTTCAGAGTTTTAGTTTTAAAACAGTTGCGCTGTGGGCACTGAACCTATAAATCTAGACGAATAATTTGATACCAGGGAGGGTGAAAGGGTGATATACAAAATATCCATAGAGCAAAGGAATAAGTAATAAGTAATGAGTATAGAACCTGGAGAAGATTGGTGTGGGACCGGCAAGATTGGAGGCATAGTTTGAAGGAGGTCAGGGCTCGATTTGACCTGAAGCGCCATTGGAGAGAGAGAGAGAGAGAGAGAGAGAGAGAGAGAGAGAGAGAGAGAGAGAGGGAGAGAGCGAGAGCAAAGTAAGCAAACAAATTTACCCAAATAAGATGTATTCGAATCAAAAATAATAAAATACTAGTTCACAAAAAGATTACTATTTTCATTGGAAATAAGCTACAATTTAAGTTTAAAATAAGTTTATTGAAGTTTCAAGTTTCACATCGGAAATCGTTCTGAACTATTTCCGAAGTAGAAATTAAAACGTAAATTGTGGTCTATTTCTAATCAAAATTGTAATTGCTTTAAGATGCCACAAGAAAATAGCTTCAGAAAAATACACAAAAAGGATGGCAAAAGGTGGTGACTCAGCATTTTGTCTTTCCTTGGGAAACAAACAAACATCTACAAAAAACAAAAAATTGTTGGCCACAGAGAGAACTCAGAAATTAGGGACATTTCTTAGTATATAATTAAAAAACACAGATTCTGTACAGTACGTGTCTGCCCTAAATATTGTGCCGAAAAGCGTCCCGAGAGGTATATGTTCTAAGCCAAGTATAAAAAAAAATTCTTCATAAACTCAATTTAAAACCTAACGCCTATCAGGAAACGGAAAAAAATCGCTGCTGGAAAGTGCACTAACAAAGGCCACACAAAAGCACTTGATGCAATATCAAGAACCCTCCTTGCAAAATAGTGTCGCAAAAAAAATTATAGTACACGGATCACCAATTAGCATAAACGCTCTCGTAGATAGTATAAACTCATCGCTGCGCTGCAAAAAAACCAAGATTTTAATATAGGCCTAGAGAGATTTCATAGATGTGAGAGATACTGATCACTAGCCTACCCACACCACGTGATATAATCAGAAATAGCACATGTCATAGAACAGGAAAAGCATTGCAGCTGAATTTTCAGATCTCAAATCCATTTAGATTGGCAAATAAGTCTAATAGACAATTCATCGTGTTACACGATATAATAAAATATACCATAAATTTTAAAACAAAGAATATATATATATATATATATATATATATATATATATATATATATATATATATATAATTGGTTTATAGTATCAGCAATCGGTCTGTAGGAAATGAAACTCTATTTGTTCTATGTCTCAATATTTCGTCACGATTTTGTGACTTCTTCAGGAGAAAACTGTAAATTTATTAGAATAATTATTATATGTAAACAAAGTGAATATTTCAATACTTACAACTATAAGAGTAAAAACTTAAATTTTTTTAACATATCTAAATAAATGACATTTTTGTTATATATGTATATATATATATATATATATATATATATATATATATATATATACCGATTCGGCAAATTTTCAACTACCGTATACGTTATTCACTATGTGGAACAAATATAACACTTAATTGTTTGAATACGAGTGAGACACAATCCACGCACTTGGAGTAGCGAGTCTAATTTTTAAACAGTGTTGCGAAATTTCTGTAACATAACTCCTTCCAAAACATTAGTCGGATACATGAGTGTAACATAATGTTTAAATCCACTACAGTTCATTGTAGAATGAAAATTAATATTGCCCCAACAAACCTTACATGAAGTAATCATGTAAGTATTATTTTTTAAACGATTATATCATTACTTCATTAATTAACAAAGAATACTGAATTGAGAAATTGAGATGCGACAACAGCGTGAGCTAAATAAATATCGCACTTCAGTAGACAGACAAATAGTATAAACCATTTGCCCCCTCTACGACTTCCCCTCAAAAGAATAGGCGGTCCTTATCTGTACAGCAGGTTTAAGGTCAATGTCAATAAGGTAAGGTCTATTTCTTTGATTTTTAGCTGTCGTGGTAAAAGGTTGAAAACAAATAATTAACATGCCAAGCGTATACAGTAGTAGAACCTCGATAAGTTAAATTCCAAGGGAAAAACCAAATATTTTAAGTTATGCAGGTTTTAAGTTATCAAGGGTCTATGTTGTGATGGATTAATATAGGTCAGAAGTTCATTAAAATATAGGCATTTATTATACACTACATACACTACATTCATTTATTATATTCGTTACAAAAAGTTAAAGCAATAATTAAAGGTATAGTCTACTAAAAAAAGTCTGAGATTTTCTTTTGATTTAAACAATTCATAGATTATAATCGATTTGATTTTAAATAACATAGAGAAGAAAATACGTTATCTTTTATGTTTCTACACTGCTCTATAAATGATCGTACAGTCGTTATAGCACTCTTGCTTCGTTGATTGATATGCTCTTAGATGAAGTTTGTGGGTCGTCATTAAATTCATCGTCTTTATAACTTTAAATACAGTGCATGTTGTTATTCCATTATTCAGGATCATTATTATCTTCCTCTTCAAAATGATTTCTTGAGGTTCTGAAGAAAAACCACAGGTTCTAAAGCAGTTTTTCACTGTGAGGAGTGTTACGTTTTGCCATGTTTTGTTCATTATCCTCATTACTTGAAGAACATTGATAGAAGAAATCGTATTTTGCTCCATATCAGCTATCATTCTTCTAACAACTTCTTTTCTGTATAATGTTTTAAAATTTTTAATGATACTCTGATCCAAAGGTTGAAGTTGTGATGTTGTGTTTGGTGGAAGAAATTGTACTTTGATTGCCTTTAATGGTGGTATGCCTCCGTGTGCTGTTCAGTTGTCAATGAACAGAACAATTTCAAGTTGCCCTTTGCTAATCTATATTATTCAGCCATTTTTTAAAAAGTTCTGCTGTCATCCATGCTTTTTTATTGGCCTTATAATCCATGGGTAGTGATTTTAAACCTGCAAAACACCGAGGTTTTTTTGACTTACCTATATAATTAAAGGTTTGAGTTTTTCTGTGCCCTTAGAATTTGCACAAAGCAGAATCGTAAGTCGTTCCTTGCTGTGTTTTTCTCCATGACTTTTTTTTATTTTTGAATGTTAATGTTTTTTCGGGAAGACATTTAAAAAACAGACCAGTTTCATCAGCATTAAAAACATCATTGGGATCATAATTATTCACTAAATTATGCAAGTCAGATTTCCATTCTTGGCAGACTGATTTGCTTACGCTCGTACTTTCGCCGCACATTTTTTTAAGGCTAAATCATTCGTTTATTGAAATTCTCTAACCAGCCATTGCTGGCTTTAAAATTATCGATTTTTAGTGAATTAGCGAACTCTATAGCCTTTTCTTTCAGTATGGGTCCACTGATACTGATGTTTTTGTTTCGATATTGTTTTAACCACGTAAACAAACACTGTTCCAAATTAGGGAATTCGGCAATTTTTGTCTCCTGATTCTTGTTTTTTCAATAGTTCGGTTTCTTTTTTTATGATGATTGATAATGTACTCTCGTGTATTCCAAACAGAGCCGCAACTTCTTTTCTTTTGAATCCATTTTTCACTGCTTCTATAGCTTTTAATTTATCAGCATATGTTAGCGTTGTTAATTTTCTTTTTGAACTCATTTTAAGCAAGGTATCACACAGTACCTAAATCGATGTTTCTAGAACAGTGATCAAAACTTATGATACAGTAAGCTGTTCAGCTGTCATTGGTAAACAATTTTATGTTATAGGGATTGTGAAAACATTTCTTTAAGTTACTGAGGGCCAATATTGATATTATTTATTTAAGTTATCGAGATTGTGTATTTTAAGTTGTAGAGGTTTTGGGCTCCGATGGGAAGGGAACATATAATTTTTTGAAGTTATAGAGGTTTTTAATTTATTGAGGTTTGACCTATCGAGGTTCTACTGTATTTTCAAAAAGAAAAGATTCAAATGGTGAAATGGTATTATGGGAACCATTCTATTGTAGAAATAATACAGTTATTTATTGCTGCTTTTTAAAAACAATAACTTTTTAAAAAATGTTTTCCGATGAATCTTCATTCACAATCCATAAACGTCATAATCCATCTGTCGTCCGCTATTGGTCTAGGGAAAAGAAACATTTGAGTATTGCTGTGAAAACACAATTCCCAAAGAAATTAAATGTGTGGACTTGCATTTATAACGATAATATAATTGGTCCATTTTTTATTACGGGAAATCTGAATGGGCGAAAGTATCTAGATTTATTACGCAATCAGATTATTCCAGCTGTTCGAAACCTTGCGGCCAACTTCGATGATGTTTGGTTTCAACAGGATGGTTGCCCAGCACATAATGCAATCGAAGTTACAAATTATTTGGAACAAACATTTCCTGGACGAATAATTTCTACACGAGGAACAATAAAATGGCCCCCTAGATCACCAGATTTAGCATCTTTGGTGGTTTATTTCTTAGGAATGCTAAAATCAAAATTATATCGGCATGATTTCGAACGAGCCACCAATTTAGCAGAATTGTAAGAAAAAATTGTTCAACTTTGTAGTTGAGTACAACCAATCAGCTAAATGCAATGAGACTTGCTTTAATTGATAGATTCGGATTTTGTTTAGCTTAAAATGATGGTTTGTTTGAACATTTAATTGGTTTAGAGATTTTTTAAAAATGCCTTTAATTTTAATTATTTAGAATAATTTTTTTGATTGGTTTTATTCTTATAAAAATAATATTTATATTTAGTTAATGTTTGTTAAGTTAATTATTGTTTTATTTCCTAGCTACCAGAGTTAAAAATCTACAAAAATTACATTTAAAACTCGAATTCCTATAAGTGTTTGACTTTTTCTTAAAGATTTCTTAAAGAAGGCGTTGCTTAAAATTTCAAACTCTTCAGGGGAATAATGCTTTGTTGTCACACATAAATTACTTAAATCACTGTTCTTTGTTAACTAATAAAGTAATTGATAAAATCGATTAGAAAATAACAATTACGTGGCTACTTTGTTTGAATTTTTTTGGGACAATATTAATTTTTATTCTACAATGAACTGTAGTGGATTTAAATATTATTTTAGACTCATGCATCGGACTAAAATTTAGAAGGAAATATGTAACAGAAATAATAGCAACACTGTTTAAAAGTCATACCTACTCCGTCGAGATGATGACTGCCTCTCACTTCTATTCAAACAATTAAGTGTTATCTTTGTTCCACATACTGAATATCGTATACGGTAGTTGAAAATTTGCCGAATCTGTATATATATATATATATATATATATATATATATATATATATATATATATATATATATATATATATATATTATACCCTCTGGCACGAAACACTGACACCCGTCGAATTTTTGATAAAATTGTCAAAGCACACCTTATTTTTTTAGTGTTGAATCATGATGAATGGCCGATTGGATCCTCAACAAGAAATAAAATGCCGTACTGAACCAGCAAGACAAGCTCTTATTACATTTATGCCGCTACTATGTAACCGCAATCTACGTATAGTTAAATGGTATGTATCCATATCCATGTTCCATATTGTTATACGGCATGGAAACATGGATGTTAAAAATACCGTTCAATAACAAGTTAAAGGCCTTCGAAATGTGTACCTTGCGAATAATATTCTGTATACTATGGATAGATAGGGTGAGAAATGAGGCAGTTTTAAGAAGGGCAAATATTGATTAAGGTATGAAAAATTGAATACCTGGGCCATATGCGAAGAAATATTGAGGGCAAGAGAGGATGAGTAGGTCACAGACGAATGTCGTGGCTACAAAATATAAAGAACTGGATAGGCATAAATAACATTGGCGAGCTTTTGTACGCCGCAAAACACAGACGTCTAGCCTGAAGATAATTCGCCAACGCACTACAGGTGCTTCGGTGCTTGCCACTAAAGAAGAAGAACTTTTATCGATGATTAGCGTGCTTATAATAGGAGGTTTTAAGGTACTTTTTAGACAGAAAACGTACGAAAAACTTTATTTAAAGAGAACTATCTTATTCTTTACGTGATATCTCCGCGACGAAGGTTGGCAATCATCATGGCTATTTTGATCTTAAATAAAGAGAACTATACAAACTTACAAATTAATACAAGAAAAATAAAATAAATCAAATTGGTACCTAATCAGTTATCTTCGGTAACAAAACAACTAACAAGGAAATTTATACAAATTACTTCTCGATTTAATTAATACCTCATATTATACCCTCCACGAGCCTGTATACCGGCATTAATTCTTCTGATCATACCGTGAATTAAGTTTAAAACTTCATTCTGTGGAATTACCTCACATTCCTCTAAAAGAGCCACTTTGAGCTGACCCCAGGTAAGACGAGCACGTACCCGGCTTCAAATACTTCTACCAAGCCTGTTTATGATATTTAAATTTGTACTGTGCGCCGGTTATGTTATATGGGTAATATCAATTTATTTAAGTATTCTCTGACATTGCGGAGAGCATGGTGGCGTGCATTGCCATGCATCAGTGTGACGTTTTCTCTAATAAATGGTGCATATGGGGCAAAATAATTTTGCCGGATCTCAGGTATGTACCTATCAGCGGTCAGATATCCTCTACAAACAACGTACAATTCTGTACCCACCTTCGAAGATATACAACCCACACCATAACTGAACCTTATTTATAACTTACTCTTCCTTTCTCTAGACTCTTCTGCGATCATCCGTGGAACGTAGAGAAAATCTAGATTCATCGGTAAACATTACATTTTTCAAGTCGTCTGCATTCAAATCGCGATGCTCTCTAGAGAAATGTAATCTGGCTACACGATATTCCATGGAAAGTTTGGGTATTCGAGCATTCAACTTGGCCTCATTTAACCGTCCTCTAAGGTTTCGTTCACCAACATTTACGTTTCTGACATGTTAAGGACTGTTTCTAACATCTATAGCAGTTGAATGGCGATTTGTTAGTACTGAATACACTATAAAACGGTCGTTCCGATAAGACGATCTGAGGACCTCTTCCAGGACGTCAAGCGTAACCTTCTTTGTCTATAAAATGAGAAAACATTCGTTGCACTGTACTACATGAAACTCCTTATCTGTAAGCTACGGTAATTTCGACTTCTTCCGTCTTGACTAAGAGCAAAAATAGATGCAACAATTTCTGACATCTTGAAATCGTTTTTGATATCAGTAAACAGAAATGTCATATTAAAAAGTCTAAGATGATAACTTCAATATTGCTGAGATTTTCTAAAAATATCTAGAAAACTTCAATTTAAAAGATATATCTTGTTAAAAACTATTTTTAGGAATTTCTGCTAAACCGTGTTCATTGAGTGCCAAATTTGTAAATTGAACCGAAAAAAAGATCCAAAAGATTAAACCATTTTCGTTATAAATTATAAGGGTGACAGTTTTTCGTGCCAATAAGTGTAGAAAGATATTACAGTAAAACCTCCGTTAACCAAAATAATTGGAATCCTTTCGCTCATAGTGTATTCAATTGAATACATCAAATTCGAATACCTCTACGTACAAATTTAGTGGACATTTTCCTTTTATTCCTAATATATTCAATATCAGTAGGACTTAATTTTCCATATACGATATGTGTTGCCATCTATGGTTAATTACATAAACTTAGAAAACAATTATTGAGAGAGGTTGCTATGGTGACTTCGCGATCTCATTACATCACTTCCTAAATTATCAACTGGACATAACCTATGAGAATATAACATGTACTGAATGTTGTGTATTGTTGAGAAAGGTTATCTTTATGCTAATATTCAGTTGGACAATTTAGGTAATTAACAGTAATACGATTATTAGTATCTGAAGTTGATGTATTCAATTGCATACAGTGTGAAATAATAGACAATTGATGTTATAATTTGTTGTATTCAATTGGACACAGTGTGAATGAAAAGGTGAAAAAATCATGGTAAGTAGAATCTATTTATTATTTTTTCTCAATAGGAGTAAGTATATTTTGTATTTTAGAGTACCAAACGTAATTTAAAGAAACCCTTGACAGCAGAAGAGCTATTGGAAGAAATGGAGAAAGTTCTTTCGGACATCGACTGTCTTAGTGACGAAGAGGAGAATACTGGATGGATGGATGATTTGAGTGATATTGAAGACCTTTTTGATCTGGAAAATGTTGAAGAAGGTGTCGGTGAAGAAGAGCATCAAACTGAAGAACAGGACAAGACATATGAAAATATTGAGGAAGTTGATGCAGAGTCAGTTGTAAATATACCCCAGCCAAGTACATCAGGTGTCTGTATAGAACCAGCTAAATTTCAGAAGGTAATAAAACAGAAAACAAAATCAGAAAAACAAGAAACTATTGAAAAATTTATGAAAAATAATGAGCTGACACTGAAAAAAGACATTCAGTGGCGATCAGGGCTGGTTTACATTACACCGACAGTAAAATGGTACAAGAATACCAACAAAGATTTTATTGAATTAGAAAGCCCATTTTCTTTTTTTAGTCAATACTTTTCGAACGATATTTTTGAACTTTTGACTGAAAAGACCAATTTATTTGCAGTACAGCAGGGAGTTAGTTTCATCCTACAAGTGTAGATGAGATGAAAACATTTGTTGGCATCCATATAATAATGGGTAATTTACACTATCCAAGCATAAAATGTTACTGGTAATCAAAGTTAGAGATACCTTTAATTGCTAATAGTATGGCTGTAAATAGATTTTATAAACTAAGACAAAATTTTCATATGGTTGACGTCACTAAAAACCCAGAAAATAGTGATAGGATGTGGAAAGTCAGACCTTTATATAATGCTATTAGACAAAGATGCTTATCACTTCCTTTGGAATCAGAATTATGTATCGATGAGCAGATGGTTCCATTCAAAGGTGGTCTTAACATAAAACAATATATTAAAAATAAACCCACAAAATGGGGCATCAAAATTTTTGCTTTGTGTGGCCGCAGTGGGTTGATGTATAACTTCATCATTTATCCAGGCTCATCAACAGAGTCCATACAAAATCACTCTGATATTTTTGGACTTGCAGGTGCAGTGATCTCAACATTGGCTGAAAGAATTACTGTAGCAAATGTTCAATTACATTTTGATAATTATTTTTCTAATTACAATATTCTTCAATATTTGCGAAATAAACACATTTATGCATGCTGCACAGCTCGCGTTGATAGATTCCACAAACCACCATTTTCCACCGACCAAGTTATGAAACAGAGAGGCAGAGGAACTATTGAAGAACTGATAAGTAAAGATGGTGAAGTAATTTTAACAAAATGGTATGACAATAAAAGTGTTGTGTTGGCATCTAATTACATAGGTAAAGGGACACCAGGCACCTGCAGGCGATGGGATAAAATACAAAAAAAGTATATTGATGTCCCTAGACCAGAAGTCGTAAAGACTATAATTCAGCTATGGGTGGTGTTGATAAATTAGATTTTTTGTTAACATTATATCGAACTTTTATACGGTCACGAAAATGGACACTTCGAATGTTTGCACACGGAATAGACCTTGCTTGTTGTAATGCATGGCTAGAATATAAAAGCAAAGCCACAGCACTTGGGAATCGAAAAAATGAAATTTTAGATTTATTGGCCTTTAGAGCTTACATAGCAGAAGCTCTAATAAAAGTTAACAAACGCAATAATAACGATAAGAAGAAATAAGAAGAGGACGACCGCTATCAGAGCAAGATTCTGAAAATACTTCTTCGACACCCAAAAAGGCCAAGTCTGAAACCAGACCAATTCCAGATGTCAGATATGATAACACAGGACACTTACCTTCTGTTGATGGAAATTCATATGCATCAAGATGTAAAAATCCTGGTTGTAAAGGACAAAGTCGTATTATGTGTGTCAAATGTAACATTCACTTATGTTTACAAAAAAATAAAAACTGTTTTTTGGCATTTCATAATAAATAAATAAAAGTTTGTAATGAGTTTTTATAATAAGTACCAATTCTATATACAGAAATTACCATTTTATTTTATTTTACATATAAAAATTTAATTAATCAATTTTACCTGCAAGTCACAATGTATACATTTGGATACATACTATAACTCTTAATTGGGAAAGTAGAAAATTTTGTAAATTATATTAAAAATCTTAAAAAAAATCATCTATTTTGTATCTTCAATTTTAGAATTTTTGTTTGTAAAACAAAAAGTCGTGAGCGAAAGGGAAAGTCTAAGATGATAACTTCAATATTGCTGAGATTTTCTAAAAATATCTAGAAAACTTCAATTTAAAAGATATATCTTGTTAAAAACTATTTTTAGGAATTTCTGCTAAACCGTGTTCATTGAGTGCCAAATTTGTAAATTGAACCGAAAAAAAGATCCAAAAGATTAAACCATTTTCGTTATAAATTATAAGGGTGACAGTTTTTCGTGCCGATAAGTGTAGAAAGATATTACAGTAAAACCTCCGTTAACAGAAATAATTGGGCGGGAGGCCGCTTCGGATAACAAGAATTTCAGTTAAAAATAACATTGTTTTTTATAATATTCTTGATCAAAGTATTGGTATTAAAAAATACTATGAGTAGATTTCGTATTGTTTTCTAATAAGTAAATCCAAAATAAAGTAATAAAATTAAGGAAAACGAACAAGTTTAACATGGTTTTTTAAAGAAATCTGCTATTTTTTTGCGTTTTCGTTTGACAACGATGTTTCTTTCTCCCTCCATCGTTAATTTGTAGAACATCATGAGTTTGCCTCATTCGATTGTTCGACGAAACGTAAAGCAATCCGAAAAGGACAAAACTTTATGTAATGACAACAAAAATTAAGAATCTAGTCGAGTCCCTAACTAATTAGGCCTACTGTATAAAATTCTTTCCTCTAAAGCATTGAAAATCTCGTCGACGGTCTTGTGCTGCCTGTTGCCTCTTGGGTCGTCATCTTCGTCATCTGATATGCTCAGATTGTCTTGATAAAGAACCATATCAATGATGTCCTGGTCAATGAATTCACGTTCTGAGTCATCAGCTGCTAACCAGTCACGTATCTCTTCCTGGTTAATTTCGTCATGTCCCTGCAAATTTTTAATGAAAAGTTTAATTTCTTCTGTCGTTTTCTTACCATTTTCTTCTTCAGGATCGTCAATCAAAATCTTATCAAAAAGTTTGTTTCAGCATTTTTGCAAAGTTGAAGATTTGATCTTGGCCTACGACTCAGCTCACCAATAAAAATGTTTTATTGGTCAAGATTTGAGAATTTCGGGAACACTTTTGGATTAATTCGTCTCCTGTAATAACAGATGTCTTAAGAATGCTTCTCTATGATCTCTCTTGAATGTCTCTATGACTCCCTGGATTATCCATCCTAACGGCTGGATTAAGCTTGTGACATTCGGTGGCAAAAATCTGACAATTGTCACCATTTTGTAGATTTTGAGGGTGAGGGCGCATTGTGAACAAGCAACAATGCTTTGATGAGAAGGTTTTTTGATTTTAAAAAGGATTTTACACTTGAGACGAATTCATTTTCAAACCATTCTAAAAATAACGTGGTCGACATCCATGAACTTTTTTGGCTTCTATACCTTAAAATCCCTTTTCGGAAATATCTTTTAGAGCTTTTAGTTTTTGTGATTTCCCAACACACATAGACATCAATTGGTGAGTGAAATTAACGGAATTGTTTACGTTTTTCGACAAACATTTACTTTTTATTGACGAAATTAATAAAACTGTCAGCCGTTTCGGTTAAACGATGTTTCGGTTAAAAAGGTTTCGGTTAAGAGAGGTTTTACTGTATATAATAAAAATTTTTAAAGTTTTACAACAAATAGATAAATGTACTTCCTCCGTTTTATCTACAAATATTTTTTCAATATTTATCATACATTATTCATGTTGGAATATCGAATGTATGAATCGAGATATAGTTATTCTAAGCCATTTAATACCTGCTTGTATTAAATTTATGCAACAGAATGCCTCGAACATGAATATCGAACTCAGCTTTTGTCGATTAATCTCATGGTTACTCATGCACAGTTCGAGATTTGGTTCTACTTGCAATTTAAAGTAGAGTATGGGTAACCTGAATGCATAATTTACCTCAAATGTTTTCCTTGTGAATATATTCATTAGATATACGCTATATCTATACAAAACCAAAATAGTAAAACATTTCTTGTTTCGCTTAATTTTTCCATCTATTTTTATCTATTAGTATAAGAAGTAATAAAAAATTATAAAAAATAAGTAAGAACTGTATATTGTAGGAGATTATATAATTGTAGAAAAATACACCATGGCAGTTTCCCATTTACTAGAAATAGGAGAAAAAAACTCTTAAAACTAAGATTTGGACTCGATACACAATAAAATATAATACTAACAATAAATCTGAAGATTTAATTGGTTTAGAGCAGTTTGTGTTCAGAAGATGCCTTGGAACTTGTTTCTATAAAAATACTCCTTTAACCGTGAAAATCCGTATCTTCTTCTTTAACTTCCATCTTCTATCGAAGGTTTGAAATCATCATGGATATGATTACCCTGTGTACTACTAAATAGTTCTGCATTACTGCATTCAAGCCATTCCTCAAGTTCTTAAGCCACGATATTTTTCGTCTTCTTATATTTCGCTTTCCTTGATTTGCCTTGAATAAAAAGCTGCAATAAAGTATCTTTACCCTCATGGCCTAAGTACTCAGGTTTTCTTCTTTTGATAGTCAATATTATTTCAGTTTCGTTTCCTATTCTTCTAGTAACTTCTGCGTTTGACATTATTTGTGTCCATGATATTCGTAGGATTCTTCTGTAAAATTCAAAGGCAGCCAACTTATTTAGAAACACTTGTTTTAATGTCCATGCCTCCAAGCCATAAAGAAAAGTAGTGAATACGTAATACCGAAGCATTCTTAGGCGTAGTCCTAACCTTATATCCAGACAACAAAAAGAAACTTTTTAAGTTTAACAAATGATGCACGTGCTATTTTAATACGTGTCTTAATTTCTTTGGTTTGGTCAAGTATTTGTAGGTATCCATATCCATCCAAAGCCATATACCTTCTTTTTATTGATTTTGACAAGGCATTTGATCGTACAGCATACCAAATTATTTACCGCCTTGTAGAGCATCCAACTAGCCGACAAAGATATCAAACTTATTGCCAAACTTTACTGTAAATCAACAGCCATTATTTAAACAAACAACAAAGAATCGAAGCCAATCAGCATTAACGAGGCCTAAGGCAGGGTTGTATACTATCTCCCACCATTTTTAATGTGAATTCTGAAAATATATTTTTAGGAAGGCTTTTGGATTTAAAGAATTATTATAGGAAAAGAAATAATTAACAATATACGATACGCCGACGATACTATGATTATAGCTGAAAACATCAATGACCTGCAACGACTAATCAATAGAGTTTACATATAATGCAAAAATTATTTCTAAAAAATTAATAAAACTTTTATAATATCAAACAATTTCTTGAAAAATGCAACTTGAGTGCCTCGGGTTCATAATATTTCTAAATCTTCTGACTCAGAATCTGAGGCTGTCTCGTCCTTTTCACAATTACTGTCATTATCGACTCCTACACTTATGATTATGTCATCCACCATGATGTCAAAAGCTGGCTGCTGTATCATATAACTTTTTCGACTGAAAATTAATTAAAAAATTCATCACACAAACTTTCTATTTAAATTTAAAATTAAAATTGACATTTTTTTAGCGACATATCGCTTTGTAGAAGCCCATGCTAACTCTATTGGATTAATATCCGGATGATACGGGAGTAATCGTAAAACTGAATGTCCTTTATCCGCGAGTATTTTGTCGATTTCCTAGGTTTTAAACCGACATTTCAAGCATGCTTGGATTTTAGCCATACTCTACCGCGCTGGCCAGTGCGAGTTGGAAGAGGGTAGGATGAAGGTGGGAGTGTTAAAAGGGAGAGATAGGAAAAATGTATAAGGACCTGGCCCCGTCGAAAACCAGAAGCTAGCATAAGGCAGGGTCACTTATCCCTGTAGCAGCCTGTCTTCTACTGGAATTGTAGAAGAGTACTACCTGCCACCTAAAGGAAACAAATGATCATTTGCAAACCATTAAGTCGTTGATTGAAAAAACCATTGAATATAATAGACCCCTGAGACTTGCCTTTGTCGACTTTAAAAAAGCATTTAATACGGTCAATCAAAAAGAAATGCTTTAAGCTCTAACACAATGTAGAATAGATCACCGATACATATCCCTCATCAGATACATCTTTTAGCATGCTACAGCCCGTGTAAGACTTAATGAAGATACTGGGACCTTTCGTATAGAAAGAGGCGTTCGGCAAGGAGACAGCATGTCTCCTTAATTATTTACAACTTTGCTATAATACGCTTGTAAAACAATAGATTGGAACGAAAAGGGGATCAATGTAGATGGAAAAATTTAAAATAACCTTAAATTTGCAGATGATATCGTTCTTATTGCAGACAGCTTTGATCAGGCATAGATAATGCTCCAATAACTCCATACTGCCACGAGAAGAGTTAATTACTATTTAAATGGGAATAAGCCACAATTAAAGGTTAAAAAAAGGTTTATTGACGTTTCAATTTCCACTTCGGAAATCGTTCTCAAAATACAAACATTAGTAAATTAAACAAATTTTGTTTTTTGTTACTTAGTGAAAAATTCTTCTAATAATTTAATTTTATCTGACTCATCTATATTGACAATTCAGACATACATTATACATTATACAAGTAGACGATTTTAAAATGATATTGCCAATATTGTTGAGTTGCGTTCCTGGGACGACTTTACTTATAAGATAGTTCATTCGATTACATGAAATCAACTTTAACTTGAGAATATCCGTCAGAAAAGATCATAACATGTAATTCGTCTTTAAAAAGACAAATACATGCCATGATGACAGTAAATTTCTCCTGTTAGTGAGTCCATAGTAAATTATGAGGGAAAAACCAGGAAAAAACCTCATAATACTATCCCGACATGGTTCTGGATGGCTTCTTTGATGTTTCTCTTTTTACCATCCGTTTCTTTTAGGACTATATTTGAATCATTCCACTGAACCCTATGTTCATCATCCCATGCATGTTTACATATTTGAGATCTATCAAATTCTCTATTCTTAATATAGGATTGATGTTCACTTATTCTAACATTTAATGGTCTTGATGTTTCACCTAAATAAAACTGATCGCATTCACCAGGTATTTTATAAATGCAATTCTTTGTCCTTTCTTGTTCATTGTTAGGTTTGGTTTTGGAGAAAATAGATCTCAACGTGTTTGTTGTTTTGAATGTAACATAAATATAACATTTAAAGGATAGGAAATAAATTCAACATTTCAACAACATTCAAAACAACAAACACGTTGAGATCTATTTTGTCCAAAACCAAACCTAACAATGAACAAGAAAGGACAAAGGAAAGGACATTTATAAAATACCTTGTGAATGCGATCAGTTTTATTTAGGTGAAACATCAAGACCATTAATTGTTAGAATAAGTGAACTTCAATCCTATATTAAAAATAAAGAATTTGATAGATCTCAAATATGTAAACACGCATGTGATAATGAACATAGGGTTCAATGAAATGATTCAAATATAGTCCTAAAAGAAACGGATGGTAAAAAGAGAAACATCAAAGAAGCGGCTCTAATTATGCTAAATGAGACCAATTGTGTCGCGAATTCCTCGGCAGAATGTAGTAGGATCTAGTTACCCATATTGAAAGAGGAAGTTATTAAAAGGAAAATACCAGTATTGGTAAGTCAGTAACATATAGAGGATACATCAATGTTTTTTAAATAACAAACATATAAAATCGGAATTTGGTGTTTATTGAAGGTAAACTAAATGCACGATCAAATACTTACAATGTCGGGATAGTATTATGAGGTTTTTTCCTGGTTTTTTCCCTCATAATTTACTATGGAATCACTAACAGGAGAATTTTACTGTCATCATGGCATGTATTTGTCTTTTTAAAGACGAATTACATGTTATGATCTTTTCTGACGGATATTCTCAAGTTAAAGTTGATTTCATGTAATCGAATGAACTATCTTATAAGTAAAGTCGTCCCAGGAACGACTCAACAATATTGGCAATATCATTTGAAAGTCGTCTACTTTAAAATGTATAATGTATGTCTGAATTGTTAATATAGATGATTCAGATAAAATTAAATTATTAGAAGAATTTTTCACTAAGTAACAAAAAAACCAAATTTGTTTAATTTACAAATGTTTGTATTTTGAGAACGATTTCCGAAGTGGAAATTGAAACGTCAATAAACGTATTTTAACCTTTAATTGTGGCTTATTCCCATTTAAATAGTAAATAATTTAAAATGCCACAAGAAAATAGCTTCAGAACAATACAAAAAGAGTTGGACATAAAATAAATTTTTCAGAAACACAATTTATGACAAATTTAGTCCACAACAAAAACATCTTAGTAGAAGACAAAGATATTGAGCCAGTTGATTTCTATAAATACTTGGGCCATATCAGAATAAGTCGAGACAACCTAACAATTAAGCTGAAAAGAAGAATAAACCTCGCTTGGGCTGAATTTGGAAAGATGAAGGATATTTTTAGGTCTAAGATTCCAATGTGTCTGAAAAGAAAAGTATTTAATCAGTGTATTTTGCCAGTGATCACCTACGGCGCAGAAACCCTAACACTCACAAGAACAACAGTGAGTAAACTACAAGTTGCGGAAAGGGCAATGGAGAGAATAATGTTACGGATTTCTCTACGTGATAAAATACCCAATGCTACTATACGCAAAAGTTCAGAAGTAGCAGACGTTATTGAAAGGATAACAACACTAAAGTAAAACTGGGCAGGTTATGTAGCAAAATCAGTTGATGACCGGTGGACAAAAAGAATTTTGGAATGGAGACCCCGAATACAAGCTAACAGAAATAGAGGTCGACCCCCAACGAGATGGACAGATGACATAAAAAGAGTGACAGATTGGATTCAGATGGCGCAAAATCGGACTAAGTGGAAAAGCATGCGAGAGGCCTATGTTCAGTAGTGGACGTTAGAGGCGAGTTAATGATGATGATGAAACCGACGTTTGTGTAATTGTATAATGTTGCATAGTTCGAATTTTAACTGTATTATTTGCTTGTATATACACTGCTGTGTTTCTGCTTTGAAGACGAAGTTGGACATTCAATCAATTTGTACGTTGTAATAGACTGCATCATCAATCATTAAAACGCTGTTCGGGAGCAAATTTAGTATCAGCTTATCTTGAAACCACTTTTTGTAATTGTCGAAGTTCATTGCATCATGGTAATCTCCTGTTTTTATAATAGGTTTGTAGCGCAAGTAAGCGTTTTTGGCAAAACCACTTTCAACTTCAGCATTCACTATCACAATCATATGTTTTTTAGACACTGGTTTTTGTAGGCCCTCGTTTAAACTATCAGACAAACTCATTTGGTTTGTATGACGAATGGAAGTTTGTTTAATCCATGTATATAATTGGACGATTTTCGTTCCGGTAACGTTTCATAGTACGTAAGAAATTCAGTTTTGAATATCGGGCTTTTCCATCAATAATTTTCTATTAAGGTTGGTTTTTTGCCAACGAAATCCCATCATTTTAATAATAACCTTTCGTAGGCATAGGAGTTGTAGTCCTCTGCAGATGTTCTGAATATGCGTCTCCCAGATGGTACTTTTTTTTATATACAAAAATCAAAATTATATAACGTTGAAGATGCCCTACATCGAAATCGTTCAAGCACGTCTTCGAAGTCCTTTGAACGCTAATTAAACTAACACCTGTTGCCAATACCACACGCTCCTGTACTATTCTATACACGGTTCTATAAATGTCTACACGGTTAATTATTTTTCGCTTCCTTTCACATAAAATCAATTTGCTATCACTTCAAGTCTGACTAAAACTTTTCTGTTAAGATTAAATTTAAACTCCATGCTTAATATATACAGATTTGAAAATGGATTGCCTCTCCTTTGCCTATTTGTATTTCTTATAATTCTTCTCAGTACTCTCATCTCTGCCGTTTCCAGTAGCCTTTGCGTTGTGGCTGCGTCGGTTCTTGTTTCTGGGGCATATGTCATTATTGGTCTTACACTGGTTTGATAAGTTCTTGACTTTATCTCAGTGTTATGTGTTATGTATAGTGTTATTAAGGCATCCTGCTAGTCTATTTGCTTTTTGTACTTGATCTCTCACTTTGTCCAAGCCTCCATAGCTAGATAGCTAGCCTCCAATACTGATGCCATCAATTTCTATTTTACATCTGGTTGGTTCTTTGCTGATTACTATTGTTTTAGTTGTCTAAGATGAGATTACCATAATAAATTATTTTGCTCTTATTTTAAATCGGTGAAATAGTCTTTGCAGACTATCTTCATCTTGGGCTATCAATATTACATCATTTGCGTAACAAAGTAACAGAGTAACAAAAAATTTTACAAGTTTGTACTAATAAATCAGAGGATAAGTTTAGCAGATAAACATTTTACTAATGTTTGTATTTTGAGAACGATTTCCGAAGTGGAAATTGAAACGTCAATAAACGTATTTTAACCTTTAATTGTGGCTTATTCCCATTTAAATAGTAATTAAACAACAGGGTTTTCGTAGTGGAAGATCATGTACAGATGCAATATTCGTTATAAAGCAAATTACTGAGAAATCACCAGAGTATAATAAACCAACCTTTCTGTGTCTGATCGATTTAAAGAATTCGCATCATGAGCGTAGTTATCTTCACACTTTAAGCTATGTTTGGTCGGCTGTCATTACGTCCTTATGATATTATTTCCTAGTTATCTGTTAAAATGTAATTCCGGAAATGTATTATATCTATAGATAGTTATGATCATGTAATGTTTTTTGAAATAATTTACGGCTCATTTTAGGAAAATTATCGATTTCGCCTATTTAATTTAATACAGATTTGAGAGTTGAAGGCTTATTTTCAAAGAAAAACGAATGTACAGTTCTGCGGACGGTATTTTTGGGTTTTATCCAATTTAATGGTTTCTTCACACTGATTTGTATTTTAGAGGCTTTTAAACATTCGTCTCTTTTTTGTGTTAAAAAAGAAAAGCGACAAACAGCTTTCGTTCAAGTATTGTTTGTTGTTAGCCTATTATGTACCTTGCAGATAATTTATTTTTTCTCTTAAAAGACGTGTCTATGACGTGAATGTTACATGTATTATATACATTTTTATTCTGCGAAAAGAGATTAAATATAAACTATGAATATATAGTTACTTCAACTTATAATTTTGTCTTACTCCAAAATAAAAAACTAATTAATAAATAAAAAATTAAACAGCGGGTATTTTAACAACAATGGTAAGTTAAGGAGTAATTGCAGAAACTAACTGGATGTTTTAGTTATCAATGTTGCCGATTTGTCATTCATATTTGCCGTAATATGAAGACAAGTAAAGATTCGATGTTAATATAATATTTCACAGCCGTCACCGGAGAACATTTTTCCTTGTCCATGTATATGTTAGCTGATTGTTGTGTTTATGAGATGCTAAAGACATACAATTACAGTTTTTAAAAAACATAAATTATTTTTCAATGATATGTGTCGATTTAAGAAATTAATTCAGAGAAAGGCAATAATCGTAGGAAGTACTATATTTCCATAATAGTAAGCCAAACCTGAAAAACAAGAAATCCACGAAATGGAATTAATATGAATTAATTCCTATTAAAATAATTCTACCAAAAAAAAATTTCATCACTTGAACAAATATTGAAATACCGCCACCGCTGGAATTGTGGCATTGCCAAGTAGTTCAGTGTAAGTTCACGGGTGACTACAGTTTGACTCTTATTAAAAATTTTGTCTTTAATAACTTTTTTCCTTGTAATTTTATAAATATTTCACTAATTCTAAAAACATCCTAACATTATATAGATACGACTATGAAAAAAAGGAAAAAGGAGAACCATTTTTGTTCTCTCCTGTAGAGAATGGTAGGTCGTTTCCATGCTTTGTGATAAAAAATTCGTGCCAAAAAGGGAAAAAGGGACGAAAACTCAGTTTTAAAGTAAAATTATGCGGGTGTATTTGTATTAGGTAGAAGTCGAGTTACACAGCACGTGTATTTGGCAGAATAATTCTTTAAAAAAATATAGGTTTAATATGTCAAAGATAATGAAATTGCTAGAGATATGAATGTAAAATGTTCACTTTATTTAAAAATTTTACGGTAAAAAGGATGTTATAATTGGGGAATTACAGCAAATATTGTACAGAAATAGTTTTATATTACCTATTGTTTTTCTTCATCTCTTAAACTTCACAGCAAATTCCATACTTAATTGGTATCTTTTAGTTTTAGCAAATAATAATATTTATTGATTTTTTTTTATTTTTTATTTTTTCTTTTTCATTTTTATTTATTTATTAAAACTTACAAACACCACCTAGGTAGTAATTACATGTAAGAGTGCTCATTACTTGGTATAAAAATATACACACAAAAACTACAATATACACACAAGTACAAAATAAAAACACAGAAAGTAAAACACATTAAAAAAAAGACACAAGTTAATAAAATTTTAAAATTCAGTCCATTACTTATCTATTCATAACATTTTTTAATATCCCTTACACTACAGGTAAAGAGGTCTATATCACAGATCTTTATTAACTCATTACACTGATATTGCATAATATAGTTTATTATTGCACAAGAGCTATATGGACTACAAGAAAATAGGTCATTACTGTTTACCCTTAGGTTGACCTTTGGCACATGAAACCTAATAAAGTTGATCAAACCACATGTCTTATATTTAACATTGTTAATGATATTATGAATAAACACAACACAATGCATGTTTCTTCTTTGCTCTAATGACTGCAAGCCAAATATGTGAAGCAACTCTTTTGATGGCGTAAGGTGAGTATACACATTGTATTTCTTAAGGTATAAATACCTTAGAAATCTTTTTTGTACCTTTTCTATATGATTAATATGAACTTTGGCTTCAGGAGTCCATACCACTGATGCATATTTCAAGTTTGGTCTGACTAAAGCGTTATATAGTCTAATGGTTGTGTTTATACTAAAGTGTTTGGAATTTCTTATTACAAATCCCAATATTTTGTAGGCCTTATTAACAATATTTATATAGTTTTCATTAAATTTCATGTTAGCCTGTAAGTATATTCCCAGATCTTTACATTTGGTTTTCCTAGATACTACACAATTGTCAATTCTATAATTATTATTTTGAGTGTAATCGATTTTGCGAGTAAAAGATACGACTCTACACTTCTTAATATTCAAGATCATATTGTTGTCCCTAAACCATTCCACAACTGAGGTCAGGTCCTCCTGTAGTAACTGACAATCATTTGAAGTATGTATAGTCTTAAAAAGCTTAAAATTATCGGCATAGATCAAACTTGACAAGGTTTTTGTAGGTTCTTATTCTGCAAATATTTTAATTGTAACAAGAAAATGTTGGATTCACTTGTTTAGTGGCTTGTGCCTCTCTCGGGTATAGATAAGTTCTTGTCTTAATAGAAAATGCAAACTGAGGAAATCAGATGAGAAAAAAAATAGAAGAAAATTAATTTACCATATTTATTTATATACAAAAACGCAATTCAATATTGCTACGACATCAGCAAAGGAAGCCATTGTAGTATTATTCGTCTCTATTATATCGGCTGTGTAGCGTGAGAAAAGCAGCGGCCCTAGAACACTACCCTGCGAGACTCCGGAGTTTATAGGACAGAGGTTAGATCGTTGGACTTCTTTGTCAAATGTTGATGAGATTTCCAAAAATATAGCGTTGCATTTCTTTTCTTTAAGACTTTTTGATATTTCATTTAACATTCGATGTACTTGTTGGGAAGTGGAGTGATTTTCATGAAAACCAAGTTGATCTTTTGGTAGTAATGTTAGAAAGAAGAAGCTTTTTTACTACTAGTAGAGAGATTAAATCATAACTTATGGCCTTTCATGAGTAGAATTGGTTTATTTCTTTCTTTACTTACGTAGAAGTCAAACTTTTAATCGGGGGAGAGATAGTTCTTCCACTTCTTCATTAGGGTCTCCTGGTTCGGTTTAAAAGGCGCTTGTAAGATCTTGAGCAAAGCTGTGCATATTCTGACTTCTTTGTCAAATGTTGATGAGATTTCCAAAAATATAGCGTTGCATTTCTTTTCTTTAAGACTTTTTGATATTTCATTTAACATTCGATGTACTTGTTGGGAAGTGGAGTGATTTTCCTGAAAACCAAGTTGATCTTTTGGTAGTAATGTTAGAAAGAAGAAGCTTTTTTACTACTAGTAGAGAGATTAAATCATAACTTATGGCCTTTCATGAGTTGAATTGGTTTATTTCTTTCTTGACTTATGTAGAAGTCAAACTTTTAATCAGGGGAGACATAGTTCTTTCACTTCTTCATTAGGGTTTCCTGGTTCGGTTTAAAAGGCGCTTGTAAGATCTTGAGCAAAGCTGTGCCCTTTTACTTTTTTGGAACAGTCCCATTCGCCACTTATGCTACGGAAGGGTGGAATAGTTTGTATAATTTCATTATTAAGATTTTTCGCCTTCCTTAACGTTTGGTCATTTGCTGTACTACTAAAAACTATGAAATACCTGTTAGATTAGTTTACTTACACATTTAACAAATTTTGAAAGCGAAAGATGTATTAGCGTTGTACCTAACTCCAGTCAAGGATAAAATCAAAAAAGATTATTTCAGACGAAATAATGGACACAAAGTTCATTATAGTAGTTTTCAGAAAAGTAGAAGTTTTTTAAGTTCATTAATATGAAAACTTTAAATAAAATAAGTCGACTTTGGATGCTTCAGAGGGCTGTAAGAATCGTGTCCTGAATTTTCTTCTTCTTTCTTAGCTTTTTCTGTTTCGAGAGTCGCTGTTCCTTTCTCTTCGCCGCACTCATTTCTGTCACAGTCCTTCTATCTTCTCCTCGGTTTACCTCTCTTTTTATCAATGTTTAACCGCTCTATCGTTCGTCTCACTTAGTTTGTATTTCTAAGTCTGACGTGACCAAATCTTTGCAGTATTTGTCTCTGTCTCTTCTAGTCTTAACCAATATTCACCGTAACATTTTCATATCAGCTACCTCCATCTTCTGTTTCAGAGAATCTCCTTTATAGGCCATCTTCACCGCCGTACACCAACGTAGGACTCACCACACTCTTGCAGTATCTTTTCTTTCAGCCCTTCCCCGATTTTTGGATCACAAAGTACCCGCTCAATCGCTTTCAGTTAAACCAATCAGCCTGTATGCTGTGGGTTATTTCTCGATCTAGTATCCCATTTTCCATTATGTAGAAGCCGTGGTATTTCAATTCACCTACTCTTCTCAGTTTTTCCTTCAAATAATTCGATGTCGTCAACCATTCCTGTTTCTCCAAACCACATACTCTGTTTTCGACCCTTTAACCTTAGGTGCTCTTTCTTTATTAGCCTTTCTCCAACCTTCCAACTTTTTTTCCAACATTTCTGTGCCTGCTCTACTAATACGATATCATCAATAAAAAGCATTGACCAAGGAGTTCTCTTCCTTACCTTCACTCTCAGTCATCCATAACAATGTTAAACAGGTAGGGACTCAGTAAAGAGCCTTGATGGAAACCAATTCACTGAAAAACTTTCAGTGAATTCGACATGTCAAGTCGTCAAGTCCTTACTTTGGTGTACACTCTCTTATACATATCCTTCACGAGCCTTAAGTACTTCTCAGAAACCCATTTCTCTCTCATACATCTGCATAACTTTTCTCTAGTAATTGCGTGGTACACCTTCTCAACATTTTTAAATTGCAAATGTAGCTCTCTTTTATTCTCGATGTGTTTCTCTCTCAAGTATCTTAAAGAAACCAAGGCATCTATTATCCTCCTTCCTGGCATAAACCTATACTATGCTTATAGACTGTATCCTTTATTTTTATACATTTTGTTCTTCATTTTGTCATATATTTGGTTTTTGTTATATTCGTTTTTAAACGAACGTGCTCAAAAGATATTTTAAATTTTAACATGCATTTTATTAAATCTACAGTTTCATCAACAATAATGTTATTTTAGTATTCAATTTTATTTATGTGTATAATCATTTAATTTCTTTACTTCCGATGAAGCTATCAAATAAATGGCGAAATATTGAGCTTTAGAAAAAACAAAGATTTTTTATTTAATATAGACCACATACCCGATATTTCCAACATATTTATATATATATATATATATATATATATATATATATATATATATATATATATATATATCTGGGTCACGAAATTAAGATAAGTAACCACAATCAAAATAATACAAGGATGGGCAGCATACGGAGCTCTTAAGAACGTTTTTAAGAATGACATCCCAACTAATATGATGAAAAAAGTTTTCGACCAATGCGTGCTACCGGTGATGACCTATGGTGCAGAAACATTATCGCTCACAAAGAAAAACGCACAAAACTAAGAGTAGCGCAGAGAAGAATGGAGCGATCAATGATAGGGTCCTAGGCAAGTCCTAGACGTCATTGAAAGAAGCTGTAACTTAAAATGCTTTGGGGTGGACACCACTGAAGACCACCAACACGATGGCAAGACGACTCACGAAAGACAACCAAAAACTGGATACAGCAAGAGCAAGATAGAACACTTTGGAAACAAACAAAGGAGGCCTATGTCCAGCAGTGGATTGAGAAAGGCTGATGATGATTATGTTTATACAATGATACCATTACAGTCTCTCTTCATGCACTGATCATTTCTTCCTCATATATCCAACTCATCATTTGCCACAAAACATTCACCCCTTCCTCTCCTAGAGCCTTCTAAACCTTAATTGTAAATCGTAAATAAAAAAATACTTTAAAAAACAGCAAAGATGCTGAATGAAGCTATATTATAAACAAGTAGACAAAACATTCTTCCCATATCTCTTTGGTTTACCCTACATAATGATGGCTTCGGTATTCTCTGCCGTGAGTTCCAGTCCGTGATCTGTCATCCAGTTCTTCACGACGCTGTCCATATAACTTACCAGAAATCGGAGATATGACTCGTCCCGCGCTACTAGCATCACAGCGTGACTCCGTCATGTTCCAGGTTCCATAGCGTCGAACCAAATACCGATCCCTGTGGGACACCCGCGGTTCCACCAACGAGCGTCCCATCATCAGATACCCAGGACATTCTCTCTCTCTTCTCCAATGCCTGCATCATCTCTTTCCATTGCATAATATTGCATGATTTTCAAACATCGAACAGCAGCAAAGCCGCCCAGCGTTGTTAGTCCCCAATGGTGTACAATGCCTCGAGTATACTAAAAATTACGGCAATCGTGCTCGTCTCCATGCAGAATCCGAACTATCTTGGGAATAGACCTCCCGATCTCTCAATCTTGTCGTTGATCCGACCCCGTAACATCCTCTTATACAAGTTTTCTCCCCAGTTTTGGGGAGCAGTACCAACGTTGATGCCTCCAAGGCTCAGAAAATGTCAGTGTTTCAAGCAGTGCATTAATGTGATCTCAAAAACTCACAGAAACGTTTTTTTATGCTACCTTCATGGAAATATCTGAGAATGTATTAAAACTATTTAGCACTATTTTGATATATCGGTGGTTTCAACATACTGAATTGATAGAAAATCAGTACTTTTAGTCTACTGCAAATTTTCTTTTTTCAAACTTCGTCAATTTTTCTAATTATTCTTTAAATTAAACACACTTTAATTTTGTTGTAACTTCTAAATGTCAATTTATAAGTACTACAGAATTTGACACGGCATATAATTTGTGTCAAAATGTGACAATTTGTTTACCTCCTTCTTAAGGTGCCCTCTCCATTACTGAAGGCTGGCTATAACTACAGCAAATTGCTCTCTATCTTGAGCTGTTCTTAGTATCGAATGTGTGTCCATGCCTGTTCAGTCTCTTATATTTTTCAGCCAGGAGCATTTTCTTCCTCCTGGAACTATTCTTCTTTCCACTTTCCCTTCCATTATCAGTCGTAGGAAGTTGTATTTTCTCCTCTGTAAATCCTCCTAGATAACTCGTTTTTCTGGTTTTTACAATATTTAGGAGTTCTCTCTGTCCCCATTCTTCTCAGCACCTCGTAATTGGTCACGTGCTCTGGCCAAGAGATCTTTAGCATCCTTCGAAAACCCACATCTCAAAGGCTTCTACACGTCTCATACTTGTGATTCCTAGAGTCCATGTTTCCCCTCCGTATAGCAATGTGGAATAAATGAATGTTTTTACAAAGTGGTATCGGATATCCAACGATAAGGTAGAGTTTATTAGGAAAATTTTCATTCTTTGAAAAGCGGATCTAACATATTTTATACGAGCACGTATTTCAATTTCGTAGTCAGGAACGTTTGTTATCCAGCAACCAAGATGTTTGGAATTTTTGTACAGGTTCTACCTGTTTGTTGTAGATACGAATATTAATGTCGGCATTTGGTACACGTGTAACGGCCATTACTTTTTTATTTGTGTTTATATTCAGCCCCAAGCTATCTCCCTCTCTGGTCATGGCATTCAAAAGTCGTTGCAAACCCTCAGCACTGTCCGCAATATTGACGGTGTCGTCTGCGTATCTTAAGTTGTTAACATATTCTCCGTTAATTTTTATTCCTTCTTCAATATTTTCGAAGGCATTTTGGAAGATCTTTTCGGAATATATATTAAACAGTAGTGGAGAAAGTACACAGCCCTGGCGAACTCGTTTTTTTACCGACATTTCTGCTGTCTATTGCACTGCATTTCGATTGTCTATTTTAATCGACGCCATTTAATCCCAATATAGTTTTTTAATAAGGGGCACTGTGTTATGGTCTATACCATGTTGTGTTAGAGTTTCTATGAGTTCTATGTGTTTTACTCGATCAAATCTTTTTCGTAGTCGATAAAACAGAGGAACACGTCTTTTCGTCGATCTCGGCATTTTTGTAGCAATATCTGGAGGCCAAATAATGCCTCCCTCGTACCAAGCTCCATACGAAATCCAAATTGATTGTCGCTCAGGTTTCTTTCGCATTCTCTGTATATACGTTAATGTACAATTTTGAGTAGAATTTTTAGAAAATAGCTCATCAGGCTAAATAATCTGAACTGTGAGCATTTATTTGCTTTATTTGTCTTGGGTGTAGGTATAAATGTCGACCTAAGCCAGTCTTCTGGGAAGATTTCAGTGGTATATATTTTGTTAAATAGTAGTGTTAAGGACTAAAGATTTTCTTCATTGATAAGTTTTATCATTTCTACATCTATCTCATCTGGACCTGAGTCCTTTCATGGCTTTGCCGTATTGATTGTTTTTGTAACTTCCAATGTTAATATATTAAGTATTGTGTCTTGTACTATATTCATTTGTGATTCCGTTCTCTCGTCATAAAACAGATTTTCTATGTATTTTTCCAATATATTTCCTACATTTTCTGGGCTAGGTACTATTTGGTAGTTATAATCTACTAGAGTGGTTGTAGTGAATTTTTCCTTCATATTTGTGACTTCCTCAGTATTTTTGTATGCATTGAAGTAATCCCATTTTTTTAGTAATTCCCTCAGTTCCTCACATCTAATGTTCATCCATTCCTCTTTGGCTTTCCTGATTTTGTTTCGGATGGTTCTCCGGGTTTCTTTATATTTACTTCATTGCGGTTTTTGTAAGATCTTCTGACGTCCATCAGTTCTAGGATTTCTTCTGTCATCCATGTATTTTTTGTTTTTCTTATGTTGTCTTGTAGTTATTCTGTTTGTATAGTTGTGATTATTATTTTGAAGGTTTCCAAATACTTTCTACTGATTCTTCTGCTACCGCGGGTGCTTCACTGAATTTTTCTTTGAGTGTATAATTGAGTATTTTCTCTATCTCTGCCTGTACTGCTGGATCTTTAAGTTTTTCAAGGCTAGGTTTTATCTTCTCTCTGCGTTTAATTTTCTTCAGTTTAATTGAGGTTTTACCGATAACAGGATTGTTTTCCTACTTTTTCATTAGATTCTACGTTACTTGTATGGCTATACTTCCTTTACCCAGAAGTGCAAGTACTGTGCCAGAATTAATTAGTAAGTAAAAAAATAAAACAATACAATAAAGTTGTCTACCCACATCTAAAGGTGAACAGTTAAAAAAATTTACTGAGTTAAGTGATTTATTACAAAATATTTAAGGAAAAGTTAATTATTTAATAAAATCCTACTAATCTACCTAACTATATGAATCTGATGGTATAAAATTAATATTTACACCAATATAAACCAAACTTTACGGTACAGAAATTATTTAATCTTTACTTTAAAAGGTCTATTGTCTAAATCGTTTGAAAATTAATGTACTGGTAGTAAATTTAATTTAACTTACAAATGGACAATGGGAACAAATTACACGATCTGCCTAATTTTATGTGGTTTATTGATCTTTAGAGCGCGGCAAGGCAAATGCTTTAGCGTCAAGCGGTGCGTAGTAAACTAGCTTAAAGTTATGTTAAATTTAATTAGGTGGGTGAGGTCCGGAAACAACTTCTTTTTCTTAAGTTCGTAATAACTTTAGATGAAGGCTGTCGTTTGCATAAAGGATTATGTTGACAAGTTTTCGAAACTTCAGAAGTAAGCAAATGGTGATACAAGAAGCGATATTCAATTGATGATAGCTGAGGCAAACACATTATTTGGAGTATAATAAATTTGGTATCTTTTAAAAAAGAAACAAAATAAACGATTATAAGGTCTGCTTACGCCATTTGATATTAAGAAGGATTAATAAATAAAAATAATTTATTCAGAAATATGTTTTATATCATATCAACACAATTTACATTGAATTATATTCAGTGGTAGTCAAAAGTCCGTTCCTCCCTTCGAATCTTTTGAACGGTTTTACATATAATAGTGAAATTTGGAGGGAGGTAATAAATAGATGTAGGCTTTTTAACTAGTCATAACGAGTGACATACTAGTGACAGATGACGTTACAGCGCCACTGTGACAGATAATTTTAAATAGGACCTTATGGCAAGTGATACCTCGTTTGAAAGGTATTGAAAATACCTATTGAATCATACTAATTTTATTTGAGTTGAAGTTACTTTGGTGATTAAATTAAATAAATACTAAAATTGTAGTTTCACATTTAATTAATAAATATTAAAACCTCTTCCTCCGGTTACCTGTCAAAAAGTTGACGTTTTTCAATTCTCTAATTGTTTTTACGTCAACGTCAACTTTTTTAACAATTAACCAGAAGCGAACGTTGGAATATTTATTAATTAAATGTGAAACTACAATTATTTTAATATAGCTATTCAATAATACTAATTTTGTTTGGATTTAAGATGATTTTGACGAATAAATTTAAATAAATACTAAAATTCTAGTTTGGCATTTATTTAATAAAAATGGTAACGTTTGGTTATTTGTCAAAAAAAGTTGACGTTTGTCAATTCTCTAGTTTTTAGTTTGCAAAAGCGTTTATAGCTCCATATTTAGTTTCTTTTTCTGCTTATTTTAGTCAATTCTCTAGTTATTTTTAGTTTGAAAACGCGTTTATACCTGAATATTTAGTTTCTGTTTCTGCTCAGTTTAGTCAATTCAAGTTTAGTCAAGAGAGACGTTTAAATTTTTAGAAAGGCAGACTGGTACGTACTATAGCCGACAAAGTAGCAGCTGTGTTGATATTTGGTGAATTTGGAAATAATTTCCATGCAGCGGAACGTCTTTTTAATGAGAGGTACCCCGATCTCCCTACATTGAGTGCTTATTTGGGGAAGCTTCTTCGGAAATTTAAACAAACAGGTAGTATTCAAGATGTCAAACGATCTGGTAGACCAACAATTAGTGATGACAAAAAAATTGACATATTCTCAGAAATGGTAGTGAACCCTACTTCTTCTACAGCCCAAGTTACATATATCTATGGAATCAGTCAAAAGACAGTACACCGAGTGTTTTCTGAAAACAAATTTCATCCATACAAATTAAAAATTGTTCACCAACTTTCACATGATGACCCTGATCGACGACTAGATTTCTGTGAAAATATGTCCAATAAAATTAACCAAAAGCCCGATTACATAAAAACAATTTATTTTAGTGACAAAATTACTTTTTCTCTCAATGGAAATCTTAACACACACAATGTAAGGTTGTAACATTTTTTTATATAATTAAAATATTAATTATTTTTATTCCTTTTACCCCCGTGATGATACGCTTATGTTCGGTTTACCGTCTTCAAAATTTTATTGAATGCCCGGAATTTCCTTGCGTCCGAAAGGTTTTTAATCCTTTCCGTCTTAATCCGGGTCTTTTATGATAGATTTGTAAATATTCCGAAGGCTCGTATAGTAATTTTTTTGTAAAGACCCAATCTCGGGATTTCATATTTTATCACGTGCCAAATTACCTCGAACTTTCCGATAGCCGTTATAACCTTATCTTCTCAGAAATACATACAACTGGCCTATGATTTTTGAGCGGAGATATCCCTTCTTTTTCTTGGGTAACTTGGTAAAATTTTGAGAGGAACCAAGTCACTTATTGGTGGGCATTCGTCGACTTAAGACGCCTAACTCACATTATCGTATCTGCTACCTTACCGTCTCTGTGCATTTTCTTTATAAGTGTGTATACACTTGCTTATTAGAGTTTTTTTTTCTTACACTATATTAGATTAAGTATAGTTGTAAAGCACCTTTAAGGGTAACTAAATTCAGTGTTTAATACAAGTACAGTATTAACTTCAGTGAATTAAAGCAGCAGTCGCCAGAAATTACTGTAAGTGACATAATTTTAATATCTCCACCTATCTGGGCAAGTAACATGGTATAGCATCATATCATCTTCCATTATCTGGACGTATCTCAAATTGATACATGTCTTCAACTGTAGTTGAGAGTAGCTACTGAATTTTGCAGTCAATTAAAGAACATTCTATATTTTATTTTGTTACGAACCAAATAATCGACTTAACCAAGTGCGGTTTGGTTAAGTTTTTATGTTTTCACGTCAGTAACCTTTTTGTATTATTGTAAATTTAGATTTTATTAATTTTTGTTATCTTTGGTTTTTGTTATAATTTTATTCATTTTTTTACTGTAATATCTCGAGATACGCCAAAACTTTATTTGTGCATGCTTGTGTTATACTTATATCTTTGTAAAGATATTTTCTAATTATATTTCTGCCTATTTTTATATGTATACCACCATTTTATAGTTGTTGGTGTATTTTTATTACTTGTGTTGCCTTCAGCAGCGTCGTAATTTTGTTGTTGTTTAATATATTGTTATTGTTTTATGTATGTATTTTATTTGTCGACTCCTAACAAAGTTCCCTGATATATTTGCTTTTTACCTTTAAATATAACTGTACCTTTGACCAGTAGAAAGATCAGGCTGATTCAAGTTTCGTAGGTGAGTAAGTGTAATACCTTATATATTTATTTTTTGTTTATGTAGAGTGTTGACCAAATTTATTCAATAATTAACTGTGATATCTTTTCTTGGATTTGATCTCTGAACCTAAATATCTTTCCTTATCTCTTTTCTTTTCTAAGGTTTCTTAATTTTCTCCTTAAACCAAAAAAAAATTAAGTGGCGCCCTGTTCCCTATCTTATCTTATCTTTGGTAATTTTACCCATCTATCTTTTTATTTATTTCTGTATCCTTTCTAATATCTCCTATCGTATCTTTACTTATTTCGTCCGTTGGACCCATTCCTGGTTCCAAAAGCTAGTTTCGAACCCACGACTCGCTCTCCACCAACCATCTGGCTGCCGTCCGCAGTGTCTCCATTGGTGACCTTTCTAGCACCATCAAAAAAAGGTTTCCGAGGTTACAAGGTATTGAAGTAACACAAATCCTCACGTCTTTCGTGAAACACATACTCAATTTCCAAAAAAAATGTTTGGGCAGGGGAAACCACATAGTTGGACCTGTTTTTCTCAATAATAACTTAACCAGTGAAGTGTATCTGAAGACGTTACAAAATGCAATTGAACCGTTAATACTTGAAATTCTGGACAATAATCTAGATGAATTCGGCAACTTGAAAATAATGTTTCAGCAAGATGGTGCTCCCGCACATCATTATGGTGCAGTAAGACGTTAACTAGATGAGGAATATCGTGGTAGATGGATTGGACGACGAGGTACGATAGCATGACCGGCTCGGTCACCGCACCTCACACCATTAGATTTTTTTCTCAAGGATACTTTAAATCTAAAATTTACGCTACAGCACCCGACAATATTGACATTTTGAAACAACGAATTGTTGAAGAATGTAGGGCAATTTCCCCCAACACATTTGAATGAGTACGGCAAGAGGTTAGAAATAGAATGCATTACTGTCAGGAAGTAGATGGAGCACATTTTGAACACTTACTATAAGAACTGGTTGTTAAATATTCATTAATTAAATGAGAAGCTACAATTTTATTATTTATTTAATTTATTCATCAAAATGAGCTTAAACTGAAACAAAATTATTATGACTAAATAGGTTTTTTCAGTACCTTTCAAACAAGGTATCACTTGCCATAAGGTCCTATTTAAAATTATCTGTTACACTGGCACTGTAACGTCATCTATCACTATTACGTCACCTGTTATAACTAGTTGAGAAGCCTACGTCTGTTTATTACCTTCCTCCAAATTTCACTATTATAACAATAATCGTTCAAAACATACGAGGGGGGACGGACTTTTGACTAGCACTGTATAAACTAGTTGAAATAGTTAAAACAGCCACATAAAACACAGTTGGCAATAGATAAATATATATTGACTAACTTCAAGAATATATAATATAACGATAAAAAAACTTATATTTTTCGTTTACTCTAATTTAATTCAGAACGCAATAATTTTTATGCGTCTCTGTATAACTTTTTTTATTTGCTTTAAAATACAATATGATACATACAAACAAGTACTTGTTTGGTAACACCAAGCCTTTTTGTTGAACGAACACAATATGCAAGCACAAGTTTTAGTCCAATAACTATTAACTCCTAGTAAGTTTATTACTAATAACCAAAACTAAGTCTAGGCACCTATTTTCTAACTGGTCAAAAGGAATTCTAATGTTAAATATAATCAGTTGTGTGGAGTTGTCCAATAAATTTACTGCTAACTCTTTGGGGTGTTTTTTAACTCGTTTAAAATATTTATCACTGCTTTTAACAATCATTTGCTTCACTGTTTCGAGCTTCAAGTCCCTGTAAATGTCTGCAATGAATTTGCAATGAACCACGGCGCATTAGTGATGGCACGAAGAACTTTAGATTAAAATCGGTCTAGTATTGCTCTGTTGCTATCTGCCGCAGTTCCCCACAGTTCAATCCCGTATGTCCAGATCGGCCAGATGATTGCTTTGTACACTATATTGTTAGATATTGATGAGGTGGATTTAAGGCCTAGTAACCAGTAGTGTTTTTTGAATTTTATTTCTAATTGCTTCCTCTTCATCCAGATGTCTGTTCTTCATGTTAGCCTCTTGTCAAGGTGTAATCCAAGATATTTTAGAGTATCATTTTTGGGAATATTTTTGTTATGCGTTAGGATATTTGGTGTTTCTTTGTGATATTTAGTAAACACCACGTTAACTGATTTTGCTTCAATGATTTTTATCTTCCATTTCTTAGCCCATATTTCAACTAAACGTTTGGTTTGTTGTAATATTTCAGCTGCTTGTATGGGATCTGGGTTTTTGGCCAGAATTACAGTGTCATCTGCGAATGTTACGATTGTGGATTCTTCTCCAGTCGGGAAATCAGCTGTAAAGATTGTGTAGAGAATTGATCCCACGACGCTACCTTGCGGGACCCCTGCATTTATGTTGTGGATGTTAGTCACACTTTCTTTGTATCTTGCATAAAATATTCATTCTTCGAGGTACGATTTTAGTATCGTGTATAGTGGCCGAAATATTGCTTTCTTCAGTTTGAAGTCATTCTGGATGCCAGACCTTGTCAAATGCTTGACTAACATCCAAGAAAACGGTTGTGCAAAAGAACTTTTCTTAGAAGGCTGGTTGTATCTTTTCTACCACCCTATGCACTTGTTCAGTTGTGCCGTCCGTCAAGATTTAATATTGTTGTTCTGTATTTCAATAATCAGTCTACTTGCAATGACTTTCTCTACTACCTTCGACATAACAGATAATAGGCTGATTGGTCGGTAGGATGTAATCTCATGTAAAAGTTTTCCTGATTTTGAAATAGTAATGATTTATGCTAACTTCCATTGTGTAGGAAAAATAGCCTGTTCTTAGACTTATGTTAGACTTACTTTTCGCTTTCTGGGTAGATTATTTAATACGTTGGCCTTTATCAGATCATGTACAGGCGAATTTTTTTGAGATTTTTTATTAGACTTTTTACTTCGTTGCGAGTTGCTCATTTGGGCGGTTGGTTCAGTTGATTAGGACTGTCTAGATATTCATATATGTCGTCATCTTTAATTGCCCTGTTTTTTAGCGAATGAAATACCTTTTATAAGTGTTTTGCGAAAGCGTCTGCTTTCTCCTGATCTGTTTTAACAATTTTAAATCTTCTATTCTGACAGTTTGGTTTTTAGGCGGCTTCAGCTTATTTGTGGCCATACATAATGAGTATACACTTTCTGGTTTAGGTGTCAGATTTTCTAGGTAATGTTGGAAATTGGCGTTGCTATGTTGTATTAGTAGTTTTTTTATTCCTCCACACATTCTATTCAATTTGATTTTGTCTTGAGATCAATGAGTTTAATGCCATTTTTTACTAAGTTTTCGTTTTTCGAATATTTTTGTTCTTATTATTGTTGGACAACCCTTATGGAACCGTTTGCGTTTAAAATTGTATTTTGTAGATTTCCATGCTTCTTCGTATATTTGTTTTATTAATGTTTCTATTGCTATTTTTATTTCTTGTGGTTGTTTTAGTGGGATTTATAGGTCTATTTTTTCTTGTAGGGTTTTTTTGAAAATATTTCAGTCTGTCGTTTTATTCGTTTGTCTTAGAGGTGGACATGTGATGAATTTGTTATTATTGCTGTAATAATTGATAAATGATCTGACGATAGGTCTTCATTAGATTATATGTGCAGGTATTCTTTTGGTAGTCCTATATAGATAAAAAAGTCAAGAGAGCTGTAAGTTGAAAGACATTTTAGTTGCATTTCTTTCACCACATCGTATGGGACTCTCCTCTTCACGGTGAAGGGGGGGGGAAATAATAATGAGTCCCAGCTCTTATGTTTTGAATTGTAGTCGCCATCGTATAACTAATTGAATTTTAATAATGTCATTTTTATATATTAACGATGTATAAAAAGTGATGCAAATTTTCATTTAAAATCTCCGTTTTATTGGTCAGATTGAATGGTCAGGTGTATCGCTGAAATAATTTCGATGAAAAATGATGCCGTTCATGGTGGAGTTGCTGTAATTTAATTATCGACCTCCGAACAAATAATATGTCGCGCTATTTGTAAAAATGTTCATCAGGTGAATCGTATTTAATTTTTTTTATAAGATATACTCTATAGGTTGTTATATATGTAATGCAGTAACAAGTTTCCTCTTTCACTTTTTTACAGAAGGAAAAAATAGACATCTTTAGTACCAAGTATTCAACTACTTTGTTTGTCTTCGTTGGAATTCCTTATACTGGACGTAAGATCTGTTAGGATACTTTGGTATACGTTGGTATACTTTGGATAAGCTAGCATTCTCTGATATGCTTTGGGACGTGAGATACATTGGGATATGTTAGAATACGTTACGTACAAAATACACATCTTACAAGAACTAAGACGACTTTGATCGACGATAACAATTTTATGAAGTTGAGTGAACGAACTATGAACGATGCAAACCTATTCAATTCTTGTTTCTCTGATGAATGTTCTTCATTCTTAATATATTCCCTGATGAATATTTTGTTCAAAAGTTTTCAGGTCGGTGGATTGGAAGAACAGCACTGATTGAATTGCCACCATGATTACCAGATGTATCACCTCTAGATTTCTTTTTTTTTAGAATACTTAAAAACAAAAACTATGTAAGTAACTCATCCAACTTCATTAGAACTTTTGCTACAATGAATTGTATATAAATTTTCCATTCAGTAATAAAATCTTTATTACTGAATGGAAAATTCAGTAATATTTTTGAAAATTAAATAAACTTGTGTTAAAGGGCGTTATCTCATTTTCTGTGCTACATTGAGTAGTCGCAATAATAACAATGCAAATACCTGCTTGTAAATCTCTGCTTTAATAGACCTCCAGTAATCTGAAGTAAAATTCAAACTTCAAAAGAACTTTTAAACTAGTCCGTAGTTTTAAAGTCAGTAAAATTTAAAACTATTGGGATCATACATTTTAATATCATATATGGTACCAGTGTAAAGGCAATTGATTTTTAAAATGAGTTATAACTTCAATCCGTTTCTATTTAAGATAGAGTTAAAGTGTTTTGTAAGAAAATTAATTAGCTGTCAAAAAATACCTCTTTTTCGATTTCGATTAGCCACTCTATATACATATATACATCAAAATACTTACATTCATATGAATTTTTTTGGAAACGGAAACACATAAGAACGTTTCTCACCTGAAACAAAAAATATACATAACTTAAATGAAAACATATTTTAAAATAGTATATTTAAAGAAATTAATCACCTACAGTTATAATCTGATATTTTTATACACATTTTCGATCAAAATGAAAAAAAACAAGATTTAAAAAAATCTTTTATTTGATGCAGTCCATCTGTTTGTCTAAGTATTAAATAGATAAAAATAACAAAATCGGATTCAGCATTAACAGTTATGAGGAAAAAAATTATGAAACAAGAATTTTTACTTTTCTACAAAAAACACGTTTGCTGGTAGATTGTAATAGATAGTTTACGCTAATATTAGGATTTTTGTTATCACTTAACATTGGATTTTTAAAAATAATTCTTATTTACTATTCGTGTTCAATGGAAACACGTTTAGGAACTTTAAAAAATGATTCCTATTGCTCAATCATGGTTACTTCGGTTGATAAATTTGGAACTGGCCAGTGAAAATATACAAGCTAATCAATTTGATATTCTCTTGAACAGATACTATTGTCTGTCGTCCGTTATAATGTGCCAAAACGCTCTACGTTTTTATTTTTTTCTTTATTTTTTCCAATTTGGTGAGACTGTATTCCATCATTTCTCTGCTGTCTATTTTCACAAAAAAAATTTTATGATCACTTTACAAATTTGAACACTAATAACAGTTCCGTCAACCTTAGATATCTCCTTTGAAATTTCTAAATACTGATCTCTTTTGAGATGCCGTTTATTACTCGCAAAGAATACTGCTATTCCTCGACCCCCTTGGTCTAAATTGAAACTTTATTGAAGCTAATCCACAAAACCGTTAATTGAACGCTGAATAAGATGTAACAGTTGCTAGCATCCCTCTATTTGTCGAATGAGCCGTTTATTAATTGGATAAGAGGTTATAGTTATCTTGTATACCTTTTGTTTATTTTTTCGTCCACAATATTTTTCGGCTTAACCGCGATACCTATTAAGATTCTACACTGTCCGGGTACTAGTCACCTTTAGTAACGATAGTCTGATTAACAGTTATAAAGCAGTTGTGGACTTCTTTTAATTCGACACTGAAAAATATTTATACTGCAAACAGGTACTTTCCACCTTTTTTATTTCAGTAAAAAAAAGTCAAATTGCCGACTACGAGACCGAGTACCTTAGATGAACGTTCCTTAGTAATACAAAAATTAAAAAATATTATTTTTTTACCTTTTAATTTTATTATTAAATTAATCTTTCATATTTCTTCGATGAACAAGTTGCTTTTAGATCTACTGACGGGGTTATTACTTCAGTCGTTAGAGACGAAAATGTCACCGAACCTCAAAAAATTATACGAACAAGCTGAATTATATTGACAATGTTAATTTTGGAACCCCAAAGAAGATTTAAACGAGTTTACCTTTTTTAACCCAAAACTTCACTAAAAAACACCCTAAAAGCCCCCACGAAGAACCGATTTACCCAAAAACTTTACGCCGTAGAACAAAATGTTTCAAATAAAGAATGTACCTGAGATAAATTTAAACAAAAATATTTTTAGGACTTTTTATACCGTTCTCTTAGAAACGACGCTTGAAGCGACCAGTGATTTTCAATGTCAGGTATGCGCGCGAAATCAATTTTAAATAAAATTTGTTTCAACTCGATTTTAAAAATTCGATATCTTTTGATCGGCGTGTTCTATAGACATAAATCAAAATCCGTTTTAAAGCTGAAGAGAACAGCTGTCTTGTAAAATTTTTCATTTTGCCGCAAATAAAGTCAGTTTCTATTACAATGTTAAATAAATACACGTTTAGCGATTTTTACCATTTTTTACGATTCTCATGAGATCAATAAAATTTATGGATTGCAGTTTACAATTTATGCAGCTTCTATACGCAAATCTTTCATTGATCGGTCACAATGGAATTTTCATTATTAGAGCCTAATCTTCAAAACATATTGGCTGAAATTTTGGTTTTGAGTTTTGGCAACAAATGTGAGGCCTATGAAATATTCTTGAAGAAAGCTGCATTTAAAGTTTCACATTTCAAACGATCTAAAACGTTTAAAACTGCCTCGATTTGATTACACAAGTACGTTTTTGGAAACGACACAACTTCAACTACAAATTTTATCTAATACTGTCTGACGTATGATCGTTTGTGATGTGAATGTTTAAATTTAGCGTTTTTTGGGGATATTTCAAAAGCATATTTGTTGCCAAAACTTAAAATTAAGAAATTAATATATTTAAATTAACAAAGTAAATTAACAAATTAGACTCCAGCAATGAAAATTTTATAGCGACCGGTCAATAGAAGTGATAAATTTTATTGATCTCTTGAGAATCTTTAAAAATGGCAAAAATTGGGAAAAGTTTATATATTTAACGCCTTTAAAGAAACTGACTTCAATTGCGTCAACATGTAAAAATTGCATAAGAAAGCTGCACTTTTCACCTATAAAACGCATTTTGATTTTTGACGATAGGATGCTCTGATCAAAAGATATCGAATTTTTACCGTCATGTTGATACAAATTTTATTCAAAATTGATATTTTTTACATTAAACTATTTAACATAATTTTTTTTTATTTCGAAAAAATGTGTCTCGACAGCTAATGGTCATACATATATATATATATATATATATATATATATATATATATATATATATATATATATATATATATATATATATATATATATATATATATATATATATATATATATATGTATATATATATACATGGACAATCACAAAAAAGAATATGAATATACTAAGAGTCACTCAACACGCGATGGAAAGAGCAATGCTAGGTATATCACTTAAGGACAAGAAAACAAACACATGGATAAGACAGAAAACCAAAGTCACCGATGTGGTGCAAAAATCATTAAAGTTGAAATGGGAATACGCTGGACATGTAGCTAGGAGCGATCTAAACAAATGGCACAGATCAATTTTAACCTGGAGATCATACCAACACAAAAGACCCAGAGGCAGACCTCCTATGAGATGGACAGATGATCTGAAAAGGACTGCCGGGAAAAATTGGCTACAAGTAGCGTACAATAAAAAACAATGGAAAGGAAGACTTGAAGAGGCTTATGTTCAGATGTGGACGTGAATGGCTAGACGAAGAAGAAGAAGAATATATATATATATATATATATATATATATATATATATATATATATATATATATATATATATATATATATATATTGTTGTGAATTTATTAAAAGGTTCAATATTTATAACACTTACGGATTTAATTTATTTCTTTATTTATATTAACTTATCTGACAATAATTTATTATATCCGTACGTAACAAATTCGCGAGCGCGGGTCTTGAGAATTAACTCACTGTTTTCAAAATAAAAGTTCCCTCATATTTATACGAAAACAGCTGCTCTAGAATCCCATGGATTTTGACCTCAATTGACCTGGTTTCGCCTCGAATGGACAGGCCTAATTCCGGAAGATTCGAATGGAACCAGTTTTTTTATTACTTGGAGTTTATGCCAGCTATTCGAAAGGTCTCGTATAATCTAAAACAGAACAGCATTAGTCATAATATAATACGGTTATTTTAGGCCAGGATAATTATCGTAACATTGCCCCCCTCTTAAAAGATGGTTCCTCCTGGAACCTTGTCGGGACTGGAACCGGAACTGTATGCTGGTATCGGCAACTGGACCCTCTTTTACAACTTCCAGTTGTATAAAAATGACAAGGGACGGTTTTCTCTCCGCACCAGTAACTATGCGGATTGCAACAGACTAACACCTGGACTTCGGTGTCTTTAAAGATCTCCTCCACCATATTTCGGATGACCCTCCAATCTAATTGGCGGCACTCCAACTTTGGCATGGCTAACTTTTGCACGTCGGACTCTAGTACGTGCTCTCTCAATTGAAGTAAGGCTTCCCACACATCTCGGTAGGTAGGTTGGTCACGGGCAGTGTCTTTTGTTACCAGGTAGAAAAGGTAACGTGATGCATCTTGGAGTTTCAAGGTCTTACCGGGAGCTGGCACCTGGCATTGAAGTTCTGCAACTCGACCAAACTTCCTTCGAAAGACGGATGCCAACCCTGGTGCGTCTTTGATACTGGCCGGGATGGTAAGGGCCAGCGAGTAGTCATTGGGGAGCGCGAGTAGATCTTGCTTTTCTTCAGTGGTAACACCATGTCTTGCTTTACCGGTACCTCCATAGGCACCCATGAATTCCTCAAACGTGAGGTCAGACACGTCTTGGACTTGGTTTACTTCCACTTCTTCATCTACGTCGTCGTCACCTTCGAAAGACGCCAGCCGGTTATGGTGTACTATCATCGGCTTTCCCCTCGGAATCTTGCTTATTCGGTAGATGACATCGTTGATCTTCTCCATGATGAGGTATGGACCTTCCCAAAACTGCTGCAATTTGGGAGAACAACCTTTTCGCTTCTTGGGATTATACAGCCAGACTTTGTCGTTCTTCTTAAAGCAACCCTTTTCGGCTTGTGTATCGTACCGTTTCTTCATTCGGTCGCTAGCGATCTGAAGGTGGGAACGGACCAACTCATGTATATCGTCCATTTTTCTTCGTAATTCGATCACATAATCCTCACCTGCTACATCTTCTCCAGGTCGACACCCAAATTCTAGATCACAAGGTAGTCGCATTTCGCGTCCGAATAGGACTCTGGCTGGTGTCTGACTTGTTGATTCGTTAACAGCAGATCTGTAGGCCATTGTGAAGAACGGAAGGTATTGGTCCCAATCTCGCTGATGATCGGACACCATCTTCGTCAAATACTTGCCGACTGTCCTATTCATCCGCTCTACCATACCATCAGATTGCGGATGATATGCTGTAGTTCTTGTTTTCTTCATGCCTAGTCTATCACATATTCCTTGGAATAGATCGCTTTCGAAGTTCCTGCCTTGGTCACTATGTATCTCCAAAGGCACTCCAAATCGGCTGATATATTCTTGGATCAACTTATCTGCAACGGTGACGGCCTTCTGGTCGGGAAGTGCGTAAATCTCGACCCACTTAGTAAAGTAATCCATTACTACCAACATGTACTTGCCTCCATTTTCACTTTCTGGAAATGGCCCAGCGATGTCCAAAGCTATTCTTTCAAACGGGCTTCCAACATTATATTGTCTCATAGGAGCTCTCCTTTTCCGGTGAGGCCCGTTACTCGTAGCACAAATAGTACATTTCTTACACCAGTCTTTTACGTCGTCGGAACTGTTCATCCAATAAAACCGTTCCCGAATTCGCTGAAGGGTTTTCCTTACACCAAAATGCCCTCCCGATGGACTGTCGTGTAACTGACGAAGTACTTCGGCTATTCTGCTCTTTGAGATCACCTGTCTTCTCTTCTCTGAACCGTCATCATTTTCCAGGACTCGTTTAAGCAAGCCATCTTCCATGATAAATGAGTCCCACTGGGCCCAATACGTCTTAACTACTGAGCATAGGTTTGATATTTCTTGCCAAGGTGGTCGACGGTTTTCCTCTTTCCATTTTCGAATTTTCTGTATAACTGGATCTCTTTCTTGTTCTTCTCTGATCTTAATAGGCGTCCAGTCGTCGTTGACCATCGTTGTTCTTAGCACTGCTGCTTCCTTGGATTCCGTTTTGTTGCAGTGGGAACACTCTGCTGGGCATGGCTTTCTGGAAAGAGAATCAGCGTTTCTATGGCTAACTCCGGCCCGGTGCTCAATCTTAAAATCGTATTCTTGGAGTCGTTCGATCCACCTGGCTATCTGACCCTCTGGATTCTTAAACTGCATCAACCACTTAAGGGCGGCATGGTCGGTTCGGATTAGAAACTTTCTGCCATAGAGGTATTGATAGAAGTGCTCTACTGATTTAACTACTGCTAGAAGTTCTCTCCTCGTGACGCAATAATTCCGCTCAGGTTTTGAAAGAACTTTACTAAAATATCCGAGGACTCGTTCCTGTCCTCCTTGAATCTGAGACAGCACTCCTCCAATTCCCACATTACTTGCATCTGTATCTAAGATGAACTCTCCTTCTGGCAGTGGATACCCTAAAATTGGTGCTGTTATTAAATGCTTTTTCAAGGTCTCAAAGGCATTTTGGCAGTCTGTATCCCAGCGGTAATCTCTTGCTTCCTCCGTAAGTCGCGTTAATGGCTTAGCGATATCTGCAAACTTCTTAATAAACCTCCGGTAGTAAGTACATAGTCCAAGAAAACTTCTCACTTGATGTTTGTCAGTTGGTTTTGGCCATTCCTTAATGGAATCGATTTTTCCTTTATCCACGGCCACTCCTTCTTTACTGACTATATGACCCAGATAATTGACTTTACCTTGAAATAACTGGCACTTCTTGGGGTTTAGCATCAATTGGGCAGCTTTAAGTCGATTAAAAACGTTTTCTAAATTCCTCAAATGATCTTCGAATGTCTCCCCCAAGACGATTATGTCATCCAAATAAACCAGGCATGTTTTCCAAGATAACCCTCTCAACACATTTTCCATAAGCCTCTCAAATGTCGCAGGAGCATTACAAAGTCCAAATGGCATAACGTTGAATTGCCACAATCCAGATCCTGTGGTGAAGGCTGTCTTTTCTTTATCGACTGGGTCCATTTCTACCTGCCAGTATCCAGACTTCAAATCTAAAGTAGAAAACAATTTACTTCCAGCCAATGTGTCCAATGTGTCATCGATCCGAGGCAGAGGATAACTATCTTTCTTGGTAACGTTGTTCAGCAAACGGTAATCCACACAGAACCTTGTCGTTCCGTCTTTCTTCTTAACCAGGACCACCGGAGAGACCCATGGGCTCGTAGAAGGTTCTATCACCCCGTCTTTCTTCATTTCCTGAACAATCGTTTCAGCTTCCTCTCTCTTCGCCTGTGGTAATCGTCGAGCTGTTTGACGAATTGGCTTAGCATTACCAATATCAATTTTATGCTTAACAACGGTAGTTCTTCCCGTCTTTCCTCCTTTCGGTACGAAAATATCACGATACTGCCGCAGAAATTCCCTTAATTTCCTTTTCTCCATCTGATTTAGAGACTGTCCTGCAACTGCAACCATTTGGTCGAATTTGTCGTTGGAATTATCAGATGTTGTCGCCTGACGGATTATGGATGTCACAGGTACACAAGTTCCTACTTTTGTCTCTTTCTTTATGGTCACTGGGTAGTCGTTGACATTGATAAGTCTCACAGGAATTTCTTTAGCCGAAGTCACCAATTCCTTTCCAATTATGATTCCACGGCCAACCTCATCGTCGTGGTTCCAAGGCTCCATCATAACAGGTCTCCCTTCGTCTACAATTCCCTGTAGTCGCGCTACTATGATCGTTTCGCTTCTCGCAGGCACGACTGTATCTTCTGTAATGGCTGCTTGCACAGTGTTGTCATTATGTGGATGGAGAAATACCTCCTCGTTGCCAACTTTGATTACCTTATTCTTAAAATCCAATTGGAATCCATGCATATTCATTACGTCCATTCCTAATATAACATCCTCTTCGATGTCAGCAACTATAACAGTATGGACAAACTTTTCTGCCCCAATTCCCAATTGTACCTGGATTTCTCCATGAATGTTGGCATTTTCACCTGTAGCGGTCCGAACTCGTAACCTCGTTGGTAACAGTTTCTTTCGGCTGTTTATAACTGTCGGGCGTATAATGGTTCTGGTCGCTCCGGTATCCACCAACAACGTATGCTTTTTACCATTTATGTCTCCATCTACATATACACTATCTTCACGACATTTCAAAGAAGCTATTAGTATGAGAGGGTCTTTGGAAAAGTTTTGGGTCGAAGCTGCCCCCCTAAGGCTGACTCGTTCTAGTTTTCCTGATGGTGAGTTTCTTGATTTGCGTCGTACCTAGGGTGCTTACAGGAGCTTCGTACGTGTCCTATTTCGCCACAATTCCAGCATCTGATGGTCTTCGTTTTCTTGTATGTCATGCTTTTCATCATATTAACGAGCTGGTCAAGTTTATCTTCCTCTCCTTCCTCTTTTACAGTCCTAACTTTACTGTACCCTCCAGAGGCCTGCGTAGCTGACTCGTATTCGAGGGCGGCGGATAAGACATCAACCAGCGTCTTGTGACGAGCTAATCGCAGTGTTCTCTGCATTTCATGATCACGAAGACCATCAATAAACGTTTGAACGGCCAATTTTTCCATCATGTCTTCGGGAGCTGTTGGATAAGCATATCGTACTAATCTGGCAATATCTACCTCATATTCTTGAAGAGCCTCATCTTTCTTCTGTCTACGATTTTTAAGCTGTGACTGATATACATGCTCCAAATGTTCGTGGCCATATCGCATATTTAACCTCTTCTTCAGTTGTTCGAAATCATCGGTCTCCTCTACGGCTATGGTCTGAAGCACATCTAAGGCATCTCCTCGAAGAGCGATAGTCAGGTTTACCGCCTTTTCTTTTTCAGACCATCCATTTGCTCTTGCGGCTGATTCGAACTGTTTCATGTAGTTGTTCCATGACGATTTTCCATCGAAAGTTGGGACTTTAACATGAATAGAACCTCCACTTCCTTCAAATTTCGGCCGTGTCTCCAACTTACATTTCGTCTCGTCTTCTTTTATCTCCACTGTAATCGGATTGTTACCTCTCTCTGCTGTCCCTGTTTCCTCCATCTTCCTTTCCATTTCTTTCATCTTTTCTTCGAAGGCCAACATATCGGCAGCAACTTGATTTTTTAACGAAGATATTCTATCGTCGAGGGCAGACATCTCAGAAGTGACTTTAGAGATTTCCGAAGAGATGTTAGCAGAGACTTTGCTTTCCAGCGAAGAAATCTCGTTAGAAACTTTGTCTTCCAACGAAGCGATGTCGCCGGAAACTTTGGCTACATCACCAGAAACTTTGGCTACATCAGAAGAAACTTTCGAAATATCGTCAGAAACTTTGTTCTCTAATGATGCGATGTCACCAGAAACTTTCGAAATATCGCCAGAAACTTTGTTCTCCAATGATGCGATGTCGCCGGAAACTTTCGAAATCGACGAGAGGACAGCATCTTCAAATATATAGGTCTCTGGATCTAGTCCTTCTTCTAGTAAAGCGTTCTTTAGTCGTTGGACTAACTCAGCCTTTTTTCCGGTAGAAGCTAATTCTCTGTCTTCAAGATGTCTTCTTAAATTAGTCACTGTCAGCTCATAAATCGTAGCCATTTTCACAATTTATTTTATATTCACTTGTAATTTATTTCCGCAATTTATCTTAAGTATTCTTAATTATTCTTAATTATTCTTAAGTATTCTGTTCTGACACCATTTGTTGTGAATTTATTAAAAGGTTCAATATTTATAACACTTACGGATTTAATTTATTTCTTTATTTATATTAACTTATCTGACAATAATTTATTATATCCGTACGTAACAAATTCGCGAGCGCGGGTCTTGAGAATTAACTCACTGTTTTCAAAATAAAAGTTCCCCTTATATTTATACGAAAATAGCTGCTCTAGAATCCCATGGATTTTGACCTCAATTGACCTGGTTTCGCCTCGAATGGACAGGCCTAATTCCGGAAGATTCGAATGGAACCAGTTTTTTTATTACTTGGAGTTTATGCCAGCTATTCGAAAGGTCTCGTATAATCTAAAACAGAACAGCATTAGTCATAATATAATACGGTTATTTTAGGCCAGGATAATTATCGTAACAATATATATATATATATATATATATATATATATATATATATATATATATATATATATATATATATATATTTATATATATATATATATATATATATATATATATATATATATATATATATATATATATATATATTGTATACAGTGTAACCTCGATTATCCATCACGACCCCGGACCAAGGCATGACGGATAATCGAAAAGACGGTTAACAGAACATTAAAAAAATACTAAAAAATCATAGTAAAACTTTCAAATTTTATTTGTATGTTTTGTTTGATAATGTAACAGTCATTTGTGTTTGTACAATCGAATTAATTTGGTTTAAAAGATTCTGAAATATTTGTTTGTTTTACTGTTGCTTTACATTTTGCAACGGCTGAATTTGTTTGTTGATTAATCGGCAATCATGCAATCTACTTTATTGGCTTTTTCGTGTCCAGCATACCATTCGAAGATTTGTTTCATGCAGCTTTTATACGCAAATCTTTGTCAGTTGCAATAGCTTCATCGACATTCGTCAAATTTCAAGTCTGTGTCAGCTTTTGAATCTGTTTTGTCCGCATCTGTTGCCATCTTAACGATTTTGTCAGCAAGTCAGCAGTCCATAGCGATTGGCGTCCTCATCACAAATAAACTATTCGTTTATGTCATCTTTAGGCAACGAAAACAAAACAGTTGATTCGGCCATAACTTCATTTGTTACAGCATCACGCTCAGCTGTCACGGGGGCATTTCATCTATGGTTAATTAAAAAAAATACCTTCGCTTCCTTTTTGAACGTGAACAAATACAGAGCCGTTTTGCGTCTTTTATATTGTCTTACAATGTTTCACCCGGCCATCTAACGATTCCATTTGTGAAGCATACTTTTCAATTTCTTCAGCATTTTTCTTTAAATCATTTATTGTTATTCTCCGAACTTTATACTTTTTGCTCAACGCACCAGCAGAAACACCTTTCTTTAGTTATGCAGAACGTTTTCTTTTTGGAGTTCCAGATGTGAAAGGCTTTCAAAACTTAATAACTGTACATTTCAGCGAATTTCGTTTGGCTTATGGTTAATGGAGAACATGGAACATTTCGAAACAGTAGCCTTGTCCTTGTCAAATCTCAAACCCACCTGCTGGTTACGGTACGTTGATGACACCTTTGTCATTTGTCCCCATGGTAAAGACACATTAGATCTCTTTCTCTCCCACCTGAATGGAATACATCCCAGCATTCAATTCACGATGGAAGTTGAGTCTGAACCGTCTTTGCCATTCCTTGATGTTCTTATTCAGAAAAATCCACCTCACAGTTTTTCCTATTCCGTGTACCGGAAACCCACTCATACAAACCGCTATCTCAATGCCGTCACATCATCACCCCGCTCAACTTAATTCAGTCATCAACACTCTTATTTCCCGTTCCATAAGACTTAGCGACAACAATTACAGGTCATCCGAAATCAATTCAATAAGACAAACACTCCTACAAAACGACTACCACAAAACCCAAATCAATAGAAGCATTCAAAAACTTCTAAACCCCATTTCATCCAAAAAAGAAACCTTGCCGCCGGATCAACCCAAAATCTTTCTAGCTTTCCTTAAAGGTGTCACTGACAAGATCAGTAGAACTCTTATCCCTCTTAATATCAAAACCATCTTCACAACTCACTCCAAATTGTCCAATCTCGTCAGATGCGTAAAAGACCAAATCCCCAATAAAGACCATGGTGTCTACGAGATACCTTGTTCCAGTTGCCCACGTACATACGTAGGACAGACAAACCGACGAATCCATAACCGTATTTACGAACATTCTCTATCAGTCAAACATTCAGATACCACTTCAGCCCTAGCCCAACATCATATTCAGACAGGCCACAAAATAGATTTCGAAAAAGCAAAAACCGTCGCTCCCATGCGCTCATTAAAAGCGAGAATCATTCGTGAAGCTATCGAAATTGGAAAACGGCCTAACAGCTTGAACACGCGCGATGACGCGAAACGATTGCCGGCAACATGGCGACCCCTGCTTCAGCGACCTCCCGCCCACACCGCTCAGGCCACGTCAGTTTAGACCACGTCAGCGCATACCGTTCCCGCGCATACAGCGAGTATAAAAGCAGCCACACAGAGTAAGACCGGTTGTCACTCGACACTGAGGAGTAGGCAGATTGAGACCTCAGTGCCGAGAGACAAATCTTGCAATATAGAACACGATACTGGCACGTCTCGAGTGAGGGGAGTAGGCAGATTGAGACCACGAACTCGAACCGAACCGTATCACTCTTGATAATGGCTCCAAAATGGGTGCCGAAACGTCGAGTTTTAAATTCTCAACGCGGTTCTTCCCGAGAACTCAGTAATTTTCATATATATATATATATATATATATATATATATATATATATATATATATATATATATATATATATATATATATAATTATTTCCAGGAATCACAATTTACTGAAATAATTCAATTTACAGATCGTCCCTACTTACGTTAAATCACATAATTTTAGCATTTGTTTTGTTTTTCAGTACCAATTTCATTACAACCATAATAAATAACTTAAAGAAACCAGATCAATAAGAATATATCAAAGCCATTGACCTATTTTTCTTTTCCCTTTTTTCACAGTATCGGGAAAAAGCTGCAAAATAAGTATAATGTCGAGTCATTCTATTTACCAGAGTAATTCTTTTCACAATGTTATCATGTTTAAACACTCAACATTTCTATTAACGAAGTCAAATACCACCCATTAGACGTTAAAGCAGTTTTTCAGGAAAATCGTGACTGGCAGATATGCGGCCTTTCAGACAGCTTTTTGTGAAAATTGATAGATTGATTACTGAGTTCATAATAAAAAATAAGGCAAACTTCATTGGCCGGTACTAAATCATGAAGACAATCAAAGTTACCTAAATAACGTATGAGTTTGTTTAGCTTTAATAAAATAATTTAAGTTAAAATGTCTCTCTTCTTCTTTTTCCGTTTCCTACAATAGCATAATGTAAGTTCGTTCTTTAAATATTTGCCATATCTCTTGTGCAGATTACGAAACTATTTTTTTGTGTTTTTCCACAATAGGACGACCTATTCTTCCTTTTCAGCATTATACTTATGTAAAATAAATTATACTAGGGCCTTATTTTAATTTGCCGCGAATACAGAAACCGTGAACATGTATTGGTAATTTATATAGGGTTATAGGGGATACACTCCTAGGTGACGAAATAAATAAGCGAAGTCATAAAAAAATCAGTTTAATAGAAGTTTTTGACCATAGATAATAATTCATTACATATTACCTTCAGGTTTAGGTAATGGTTAAATAATTTAGTAATTTTCTTTTGCTTGGCAGCTGTTAAAAATTCAGACGTATTCAGCAGTGACATTAGCAATTTGCCTCTTAAAAATAAGACTTCATAAATGGATTAATTTTCACAACTAATTTTTCAAATTAGTTTTGATCAAATCTTCATCTTGCTATTCAAGCAACTCCTGAAAGGCATTTAATTCTATCTGTTCAAACACATCTACTTCTATTCCACTCGCAATATCGGCAATGTTTGAAGTTAAAGTTTCAACTTTAACGATTCTGTCTCATTTCCTGCAGTCAGAACAGCCACATATTTTCCTTTAGTTCTTGTAATGATTATTTTATGTTTATGGTTTACGACGCACTTTGCTATGTCAAATTTCTTCCAGCAGGTTATAACATTTATATCAGGATCACATTTCATATTACTAGGTATCTTTTTGAAGGTTCTTCTAAAGTAACAGAACTTAAAGGACTTGATTATTCTTTGGTCTATAGGTTGAAGCAAAGCCGTTGTATTGGGAGGTAAAATGACACTTTTATATTTGGATGCATAGTTTCAAGTTCGTGAGGATGATGTGGTGCATTGTCCAAACCTAGAACTGCCTTTAAAGTCTAAATTCTTCGATTTTAAATAAGTTTCTTCAACTGCAGAAACAAAATATTTTCGGAACCAGATATAATCCACGCTTTCTTATTAGCAGGTCTGACAGTTCGTCCTTGTTTTGATAATTTAAGGAGGATTTAAAGATCTATAGAGCATCAACGGTTTAATAAGGCAATCTTTAGATATATTAGAAGAAAACAGTTTTATTTTTTTATTTGTCCACTTGTTGACGCATTGATAAAGAATAACGAGTGCTTTTTAGTTAGGTATATGTATAGATAGATAGATAGATAGAACGTTTATTGACCACTTTACATAAAGTTTGAAGTCCGTATAAAAAATACAATAAAAGATATAATAATGTAAACTTAAAATTAACTTAACCATATTATCTAAAGTAATATACATATGTAAGTATTAGCAGAAGAATTAAAATTAAAAATTTAAGATAAAAAAATCTCTAACCAAAAAAAAAAAACAAACCTAAACTGTCACATAAAGAATCTTTGAAATATGGAAGTAACAAAAATGTGCAAATAATTAAGAATATTCCCGAATCGATGACTAAATAAACTAATACATAAAACTTAGTACATTTTAATAGCAATAATACAATGTGATATGTAGATAGTAAATCGACAGTATTCTGACCAAACTGGGTAGGTACACGTTATAAAGGTGTATTGAGGTATTCTGTCTTTGAGTAAAAACAATATGTTAAAAAATGCTTTCTGATCCTATTTTTAAACAGTGGTGGAGACAGAATTTTTATTTCGTTAGGCAGATAGTTATACAAGTGAATATCAATTGAATTCTTTGTGCTCTTTGATAGTCTGAATCGTTGTGACCTAATTAAATCCCTCGATCTTGTTAGATGATCATGTAATTGGGAGTTTATAGTAAACTTATTTTTATTATCGTGAATTTCCAACAGTGTTGCATACATATAAAGCGAAGGTAGAGGCATAATACCCATGTTCAAAAATAATGGTTTACAATGATCCCTTAAATCCGCTCCAGCAAGTATCCTCACCACCTTCTTTTGTAATTTAAATATTCTGTCGGCATGACCAGAGTTGCCCCAAACAGCTATTCCATATTGTATATGACTATGAAACAATGAAAAGTAACACATTTTAAGGGTACTTTTAGGTACCAAATAAACCAGGTTACGCATTACAAATATATATACAGCATTGATCCGCCAATAAAGAACTTTTAGGCCGCGAATATAGGAATTGGATAGCATTTTTTCAATCCGCGAATAGTAAAAACGGGAATGAAGGAAGCGCCAATAAGTAGTTTTTACTTATAAATCCTTGTAAGAAAGACACAAATTAGCACAAATGGATTATATTAATTTATAATTATTAGTATATGATTACCTTAGCATTGAAAAATGTATTCAAACAGCTCGACTGGGAGCAAAAAGGTCTAAACATTGATGGTGTACGTTTGAGTCATTTGAGGTTTTCGGACGACATAGTATTATTTAGTATAGATCAAGGAACTGGAGCAAATGCTTAAGGAATTAAATCAGCAGTCAAATAAAATAGGTCTGAAAACAAACCTTCAGAAAACAAAAATAATGAGTAATTTACAAACTAATATTGTTATTGAAAACGTCAGTCTTGAAAATGTAGATCACTATATATATCCTGGACATACCATTAAAATCGGCAAAGAAAACCAAATAGCCGATATAAAAAGATGCATACAATTGTCTTAAGCAGCTTTCAGCAAGTTAAGCTTTATCTTGAAGAATAAAGATATACGAATGTGTCTAAAACGTAGAGTTTATGAGAAATGTATCTTGCCTGTAACTACATATGGACTGGAGACCATGGCCTTTACAAAGAAAACCTTAGAACAACTCAGTACAACCCAAAGAGCGATGGAGAGGGCCATGCTAGTAATTAGTTTGAGAGACAGGATTCTAAATATCGACATTCGTGAAAGAACAATGATTACTGATGTCGCAGAACATATAGCAAGTCTCAAGTGGCAACGGGTCGGACATGTTGACCGAGATAATCCCGAAAAATGGACACAGAGATTAACAAGCTGGAGAACAGTCGAGGAGTAGGCAGACCACAGAAGAGGTGGGCAGATGATATCAAACAAGTCGCGGGCAAGCAGTGGATGAGAATTGCCAAGAGTAGAAATCAATGGAAGCAAATGAAAGAGGCCTATGTCCAGCAGTGGACGAACACAGGTTGAAGAAGAAGAAGCAGAAGAAGAAGAAGCAGAAGAAGTAGAAGAAGAAGAAGAAGGAGGAGAAGAAGGAAAGTATATAATTATATAAATAATATACACTTATCAATAAAATTTAAATATTTCTTACGAAATAATAGTAAAATTTATTAACTTTTTTATGGAAAAATTTAATTAATTTGTTTTCCGGGATTTTCCTAGATGTGATAATAGCACAATTCTGATTATTTTGTTGAGATACCCCAGTTTAAAAGAATTAAAGGAGTACATGCCAAGATATTGCAAATTTTGACTGTACGCTTTAATTTTAATGAAAAAAATGAAGCTTGGAGGGTTCTCCCCACGACTTTTGCGTGGTGATATTTCACGAGTATTATCTTTTAGCGGGTTATAAATGTTTACTAATTCACTGTATATGAAATCTATAAGTTGGATCATATAATTTACATCTTTATTTAGAATCGGTTCAATTTTAAGCTCTTAATATTAATAAACAACGGAAATATGATTTTAAGGAAAAATTTCTATCTTGGTTCCTATTAATAATAGTATGCTGTTGCTTTCGACAGTATGTTTTTCACCAGCTTTTCATTGAGCCTACTTATAAGCGGCGGACATAACCAATATTTAAGTTATTATAACTGTTTATAAGCTAAAAGTCAGCTCCTTTTTAAACTATTTTTAATAAACAAAATTAATAAATTATTGAATTTTCTTAATATGCCTTAAAACTAAAGCCTTTTTAGCTTATAACCATTAAGACTACAAACTGTAAGTAGGTTCAATAAAAACCTGGTAAAAATTACACTTTCCAAAAAAAAACAGAACCTTCTATGACCAATAATAGAAAACAAGATAGTATTTTTTCTCTTCAAATCATGTTACCATGGTTTATTAACATTAAGAGCTGAAAATTGAATAGATTCTAAAAGAAAATAAAAAAATTTTATGATCCAACTTAGAAATGGCATATGCAGTAAAGAAGTAAAAAATTATAACCCATTAAAGTGATGGTACTCGTAAATTACCGCCACGGAAAAGTGTAGTAGAGAACTGTCCGCTGAAATATCTCGGCTTGTTTCTTGTTATTTGTCATATAATGTACTTTTTGTTGTAAAGTGTGTTTTTGTATAAGCTTTTCATTCAACCTACTTACAAGCGTGTGAAATAAAAATAATATCAAAGTTACTTTAAATGTTTCCAAGCTAAAAAGCCAGCCTTTATTCAAACGGTTTTTTAAGATCAAATTTAGTAAAATGTTGGAAGTTTTTTTAGTACACCTTAAAAACGGAGCCTCAAAAAATTCATTGCGATTTACAAAATACCTTTATAGTGACTGTTGGGCAAGTACAGATGTTTAAATATTTGCTCTTCAGGATAAACAATGATGATTAATGACTGGTTAACTGCCACAATTATGTTGCATATCTTTATGCAGAAACCAAAGTTATTAACATTTTTAAATTACTGCAAAAATAAGGATTTTTTGCAATTATCCGTATTGCGGTACCTATTATACAAAAGCGATGTTCCATAAAATCGGCGTATTTATATAAAAATTTTGCGTTTAGAATTAGAGGCCCGCTTTAAAAGGACATAATATAATTACAGATGCATGTTGTATAAATTCTTCTTTGTTGAAATACTATCACTAGGCAGCCTTCTGTATATGTCCTTATGGCAAGGTGTTAACCTGACTGGTATCATATTTATAAATTCATAGATATTTTTATTGGGACTTAATTGCCAGTTTTTGTGTTTTTCATAATTTTTTATCTGCAACTGTTGCAGATATTAATATATCTTAGTCAGTGGAACACAGTGGTGTATTTCAAATGATTTATTATACATTATATATTATATATTATATATTATATATTATATATTATATATTATATATTATATATTATATATTATATATTATATATTATATATTATATATTATATATTATATATTATATATTATATATTATATATTATATATTATATATTATATATTATATATTATATATTATATATTATATATTATATATTATATATTATATATTATATATTATATAATATTATATATTATATATTATATATTATATACATAGTTATTTATCCTCTATAGATGGTTTGAATTTTAAGTTTCCAATAAGTTTACATACTCAATCAGGCACACATAATGTCCCTTATCTTACTTAAATAAAGAAAGCTGGCGCACCTATTTAGATATTTCAATGGATTCCATTTCAGTTATACAGTTAATAGTTTAAAATACCACAACAAAAAAATAAAAAAACAAGAGTAAAATAAAATTTATTCTATAAGAAGATAAGAGCAAAAACTTATCGACTGCACAATTTGTTTGGTATTACAAATCTCGCAAACAAATGCATGCGAGAATAAAAAAAGACGAGAGCCAGCTTGCTCGAAAAATGCGAGGGTAAAGTCCATGTTAATAGAGAGAATCATGAAGGCAGAGCTGTTTCCTAAGGAAAAATATTGAAATTTTATGTAGTCATATCTCTTTGTACTTCGCTTGTTTTTTCACCCAATTTAATATTCTAAAAGAGCGTCGTATACTTATTCTCATATTCAATATTCATATTTTGTAGGGCACGCTTACCTCACAGACCTGCAAAACTTTGAAAAATGTCTGGAAAGCTATAGAAGAGTTAGGATAATAAATTTTCACACTGCATTTTTATGAGGTGGTGTACCATTTCCAATTTATAAACTGGAATCAATAACTATAAAACTTCGAATACGCAGGGGGATACCAGTACATCGTTTATAGAGAAGTACAAAAGAACAATAAATTTAAAGAAAATAATATCCATCAGATAAAAGTATTCAGTAACTATCATTGATAATTAAACCATAACACGAATATATTGTTCTGAAACTATATTCTTGTGGGATTTTAAATTAATTACTATTTAAATGGGAATAAGCCACAATTAAAGGTTAAAATACGTTTATTGACGTTTCAATTTCCGAAGTGGAAATTGAAACGTCAATAAACGTATTTTAACCTTTAATTGTGGCTTATTCCCATTTAAATAGTAATTAACGAATATATTGATTTTAACACCTGAGATGTCAGGAAAATTACAAATTAGAAGTGATTAAGGAACAAATGAACATTCAATTAGAATTAACAAAATCAATATTCAATAAAGTAAAATATCACTTAATAAAAATCACACACATCAACGAAGCAAGTTCATAGGATAGTTGAAGAAATTACGAAAAACCTTCAAGAAAAGAAACATTATAACATTATAATCTTAATGATAAATATAGCCTGCAACGACCAAACATGAAGGCCGAACAAGAAAACATAAGAACCAATTAATTGAAAATCTCTGAAATAAAGGACCTGCATCAAAACGACTCCAGCGAGCGTGAGGTTCAACAGTGAAATAAACCTATAAAGGCGAAACATTACTGGATGTTCCCCTTCCAATCTTAAACGGACAGCCAATGTTCGTAAAACGCTTATGTAGAAATTGACCGCAAATAAAAAATAAATTGAAAAAAATATTTTACCTTTAGATAAACTTTTTTTATAATGTCCTTCAAAGTATCCCCAAGACATTGATTTTTTTTTATTTTGTTAGCCAACTTAAATAAAGCAAAAAAGTTATTCATTATAACATTCGTACATTTTTATTCTTGTTCTTGATTCAGGCGAGACTCTACTTCGCTGTGGAACGTGTCTGTCATATCATGAGCGAATATCATCTTCAGATATTCGTTTTTGGTCTTTGGAAAATTGTAACGAATAAGGTGACAATAATTGATAATAAAAAGCTTCTCGTCCACAATACTTAATGAAGACCACATGGCTCAGTTTGGGAGCTTCATTGAAGGTGGTTAAGGATATACAGGGTGTCCAGAAACTCTCCTGACAAAGGAAGACCGGAGATTCCTCAGATAATTTCAAGACAATTTAACCCAATTCACCTAGTCCAAAAATGCTTCCTAACGGAGCTAGAGCTCTTTGAAGATGGCGCCTTATAATTAGTTTTTTTTTCAATACCTCCAGAACGCTTCTAGTTAGAAAAATGCAAACTAATACGATTATTTATCACCCAGTTGAATCGATTCCATTAATTGCGAATTTCTAGTACCGCTCATAGGCGTCCGTTTTGGTTAGGTCAACGATTATTTTAACGCATAACTTTTTAACTTCACTCGTGATAGTAGCTTATTAAATTTTCAGGTATTCTGGTACTAAGGGGTAATCCTACTTGAAGTCGATAGGAAACACCGTTTTCAAGAAAAATCGATTTGAAACTTTTTCGTTTTTTCGTCATGTTAAATTAATAGGTACCTTAATTATTTTATAAATTATCTTTTGTTTCAATGAATGCGGCAAACAATTCGAAAAAATAGTTTAAGAAAAGAAGCAAAATATCAAATTGAAACAAAAATTGTATTTAAAGGGATTTAAAAACCAACTATTTATTACGGTGGAACGAAACTAACACAAAACAAGAAGTATCAGATGTAGATAGTTACAAAAGATGCTCGATATTAATAACCATTAGTCTCTAACCAATATAATACATATTAAGAAAGCATCGTACATTTCCGCCAAAGTAGGCCGGACAGCCGTCATGTAAAAACCATAAGGTTTGGCGAATATTTAAAGGCACATCATCTAACGAATCATGTAAAACATTTTGCAGTAAATGTAAGTAATCAGCACCATTTAAACGACTAGTAAATTCCACAAGCCCAAGTACATAATCGTTAACTAGTCCTATCCAGACGTTTATACTAAACCTATCCTGATGCATAACTTCTTGAACAACGTGAGGATCGTCACCAACATACGAATAATACTGTGCATTGTGCACATTACAAATTCCATTTTTTGTAATTGTAGCTTTGTCACAAAACAAAATGTATCTGAAAAAAATCTTCATTTTGATTTGTTTGATTTTGTGACGATCTAGCGAATTCTTCACGAGCAGGAAAATCTCCTTGGAGCAGTGCTTGTACCTTTGTATAATGAAAAGGATATAAATTTTCGTTGTGTAAGATATTTCCTACGAAAGATTTTAAAATTGTGGGATACATGGCAGATAGTCTTGGAACGCCAATTTCTGAATATTTTTCAACTTCCATCAAAACAACATCTTCATCTGCTGCTGTTACATCATCACGACCCCTCTTTCATTATTTTTTGGGATCACTGAACCTGTTTCTCTTGAGCTGCTCGAGCGTTACACCTCATTTCGCAATAAACTAAAGCATATCAGCGTATTCCTCATTAATAAAAAACCATTTTTGTTGAATTGAAATTATTTAGAGCAACTGCATATGTCGCTATAATGACACCTAAAGAGGTTAAAATACGTATAAGTGACTTGCAGATGCCCAATTCACTACGAATTTTTACCGTGATGAACGGCATGTAGAATGCAAATTGTTGATTCCCTTGCCGACTAATTTATCATTGCAAGTTTAAAAAGCACAGTGGTAAAGATTTGAATTTACATGGTTTCGCCAAGTAGGAAATGTTAGGATTCCTAGTTTTGAAATTATTATATTTGAATGCCACAAAGTAAAAAACTCAAAAGATAAACTTTACAAACTGACCACAATTTGACAATGAAAAACATAAGTTATACTTCTGTTGACAAGTCACGGCCAACTAGTGCAAAAAACATATTAATTTAACTTTCGTGTCAAAAAAACAAAAAAATTTCAAATCGATTTTTCTAGAAAACGGTGTATCCTATCGGCTTAGAGTAACAGTACCTTTAGTACTTCTTCTTCTTCCTATGCCGTCCCCATTAACGGAGGTTGGCGACCACATTTTTAAACGCTTCTCTGTCTTTTGCAACGTGGAATAATTCGTCTACAGTCATGTTTGTCCAGTCTCGAATATTTCGCAGCCATGACTTCCTCTTTCTACCTATTCCCTTTTTGCCATCGACTCTACCCTGCATCATGACCTGCAGAAGACTATATCTATTATTTCTTAGTATGTGTCCAAGGTATGCAGTCTTGCGTACTTTTATCGTTCTCAACAATTTTTTGTCTCGACCCATCCTTCTCAGCACTTCCTCATTGATGACCCTGGCAGTCCATGGAATTCTCAACATTCTCCGGTATATCCAAAGTTCAAAGGCTTCAATCTTCTTAACTATTTGCGCTTTTAGTGTCCATATTTCTACCCCGTACAATAGTTGCGACCAGACGTAACATTCAACAAACCTCAGTCTCAGCGCAGTATTCAGATTTTTGTCACAGAACAATTACTTGAATTTTAAGAACGCTGCCCTTGCCATTTCTATTCGTACCCGGATCTCTTGATCTGGATCTAATTCTGTGTTGATGTAAGCTCCCAGATATTTATATTTTATCACTCTCTCTATTTGCTGTCCACCAAGAGTTAGTTGTTCATTATTTATTGGACTCCTTGATACTATCATAAATCTGGTCTTATCTGTGTGTATGTCAAGTCCCATTTGAATGCATTCACTATTTATTGCATCTAGTAAAGTTTGTAGTTCTTTAGTACCTCTTTGGTACCTTTAGTACTAGAATAACTGAAAATTTAATAATTTAGTATCACGAATGCTTAAAAGTTAAATACAAAAAAAGTTATGCGTTAAAATAACCACTGACCTACCCAAAACGGACGCCTATGATTGGTACTAGAAAATTAAAATTAATGAAATCGATTTAACTCTGGAGGACAAATAATCGTACCAGTTTTCGTTCTCCTAAACAGAAGCGTTACCTCCCCCTTCTTTTTTTATTTCTTCTAGCATTTCTTTTATTATTTTCCTGTCCTTTGCAATAATAGCAATATCGTATGCATAATATCCGATTATTTGACCACCTCTTGTTCTTAGATTTCCTTTATTTATATTGCGTAGTACATATTCTAAGGCTAGATTAAATAGCGTTGTTGATAAGGCATCTCCATGTTTCACCCCTTTATTTATACTGAATTCCTCTGTCTCTTCTTTTTGCGTCTTTATGCTAATTTTTGTAATTCTCATTGTCATTTCTATTAATTTTCTTTACGTGGATTTTTGAATTTTTTAAGTGTTATCATTAATCCTTTCCTTTTATTTGAATCAAATGCCTGTTTGAAGTCTATGAATAACATTTCCAATTCTAATTTATATTCGTTTGCTTTTTCCATTATTTGTTTTATTGTGCGTATTGCATCTATTGTAGATATTCCTTCTGTGAACCAACATTGGTACTGTCCCACTTACTCTTTGTGATCTTTGATAACCTCCTTTTTATTATTGATGTCAATATTTTATATGTTGTATTTAGTAATGTTTTTCCTCTATAATTTTTACAAATTTGTTGGTCTCCCTTTTTATGTATTGCCATGATCCGCCCTACCTTCCAGTCTCCTGTCATTTTCTCTTCTTTCCATATATATTTCAATAATGCCAGTATTTTTCCTCTCGGCTCCCTTCCTTCGTATTTTACTAGTTCCATATTAATTCCATCTGTACCAGGAGCTTTTCCATTTTTGCTTCCCTGTATTAGTTCCTCCAATTCCTCTAATGTTGAATCTTTCGAAATTTCGATGTCTACTTCATTTGCTTCTTCTTCAGGCACCGTTTCATCATCGTTATTCATTTCTTTTCCTGTCGTTTCCTCCGTCAAGAGCTCTCTGTAGTAATTCCTTCATACTTGCTTGTATTCTTGATCCTCTATTATCACTGTTTCCTCTTTATTTTTTATTCCGTTTGTTTTGACATTGTATTTTTTTTGTTCTTTATTCTTTTTGTAAACATTTTTCGTATTTCTGTTTTCTTGCTCTATTTCCTGCATGTTTCGTCTACCCATCTTCTTTTATTTTGCCTTATCACTTTCTTAGCTTTTCTTAATTCTATTCTTTCTTAATTTTTCATATTCTTCTCTGTCTTCTTCTTTATCTGTTCTTAGCAATTTAATTCTGGCATGCACTTCTGCCTTATATTTCTCTACATTCTTGGTTATACTATCCCTTTTTGTTTTATCCTGACTTTTACATACCTGCATATTTGCACCTTCTTCTATTGATTTTTTGATTGTTTCCCATTCTGTGTTTCTATCTTCCTCTTTATATTTCTCTTTTACTTGAACTGTTACTGCCTCTTCATATTTTTTTCTTACTTCTTCATTACTCATTTTATTGAGATTCCACGTTTTATGTTGGTTTTTCTGTTTTTTTCAATTTTAACCTTTTGTCTTATAGTGGCTGTTACCATGTAGTGGTCTGAATCTGCACACGCACCTCTAAATGTTCTTACATCTTTTACTGACGATTGTTTTCGTTTATTTATCATTATGTGATCAATTTGACTGTATGGATTCTGATCTGATGACCTCCATGTTGCCTTATGTATTTTAGGGTGTACAAATTTTGTTGAGCTTATTAACAAATTTGTTCTTGTTGCTAGGTTACATAGTCTTTGCCCATTGTCATTCGTGTTTTCGTGTATTGTATGCTTTCCTGAAATTTGTTGTAAAAAGTCCTCTTTTCCAATCTGGGCATTGAAGTTTCCTAGTACAAATATCTTCTTTGGGAATTTTTTCTATCTCCTCTTAGCCCCTATCATAAAAGATTTTTATTTTCTCTGCATTGCTTGTTTCTGTAAGGGCGTATAAGTTAAACACTGATATATTGGATAAATGGTTTGTTGTTGAATCTTACATAGGCCATCCTTTCGCATATCGGCTTGAAATTTATAATTTTCTCTCTTAGGTGCCTTAGTATCATGAATCCCACCCCTTTTTGCCCTTGCTTCTTTCCTCCTGAATATAACATTGTAAAGTATTGCTTATTAATCTGTTCTTGTCCCTTCCAACGTAATTCTTACAGTGCTCCAATATCTATTTTATACTTTTTGAGTTCTCTTATTATTCCTAGCATTTTTTCTGGAGTTAGCATAGTTCTTATGTTCCATGTGCTTATTTTCAACTCTTTATTTTTTTTGTCCTGTTGTCTTCGTCTTTTATTTCACTTTTGTTGTACATGAGTTTATCTGCAGTCATTTCCTGTTTCCTTTCCTCGACCGTCAACGAATAATGTATCCTCTTCTCCTTTGCTTGTTTTTTGAAACCCCTCCAAGAAGTTCCTCCAGCTGTGATATTCCATTTTCTTTCTCGGCCATCTATTATCAGTTTGTTGGCTTTAATTTGGACACTTTTACCTTTCTTTATTTCATCTTTTGCTATTCTTCGTATTTCCTTCTGTATTTGTAATTCCTCTGTCGTTAGATTATTTTATATATATATATATATATATATATATATATATATATATATATATATATATATATATATATATTTTCTTGTTTTACTTCTTTAAGTTTACTTGTTTTCCATAATTTTTGTTTTCTCTTCTTTGTTTGGCAGTCTGACTAAACATGTTTGATCTCCTAGTTTTACTGCTTCTTTTATATTTAAGTTAATATTCAGTTGTTTTGTCATACAATTTCCTATTACTTCTTTTAGTGTTCTTCTATCTCCCGTTTCTATTGTCATTTCCTGTATTATCACATTATTTTCTTTTCTTTTTTCTTTTTCATTTCTATCCAGCCTTTCAAAGCGTCCTTTTGTATCATTTAGATTCTTTTTGATTTGTTAATTTACTTTTCAGATTTCACTATTCTCTTGTTTTAGTACTGATAGTTCGGTTCTGAGTTCCCACATTTCTTCTCTGTATTCTTTTTGTTCCGTTTTTACTTCTTTTACATCAGTTTTGAATTCTTGTAACTCTATTGTTAAATTTTTTATCATATTTAGTATTTGATCTATTTTGTTTTCATCTATGTGACTTTTAACTGGACTTCTTTGTACTTTTTTACTGGGGCCAACTAGTAGTTCCTCTTCTTCTGTATTTCTTTTCCGATTGTCATCGGATATATTATCATCTAAATCCATATTTCTACTGCTACTACTCACAATAGAACCGCCCTCCCCACTCAACGCGTCGAAGGAAGATGGTTCTCTCAAGCAGTAGCTTGTAGTAATTTATTTTTACGTTTTCTTCCTTAATAAATTAATTTTCAATTAATTTAATTGTCAGTTACTTTGGAACGGTCTGATGTAGCAATATTCATAATACCAAATAAAAATACGTTGTGTGATTAACTACAAAATGGCATTAGTTATGAAGAAAAAAAAAGATACATAGTAAATAAATTGTGTCGACTAATATAGTCCACAGAAATAAGAAAAAAATGTGTTTCCAGTCAACTGATCGACTCGATAATTATACCATTACTTCGAATACTAAATATATCGGATATAATTAAACAGAAACTACCCTGAAAGCCTCGTATGCATGTTCAAAAAGCTTTTGGGAGCGGAAACAATAACCTATTCAAATGTCACTAAAACAAATACGTAGTCGATAATAGCAAAACATTTTTATGTTGATGGGCTGTCGCAACTGTTTTGGAATTTTTTCGTTCAGTTTTATGTTCCAATGTGCCATTATTTCTGTGGGTATACTGTTAACTTTCAAAGAAATATTGGCATTATATCCTGAAGGGTGTGTCAATAAACGGCTTTTACAGGGTTGGAAAATATTATCGAACAAAATGGGAAAAAATGTAGGATTAAAAAAAAGCAACAAAAAATAGCACTAAATATCCAAGTGATTTTATTTTTGGTGCTCAACAACCCGTGTAGGCCTAGCGCTCAGCTCAATACAAATAAATAATTATTGTTCTAAAGCTATTTTCTTGGGGCATTTTAATATTATTTACTATATTTATTGGAAATTAACCACAATGTCAATTTAAAATACTTTTATTTTGACGTTCCAATTTCCAAAATTTTTCAAAAATTTCTAAAGTGGAAGTTCAAATGTCAACGTCAAAATAAACGTATTTTAAACTAAAATTGTGGTTAATCCCAATAAATATAGTAAATTATAAATACATAAGTCAAAAATATACATATTGTCCATTTAAATGTAGTCTAGTGATGTACATTGCTTGCTGAATTAATTAACTATTCCCCATATTTGGGTCATTATTCAGTCTCATCATATATCCCTAGCTTATGCTAGGTTTATTCTACAGTTGGTTTTTAGCTCTGGTCCAACACGGTTGGCATTATGAAAAAAAAAAAAAATTAAATATACAAATTAAAAAAATGTCTTTTGTCAGCCAACTACTCTGAATCCGTGATAAATTTTAAAATACAGTTCTTCTAGCTGCTTATTTGTTCGTTTTACCCAAACTTTCCAATTTCTTTATATCTGATATTTTCTTTGTATAATTCTCATCTTTCTTTTCCTCGACATATATTTGGATTTCATCAGTAATTTTAGATTTTCCACTTTTTTAGTTGGCCCTTTGCCAATGGTCCTGGTTTATAGTTCTAATTCTTAATGCACTTTCTCTTATATAATAACTGATTTCTCTGATAATAATTTCCAGTACCAAATTAAATAGAGCCGGTGATAAAGGGTCTCCTTATCTGAAACCTATGATCGTTACAAATTAAGTCAACATTAAGTCACTACGACGACATTAGTGTGTCATTCAATGTCAATGTCAATGATCCGTAACTAATATATTATTTCTAAAACCAGCTTAATATTCGTCTAGCTTGTCTTCCGAAATTTTTTTTAGTCTACCTCTTCCTGGACAGTATCTTATAATAGGTATCCAAGAGAGCGATAGCTCTGTAGTTTTGACATGAGATTATTTCCCCGTTTTCGTACATATGGCATAATAAAGCCTTGTTGCAGTCTTTAAGCATATTTTTGAAGCTCTTTACTAGCATGTTTAGCATTTCTGTCGCTATTTCAATTTCTCCAGCATTTTGATATTTTTGAGATCATATATTTTATTCTTATATTCTTATATATTATATTATCTTTTCTTTACTAGGCATTTACTTATTATATTATTATGCCATCTTCTTTTATAAGCGGATTGCCATGATCGTGTTTTGTCCAATCAATAGTTCCAAAATGTCTTTCCTATAGTCATAACTGCTTCTTTTTTAACGTGGGACCGTATATTTTTGTGTAAAATTCTCGCTAAATTATTTTAATTAAGGCTGACAGCAGCAGACCAGGCGTTTATTTAGAAAACGTTCATTTTATAAAAGTTTTATTAAAAAATCCTTTATAAAAGGTATATAACCCTTTTGGGCTACACCACAGAAAGTTTTCGGACAAACTAAAGTTACAAATCCTCTAATCTACCTAATCTTTCATTAAATCCAATTTCTAATCTTCTAACACCTAAAGTATATATGTCAACTTTTTTCTTTATTCTCCCACTGTAACTTTTCTCAACCTGCCTTTGTTCTTTATGCCTAATGCGCCTCCCGCCAGTTTATTCTCCATAAGTATATCCACATCTAATAACTATACTCATCCATACAATTTTTTCAACCACAACATCATAGTAAATCCCTAATTATATTAAATTTTTCTCACCCATATCCCTAGTTTACTAAAAAATTCATTTAAGTTCATGTAGTTCAAGTCAGTTCTTACAACTAAAACCCACTGCATAGTGTTATACACATACATTCATACCCTTATCATTCATTTACCTTCTTGACCAATATACTCGAGTCTTTCAGAATCCATTAAAAGTTTGATAGGATAATTTAACTAATATCCAGAATATATATTACAGCAACATCTTACCTTTCAAGTAGAATGTTGTGAAATGCCTTTGGAGCTAAGAAGAAAATATCTCTGTAATAAATTTTTGTGCAAAATTTTATCTAAAAATAGTAGTCTAGTTAGTAAAGTTCACAACCTATTTATAATGGATTTAACTAATAAGTCTGGAAGAAAAAAGAATCACTGGTTTTATGTAAATTATCATATCAAGATTGCTTACAATATAAAAACAATATGTATAAAAACGAACTGTTACAGATATACCAAACAAACATAACTAATGGGCCTGAGATAGAAATACGCTTTCTAAGAGATTATTTTAATTACCCCAAGTCGTTGCGAAATATATTGTTTAATTCAGACCTAGAAAATGATTTTAAAAATTATCATATCATATTTACAGGTGCATCAAAAAAAGACGAAAAAACGCCCTGTGCATTTTGGGACCCTACACAAAACTATTTCGAGGCTAAAAAATTTCCGAGTGAATTTTCAAGTTATTCAGCTAAACAACTCGCTATATTAGAAGCATATAAAAAAAATATAAAAAAACTAATTTATTTAATAATAAAATTTTTTTAATAATATCAGATTGTAAAAGTGTTTTACATAAACTTTCAAATATATCTACTAATATTAATATTAATTATATCTTACAAAATATATTAACCAATTTTAAATACTTGTATAAGGAAGGAAAAATAGTTAAGTTTGTTTGGGTTAAAGCTCATTGTGAGATCATCCACAATGAAAAAGTAGACATACTGGCCAAGGAAGCATCAGATTCCGATACTTTTGTAAATTATTCATTAGTTCCTGAAGCCCTTTATACTATTTCAAAAAATATAATTAGGCAGGAATGGATAAATAAATATGATCATTCCACCAAGGGCTTTTTTAAAAAGGCATTTAGCCGAAAATTCCTACCAAACCATGGTTCTATAATTTTATAACAAAAAAAGATGCAATTAGAATTATCTGTAGAATTCGATTCAATCATTACCTAGCACCATCTCACTTATTTAAATTAAAGATTGTAAATTCCCCAAACTGCGAGTGTGGAGAATATGGCACACTAGAACATATGATATTAAATTGTAGTAAAAATAGAATAAAGACCAACATTTTTATGGAAGCCATTATGAAAATAAAAATCTTAGTAAAACCCATCAACCTTTATGGGTTAATAGTTTCTAACAATTTAGAAGTTTATAAGTTGCTATATCAATACATAAGCAGTTATGAAGACCAATGTATACCAAAACTTGTACATAAATGAAAAAAAATATATAAAAAAACATTTTAACTAAAAAAAATATTAAACAATATTAATAAAAAATACACAAAAAATATTGAAAATAAAAAAAAATAAATAAAAGAAAAAAAATAAAATAAAAAAACCACTGCTTGCGGATCTGAATAATACTGGAAAAACATAACCACTGGATGCATGTATGCGAGACTGGATACCTACTACTAGAAAATTGTATGAAATTGTAAAAAAAAATATATGATTTTTGTAAGTTCACCAATTGTACAATGTAGCATTTTTACCGTAGTTATATTGTTTTTAAAATATTAATAATGTAAATTTTAAATATTAATATATTTTATTTTAATCATTGTCAAGAATCAAAGTCAAACATGATTAGGCGAATGAAACCATAGGTTTCACAGTCAATATCCCAAGCACACATATAACATTTTACCTAACCATATATTGACCAATACATACTCCACATTAAATTATAATTTTCTATTTATTAGGATTCTATATTTAACAATTCCACATATCCTCAGCCATCAACAATAAATAAATAAACATCATACACAGATCTACCATCTTTTTTAGGTAGCAAATGTTCATTACAAACATAAAGGGGTTTTATTAATCTTTTAGTGATCCTGGATACATTTGTATTGATGTTTGCCTACTCATAATCAAAATATTCCTTTTAAGTTATTCCACCTTTATAATTGTTCTACATTATCTTTATACAGGTCACAAAATTGATTTTGAAAACTCCAGAACCATAGCCCCTATCCGCTTCTATAAACCAAGAATTATCTGTCAAACAAAGGCCAAATTGTCGTAATAAAAGAGATGACGGCATACTGTTACCTTCGACATGGAGACCTCTTATAAATAAAATACCGTCCGCTCCACTCGACAATCAAAATCCTACTGTCAGAAATGTTTGCGCCAGCCCCTGCGCCAATCCCCACACTAACCCCCACGCCAATCAGCACCCAAACCACGTCACCATCAGTATAAATGAACCCTCCTGTGTTCCCACTAACAGTCATGCATTGGTTAGTGAGCAGTGTAGTAGTGTCTGGGGGCTCGGAAGATTATTTATTTCAGCAAAATTAAGTGTAGAGTTTGGGTTTAGCAGCCAAAGCGAACACACCTGCAGACAACGACATCGACGAAAATAAATTCGCATATCGGACCTTTTCACAGTGTCGGAAGTCAAATAATAAATACAAGTGATTAAAGTAAAATATAGATAATAAGTGTTTATAAAAAAGAACTTCCGATTCGTCTACATTGAAAAAAAAACATAGTGAAAGTAGCATTGATAAATAAATTAGATTTCGGCAAAGTGACAAAAAGATAAGAAATATTTATCGGTTGATTTTTAAGATCATTAGCCAGATAATTAAGTAAACAATACAACAGAAAATCGTAAGTAAGCACAATTTTAGTTTTAATAGTAATAATAGTAGCTTTGATACAAACAATATAAACATATAGTCAGGGCCGGCTTCTGAGTTTTAGGAATAAAAGTGTTGGAGTATTGGACGCAGCCAGCGCGGGTGTGGGCGGAAATTTGAATTGAGTACATTTTTCGCAAAACTGCACCCGTGACGCAGTGACTAATAACCCTAGCATAGAAAATTACTATAAATAAAAAACAATGAATTCAGATGAGGAGTTAACTGATGAAGGAAAAAGGAGGAAAGAAGATGATGAATATTACTCCAGGTTTAAAAAAAACACCGAGAACCCCACAGAAAAAGAGAAGAAGAAAACACAAGTGGAATCGAAGAAATGATGAAAGAATTAGCAATGGATGTAAAAGACATAAAAAAAGAACAATATAGATCACGAGACGAAATTACGCAAATAAAGAGGGAAATTACAGAACTAAAAGATCAACAAAGCGACTACAAAGATGAAATAAGAAAGATGCGAGAAACAAACGAAAAAGCTATTAAACAAATAGGCCAATTAGAGAAGGACATTACCGCAGCAAACGAAAAAATAGAGAAACTGGAGAGAGAAAAAAAGAGGAAAAATGTAGTAATACAAGGACTAAACATTGACACAAATGATCAAAAACTATTGTCAGAGGCCGTAGAGAACTTTCTAGAAAAAGAACTACAAGTGTCAATAGATGTAAATGGAGTGAGAAAAATAGGAGAAAATACTACCTTAGTAGAACTTAACAGCGTGAAGAACAAAATTGAAGTAATGAAAAATAAAAATAAACTAAAAAACAAAACAGACGAGCGAATCTACATAAATGATGATATGTCAAAGGAGGAAAGAATTATCCAGAAAGAAATTAGAAGTAAGGCTATGACAGAGAGATATAATGGAAAAAATGTAAAAATAGGATTCCAGAAGCTAATCCTAGATGGAGAAATATGGACATGGAATAACAGCCAACGACAATTAGTAAAAAATAAAAATGTAAAACCAAAAAACTAACAGCAAAATTTAAACAGGCTAAAATAACGAAGACGACTTGGCAAGATAAAGGTACAAGAGATGAACAAAATGTAAAGATCATTACTGGAAACAAAGTAATAAACGAATGCATATTAGTAGGGACATGGAATGTAAGAAGAACGTACGAGGAAGGAAAACTAAAACACATAATCGACGAATGCAAAAAATACAAATTCGAAATAGTAGCACTACAAGAAACAAAACAATTAGGGCAAAACTCAATGGAAATAAACGACTATTTATTTTTCAACAGCGGGATAGAAATAGAATGTTAGGCACAGGCTTTGTGGTAAATAAAAAGCTGAAAGATCTAATCGTTGACTTCAAACCAATTTCAGAGAGAATATGTGTATTAAGAATAAGAGGAAAATAACAAAAAATAACATTTATAAATATACATGCATCGACTGAAGACAAAAGTATAGAAATAAAAGAAGACTTTTATAATCAAATAGATACAGTATTCGAAAATATCCCCAAATACGATGTAAAAATAGTGCTATAATGCAAAAATAGGAAAAGAAGAAATATATGTACCCACCATAGGAAAATACAGCTTGCATAAAAAAACGAACGAAAATGGTCACTTCCTAATTGATTTCGCGAAAGAAAGAAATATGATCATTATGAGCACGTACTTCCAACACAAAAGAATATACCAAGGAGCGTGGAGATCACCGGATGGGAAAACCATAAACCAAATTGATCATGTGCTTGTCGAAAAAGATATGCAAAAATGTATAAAGAACATAAGAACATACAGAGGTCCAGATGCAGATTCAGATCACTTTATAGTTGGAATACAAATGAAACAACTTATTCCAGTGCTTAGAAACCAGCGGAAGAAAAACTATAAAGCAACTAAACCTGTGAGAATACTGACAGAAGAGGAACAAAATAAATATGAAACAATAGTCAGTAGAGGATTAGATAATATTACAGAAAGTGGGGATATTGAACAAACATGGATGCAAATAAAAGTATGTATGACCAAAGCAGCTCAGGCCAGTAATAGAAATATAAAACACGAATACAAAGAATGGTTTGACGATGAATGTAAAATGGAACTAGATGAACGAAATAAATTAGGAATGAAAATGATGCAAGAAAAAACAACAGAGATAGAGAGAAAATATAATGAACAAAGGAAAAGAGCCAAAAGAATAATAAGATCTAAGAAAACAAAATACAATGAAGATAAATTAAAATGTATAGAACAGAGCTACAAAAATAGAGAAATAATAAACTTATATCAAGGGGTGAAAAATGAGAAAAAGGGGTACCAAGGAAAACCTGTACACTACAAAAACAAAAGTAGAAGAAATTTAGTAAGTGACGAAGAAATATTGAGCAGATGGAAAGAATACTTTGAAGAACTTTTAAATGAAATTCCCACAACAGAATATGAAGAGGAAGAAGAAGTGAAGGAAAATGTCGATCAAGAACGAATAGATTAAAGACCGCCTAACGAAAAAGAAATAAAAGAAATAATAAGAGCCCAGGAAGAGATGAAGTAACAGCTGAAATGTTTAAATATGGAGGACCAGTACTTATTAAGCATTTGGAAAAGTTGCTAAAAGACATATGGAAACAAGAAAAATTACCGAAGGAATGGACCGAAGCGACACTGTGCCCTGTTCACAAAAAAGGCGACAAAAGTTTATGCCACAATTACAGGGGAATAGCCCTACTAAATGTTGCATATAAAATACTTGCAGTATATATAAAAGATAAGCTATCTCAAAATATAGATAATGACATAGGGGAATATCAATGTGAATTCAAAAGAGGGCGCAGCACAGTGGATCAAATTTTCCTACTGCGCGAAATACAAGCAGAAAGCTACAAATATGGGAAACCTACAATGGCCCTATTCATCGACTTTACACTAGCGTTCGATAGGATAAAACGCCAAGAAATATACAAAGCACTACGTGAAATGGGAATTAGTGAAAAACTGATAAGAATGGTAAACGTGACACTCCAAAAAACAGAGAATAGGGTTAAAATAAATGGCGAAGAAACAGATAAGTTGTCATCGCTGTTGTTCAGTATCGTCCTCGAAGTTACCATCAGAAAAGCTGGAATCAACAGGTCAGGACTTATATATCAAAGAAAACACCAATGCTTAGCATTCGCTGACGACATTGTACTGATAGCCAGAAGTAAGCGAGAATTAAAAGAAATAATAAAAAGATTAGAAATGAAAACGAGAAAGAAAGGGATGTACATAAGTGAAGAAAAGACCAAATATATGGAATGGGCAGAAAGAGGTTACCTACAAGAACAATATCTGACAGTAATAACAGATGAAAAAACATATAAATTTGAAGAAGTAGAAATATTCCAGTATTTGGGAGCGACATTAACGAGAAGACCAAATATGAAGGAAGAAATCCAAGCCACAATTATGGCCGGTAACCGTTGTATTTTTGCACTAAACAATTTATTAAGAAGCAAAAACATATCTAGAAGGGCTAAGATAAGAATATATAAGACAGTAATAAGACCAATTGTATTATATGCCAGTGAAACATGGACAATGAACAAATCCGAGCAAGTCTTGCCGCAAGTCTGGGAAAGAAAAGTCCTCAGGAAAATATTTGGAGGTAAATTATGGAATGGTATATGGATAAAAAGACCAAATATGGAATTAGACGAGATGTATGGAGAGCCGAATATCGTAGGGATCATAAAGTCACAAAGACTGAGATGGTTGGGACACATCCAAAGGATGGAAAACACGAGACTGCCAAAAAGAATGCTAATGGGAGGAATAGGAGGGAAAAGGAAGAAAGGCAGACCGAAAACCAGGTGGAAGAAGAATATTGAAAAAGACATAGAAAAACTTAAAATACCAAACTGGAAAAATAAAGCAACAAACAGAAAAGAATGGAAAAGAATAGTAACCCAAGCCATGGGCCTTCTAGGCCTGGAGAGCTAAATTATATATATATACATATATATATATATATATATATATATATATATATATATATATATATATATATATATATATATATATGTATATATATATATATATATATATATATATATATATATATATATATATATATATATATATATATATATATAATTAAGTTTTTTACATGTGAAGTTGTCCGATACTGATTACTATATTACTGTCGAAGAAGGTAAATCTGATGATTTTTCTAGTGACATTATTGGGTGTGAATCTATCTTTTAAGTTTACTCCTCCTAGTTTCAAAAACAGAGTATAACTAGGTTGTACTATGTTTATTATTTCGAAAATATTTCGCACTAGTTTCCAAACATTATTGTGATTAACAGAGCAAATAATTCTGACCGTAACTCACACAATTACTTGTTGA